>NC_067472.1:190235197-190583322 GCF_947179515.1 Apodemus sylvaticus | reverse complement strand
TTACTAAAATAATAATGGTAGACTTTAACACCCTACTCTCATCAATGGAAAGATCATGGAAACAGAGAATAAGCAGAGACACAGTGAAACTAATATAACTTATGAACAAAATGGATTTGGCATATATCTATAGTACATTTATACCCTAAAACAAAAGAATATACCTTTTTCTCAACACTCCATGGTACCTTCTCCAAAACTGACCACATACTCAGTCACAAAACGTACCTCAACAGATGTAAGAAGACTGAAATAATCCCATGCACCCTATCAGATCACCATGAAAAAAGGCTGGTCTTCAATACAACAAAAACAACAGAATGCCCAACAACATTCTACTCAGCAATTACTTGGAAATAAAAAACTTTTTAGAATTTAATGAAAATTAACGCACAACATACTCAAACTTATTGGACACAATGAAAGCAGTGCTAAGAGGATAACTCATATGTCTGAGTGCCTCCAAAAAGAAACTGGAAAGAGCAGTCTGGTGTAATTATGATAGCTCTAACTTTATATGTTACTTGAAATTTTTGCATTACTGCTTTTAGCTTATACTAGCAGCTTGACAAAACATCTGAAAGTTCTAGAACAAAAAGCAAATATATCCAAGAGGAGTAGATGGCAGAAAATAGTAAAATTCAGGGCTGAAATTAACCATGTAGAAACAAAATAACTATACAAAGAATCAACCAAACCAGGAGCTGGTCCTTCAAAAAAAAAACCAACAAGATAGATATGCACAAGATAGATGGCACAGAGACAGCATCCAAATTAACAAAATCAGAAATGAAAACGGAGACAGAAGAACAGATACTGAGGAAATCCAAAAAAATCACCACATCCTACTACAGAAACTTATACTCAACAAAACTGGAAAATCTAGATAATTTTCTAGACAGATACCAGGTACAAAAGTTAAATTAGGATCAGATAAATGATCTAAACAGTCCTATATTCCTTAAAGAAATAGCAGTCATCCCAACCAAAAATAAAAGCCCAAGACCAGATTGGTTTAATGCAGAGTTCTATCAACCCTTCAAAGAAGACCTAATGCTAATACTCTTCAAACTATTCCACAAAATAGAAACAGAAGGAACCCTATTCATTTCGTTCTGTGAATCCAAAATTACTCCAATAACTAAACCACACAGAGACCCCACAAAGAAAGAGAACTTTAGACCAATTTCCCTTAAGAATATTGATGCAAAAATACTCAATAAAATTCTTGCCAACCGAATCCATGAACACATCCAAACAATCATCCACCACAACCAAGTAGACTTCATCCCAGCAATGCAAGGATGGTTCAATATACCGAAATCCATCAATCTAATCCACTACAAACTCAAAGAAGAAAACATGATCATTTCATTATATGCTGAGAAAGCATTTGACAAAATCCAACACTCCTTCATGATAAAAGTCTTGGACAGATGAGGAATTCAAGGCCCATCCCTAAACATAGTAAAAGCAATGTCCAACAAACCAGTAGCCAACATCAAAGTAAATGAGATAAACTTGAAGCAATCCCACTGAATTCAGGGATAAGATAAGGCTGTCCTCCCTCTCCCTACCTGTTCAATATAGTACTGGAAATCCTAGCCAGAGCAATTAGAAAACAAAAGGAGGTCAAAGGGATTCAAATTGAAAAGGAAGAAGTCAAAGTATCACTATTTGCAGATGATATGATAGTATATTAATGTGACCCAAAAAATTCAACAGTGATTCCTAAACCTGATAAACAACTTCACTAAGTGACTGGATATAAAATTAACTCAAAAAAATTAGTAGCCTTCCTATACTCAGTGGATAAAGAGGATGAGAAAGAAATTAGGGAAATGAAACCCTTCACAATAGTCACAAATAATATAAATTATCTTGGGGTGACTCTTACCAAACAAATGAAAAATCTGTATGACAAAAATTTCAAGTCTCTGAAGAAAGAAATTGAAGATCTCAGAAGATGGAAAGATTTCCCATGCTCATGGATTGGCAGGGTTAATATAGTAAAAGTGCCCATTTTACCTAAAGCAACCTACAGATTCAATAAAATCCTCATCATATTCCAACTCAATTCTTCATAGAGTTAGAATGAGCAATTTCCAAACTGATCTGGAATAACAAAAAACTCAGGATAGCGAAAACTATTCTGAACAATAAAAGAATATCTGGTGGAATCACCATCCCTGACCTCAAGCTGTACTACAGAGCAATAGTGATAAAAACTGCCCAGTATTGGTACAATGACTTGCAGGTAGATCAATGGGATAGAATTGTAAACCCAGAAATTAACCCACACACCTATGGTCACTTGATCTTTGACAAAGGTATAAAACCATCCAGTGGCAAAAAGACATTGTTGTCAACAAATGGTGCTGGTTCAACTTGCAGTCAACATGTAGAAGAATGTAACTCAATCCAATATCTCCCTGTACAAAGCTCAAGTCCAAGTGAATCAAGGACCTCCACATAAAACCAGATAAACTGAATGCAATACAAGAGCAAGGGGAAAGAACCTGGAGCTCATGGGCACAGAGGAAATTTTCCTGAACAGAACAACAGCTTAATAACTTAAATTCTAAGATAAAGAATTAGCAAAAGGGACCTCATAAAATTGCAAAGCTTCTGTAGGCAAAGGACACTGTCAATAGGATAAAATTGCAACCAACAGATTGGGAAAAGATTTGTACCAATACTATATCTGATAGAACCAAATAACCCTATTAAAAATGTGGTACAGAGCTAAACAATTCTCTAGTGAGGAATAAAAAACAGCTGAGAAGCACCTAAAGAAATGTTCAACATAGTTAACCATCAGGGAAATGCAAATAAAAACAACCATGAGATTTCACCTCATATCTGTCAAAATGGTTAAGATAAAAACCTCAGGAGAGGTGAAATCTCAGGGTTGTTTGGATTTGCATTTCCCTAATGATTAATGATGTTGAACATTTCTCTTTTTTATTTCTTTTTTTATTCGATATATTTTTATTTACATTTCAAATGATTTCTCCTTTTCTGGCCCCCCATTCCCGAAAGTCCCATAAGGCCCCTGCCCTCCCCCTGTTCTCCCACCCACCCCTTCTCACTTCCCTGTTCTGGTTTTGCTCTATACTGCTACACTGAGTCTTTCCAGAACCAGGGGCCACTCCTCCATTCTTCTTGTACCTCATTTGATGTGTGGATTATGTTTTGGGTATTCCAGTTTTCTAGGTTAATATCCACTTATTAGTGAGTGCATACCATGATTCATCTTTTGAGACTGGGTTACCTCACTTAGTATGATGTTCTCTAGCTCCATCCATTTGCCTAAGAATTTCATGAATTCATTGTTTCTAATGGCTGAATAGTACTCCATTGTGTATATATACCACATTTTTTTTTGCATCCATTCTTCTGTTGAGGGATACATGGGTTCTTTCCAGCTTCTAGCTATTATGAATAGGGCTGCTATGAACATAGTGGAGCATGTATCCTTATTACATGCTGGGGAATCCTCTGGGTATATGTCCAGGAGTGGTATAGCAGAATCTTTCAGAAGTGAGGTGCCCAGTTTTCTGAGGAACCGCCAGACTGATTTCCAGAGTGGTTATACCAATTTGCAACCCTACCAGCAACGAAGGAGTTTTCCTCTTTCTCCACATCCTCACCAACACCTGCTATTTCCTGAATTTTTTGTAATATTTTTATTTTCTATATTATTTGTTTACATTCCAAATGATTTCCCCTTTCCCAGATCTCCCCTCCCCATATGTCCCATAAACCTTCTTCTCTCCACCCATTCTCCAATCACCTCCCTCCTTTTTCTCTGTCCTTATATTCCCCTCCAATGCTAGATCAATCCTTTTCAGGATCAGGACCCTCTCCATAGTTCTTCATGGGAGTCATTTGTTATGCGATTTGTGCCTTGGGTATTCAGAGCTTCTGGGCTAATTAAGATCCACTTATCAGAGATTGCATTCCATGTGTATTCTTTTGTGATTGGGTTATCTCACTTAGGATATATTTTCCAGATCAAACCATTTGCCTAAAAATTTTGTGAATTCATTATTTCTAATTGCTGAGTAGTATTCCACCACATTTTCTGTATTGCTGAGTAGTATATTTACACCACATTTTCTGTATCCATTCATCCTTTGAGGGACATCGGGGTTCTTTTCAGCTTCTGGCTATTATAAAAAAGGCTGCTATGAAAATAATGGAGCATGTGTCTTTATTGCATGCCGGGGAATCCTTTGGGTATATGCCCAGGAGAGGTATAGCAGGGTCCTCCGAAAGTGTCATGTCTAGTTTTCTGAGGAACTGCCAGACTGATTTCCAAAGTGGTTGCACCATCTTACAGCCCTACCAGCAGTGGAGAAGTGTTCCTTTTTCTCCACATCCTCGCCAACACCTGCTGTCTCCTGAGTTTTTGACCTTAGCCATTCTGACTGGTGTAAGGTGAAATCTCAGGGTTGTTTTGATTTGCATTTCCCTAATGACTAATGATGTTGAGCACTTCTTAAGGTGCCTCTCGGCAATCCGAATTTCTTCAGGTGAAAATTATTTGTTTAGATCTGTACCCCATTTTTTAATAGGATTATTTGGTTCCCTGGGGTCTAACTTCTTGAGTTCTTTATATATATTGGATATTAGCCCTCTATCGGATGTAGGGTTGGTGAATATCCTTTCCCAATTTGTTGGTTGCCGTTTTGTCCTTTTGACAGTGTCCTTTGCCTTACAGAAACTTTGTAATTTTATGAGGTCCCATTTGTAAATTCTTGATCTTAGAGCATAAGTTATTGGTGTTCTGTTCAGGAACTTTTCCCCTGTGCCCATGTCCACAAGGGTTTTCCCCAGTTTCTTTTCTATTAGTTTCAGTGTGTCTGGTTTTACATGGAGGTCCTTGATCCACTTGGAGTGGAGTTTAGTACATGGAGACAAGAATGGATCAATTCGCATTCTTCTGCATGCTGACCTCCAACTGAACCAGCACCATTTGTTGAAAAGGCTATCTTTTTTCCACTGGATGTTTTCGGCTCCTTTGTCGAAGATCAAGTGACCATAGGTGTGTGGATTCATTTCTGGGTCTTCAATTCTATTTCATTGGTCCACTTGTCTGTTACTGTGCCAATACCATGCAGTTTTTAACACTATTGCTCTGTAGTATTGCTTGAAGTCTGGGATACTGATTCCCCCAGAATTTCTTTTGTTGTTGAGAATAGTTTTAGCTATCCTGGGTTTTTTGTTATTCCAGATGAACTTGAGAATTGCTTTTTCTAACTCTGTGAAGAACTGAGTTGGGATTTTGATGGGGATTGCGTTGAATCTGTAGATTGCTTTTGGCAAGATGGCCATTTTAACTATATTAATCCTGCCAATCCACGAGCATGGCAGATTTTTCCATTTTCTGAGGTCTTCTTCGATTTCCTTCTTCAGAGATCTGAAGTTCTTGTCATATAGATCTTTCACTTGTTTGGTTAGAGTCACACCAAGATACTTTATATTATTTGTGGCTATTGTGAAGGGTGTCATTTCCCTAACTTCTTTCTCCACCTGCTTATCCTTTGAGTATAGGAAGGCAAGTGATTTGCTTGAGTTGATTTTATAACCAGCCACTTTGCTGAAGTTGTTTATCACCTGTAGAAGTTCTCTGGTGGAGGTTTTCAGGTCACTTAAGTAGACTATCATGTCATCTGCAAATAGTGATAATTTGACTTCTTCCTTTCCAATTTGTATCCCTTTGACCTCCTTATGTTGTCTAATTGCTCCAGCTAGAACTTCAAGTACTATATTGAAAAGATATGGAGAGAGAGGACAGCCTTGTCTAGTCCCTGATTTTAGTGGGATAGCTTCAAGTTTCTCTACATTTGGTTTGATGTTGGCTACCGGTTTGCTGTATATTGCTTTAACGATGTTTAGGTATGGGCCTTGAATTCCTGTTCTTTCCAAGACTTTTAGCATGAAAGGATGCTGAATTTTGTCAAATGCTTTTTCTGCATCTAATGAGATGATCATATGGTTTTTTTCTTTGAGTTTGTTTATGTAGTGGATAGCATTGATGGATTTCCTTATATTGAACCATCCCTGCATCCCTGGGATGAAGCCTACTTGATCATGGTGGATGATCGTTTTGATGTGTTCTTGGATTCACAAGAATTTTATTAAGTATTTTTGCATCAATATTCATAAGGGAAATTGGCCTGAACTTCTCTTTCTTTGTTGGATCTTTGTGTGGTTTTGATATCAGCGTAATTGTGGCTTCATAGAATGAGTTGGGTAGAGTTTCTTCTGTTTCTATTTTGTGGAATAGTTTGAAGAGTATTGGTGTGAAGTCTTCTATGAATGTCTGATAGAATTCTGCACTGAGGCCATCTGATCCTCTGCTTTTTTTGGTTGGGAGACTTTCTATGACCCTTTTTATTTCTTCAGGTGTTATGGGACTGTTTAGATGATCTATTTGATCCTGATTTAGTTTTGGTGTCTGATATCTGTCTAGGAAACTGTCCATTTCCTCCAGTTTCTCCAGTTGTGTTGAGTATAGGATCTAATGATTTTTTTATATTTCCTCAGTTTCTGTTGTTTTATCTCCCTTTTCATTTCTAAGTTTGTTAATTTGGATACTTTCTCTGTGCCCTTTGGTTAGCCTGGCTAAGGGTTTATCTATCTTGTTGATTTTCTCAAAGAACCAGCTCCTTGTTTTGTTGATTCTTTGTATGGTTCTCTTTGTTTCTACTTGACTGATTTCAGCCCTGAGTTTGATGATTTCCTGCCTTCTACTCCTCCTGGGTGAAATAGATTCTTTTTGTTCTAGGACTTTCTGGTGTGTCATTAAGCTGTTAGTGTATGCTCTCTCCATTTTCTTTTTGGAGGCACTCAGGGCTATGTGTTTCCTCTTAGCACTGCTTTCATTGTGGCCCATAGATTTGGGTATGTTGTGTCTTCATTTTCATTAAATTCTAAAAAGTCTTTAATTTCTTTCTTTATTTCTTCCTTGACCAAGGTATCATTGAGTAGAATATTATCAAGTTTCCATGTGTATGTCGGTTTTCTGTTGTTTTTGTTGCTATTGAAGACCACTTTTACTCCATAGTAATCTGATAGGAGGCATGGGATTAGTTCGATCTTCTTAAATTTGTTGAGGTCTGTCTTGTGACCAATTATATGATCGATTTTGGAGAAGGTACCATGAGGTGCTGAGGAAAAGGTATATTCTTTTGCTTTAGGATAAAATGTTCTCTATATATCTGTTAAATCTAATTGGTCCAACGTTTCAATTACTTTCACTGTGTCCCTGTCCAGTTTTTGTTTTCCTGATCAGTCCATTGAGGAAAGTGCAGCGTTGAAGTCACCCACAATTATTGTGTTAGGTGCAATATGTGCTTTGAGCTTTTGTAAAATTTCTTTTATGAATTAGGGTTCCCTTGCATTTGGAGCATAGATGTTCAGGATTGAGAGTTCTTCTTGTTGTATTTTTTCTTTGACCAGCAAGAAGTATCCCTCAGAGTCTCTTTTGATGACTTTGGGTTGAAAGTCTATTTTATCTGATATTAGAATGGCTACTCCAGCTTGTTTCCTGAGACCATTTGCATATAAAATTGTCTTCAAGCCTTTTACTCTAAGGTAGTGTTTGTCTTTGACACTGAGGTGTTTTTCCTATATGCAGCAAAATGTAGGGTCCTGTTTACATATCCAGTCAGTTAGTCTATGTATTTTTATTGGGGCATTGAGCCCATTGATGTTAAGAGATATTAAGGAATAGTGATTATTACTTCCTGTCATTTTTTGATGTTATTTTTTTAAATTTGATTGGTTATCTTCATTTAGGTTTGATGAAAGAAGGTTACTATCTTGCATTTTCCAGGGTGAAGTTTCCCTCCTTGTATTGATGTTTTCCTCTTATTATCCTTTGTAGGGCTGGGTTTGTGGATAGATATTGGGTAAACTTGGTTTTGTCATGGAATATCTTAGTTTCTCCATCCATGGTGATTGAGAGTTTTGCTGGGTATAGTAGTTTTGGCTGGCATTTGTGTTCTCTTAGAGTCTGCATGAGATCTGCTCAGGATCTTCTAGCTTTCATAGTCTCAGATGAGAAGTCTGCTGTGATTCTGATAGATCTTCCTTTATATGCTACTTGGCCTTTTTCTCTTACTGCCTTTAATATTCTTTCTTTGTTTAGTACATTTGGGGTTTTGATTATTATGTGACAAGAAGTATTTCTGTTCTGGTCCAGTGTGTTTGGAGTTCTGTAGGCTTCTTGTATATTCATGGGCATCTCTCTCTTTAGGTTAGGGAAGTTTTCTTCCATAATTTTCTTGAAGATATTTGCTGGCCCTTTAAGTTGTAAATCTTCACTCTCATCTATACCTATAATCCTTAGGTTTGCTCTTCTCATTGTGTCCTGGATTTCCTGGATGTTTTGGGTTACAAGCTTTTTACATTTTGCATTTTCTTTAACTGTTGAGTTTATGGTTTCTATGGTATCTTCAGCATCTGAGATTCTCTTTTCTATCTCTTGTATTCTGTTGTTGATATTTGCATCTATGCCCCCTGATTTCTTCCCAAGGTTTTCTATCTCCAAAGTTTTTTCCCTTTGAGTTTCCTTAGTTGTTTCTACTTCTGATTTTAGATCCTGGATGGCTTTGCTTAGCTCCTTCACTTGCTTGTTTGTGTTTTCCTGTAATTCTTTAAGAGATTTTTGTGTTTCCTCTTTCATGACCTCAGCCTGTTGACCAATGTTGTCCTGTATTTTTCTAAGTGATTTTTGCATTTTCTCTTTATTGGCTTTTGTGTTCTCCCGAATTTCTTTCAATGATATTTTGTTTCCCTTGTAAGGGCTTCTAACTTTTGATCCATTTTCTCCCGAATTTCTTTAAGTATGTCCTTCATGTGTTCCTGTACCAGCATCATGACCAGTGATTTTAAATCTAAATCTTGTTTTTCTGGTGTGATGGGATATCCAGGACATGCTGTTAAAGGAGAATTGGGTTCATATGCTGCCTTATTGCCTTGCTTTCTGTTAGTGATGTTCCTGTGTTTGCCTTTTGCCATCTAGTTCTCACTGGTGTTAGTTGTCAATGCTGGACTCACCAGTGCAAGCTACCCCTTCCCAGCTGGCCTCTGGTGCACAGCTGACCTCCTGTACTGCCTGGAGACAGGGTGCTGTGGCCCAGGCTGTTCAAATCCTGAAATAGACACCTGAAGGCTCCCACCCAGGGCCTGCAAGACTCACCAGAGCACACTTACTCCTCCCAGCCGGCCTCCCTGGTGCCCCTCTGGCCCCTTGCAGGACCTGGAGTTGTGTTGTAGCTCAGGCAGTTTCGGATCCCTAAGCGGAGATCTGAAGGCTCCTGCCAGAGGCCTCAGCACTGGAACCTAAGCTCTGTGGGGCTGAAACCACTGGGGGGGGCATGCTGTGTCCTCCCAGCCTGCCTCTGGGTGCACAGCAGGCCTCTTGTACTTCCTGGAGACCTAGTGCTGTGGCCCAAGCTGTTCAGTTCCCAAAGCAGACACCTGAAGGCTCCCGCCCCGATGTTGAACATTTTTTAAGGTGCTTCTCAGCCATCCGAAGTTCTTCATGTGAAAATTCTTTGTTTAGCTCTGTACCCCACTTTTTAATAGGGTTATTTGGTTCTCTGGGTTCTACCTTCTTGAGTTCTTTGTATATATTAGATATTAGCCCTCTGTCAGATTTAGGGTTGGTGAAGATCCTTTTCCAATCTGTTGGTTGATGTTTTGTCCTCTGACAGTGTGCTTTACCTTACAGAAACTTTGTAGTGTTATGAGGTCCCATTTGTCAATTCTTGATCTTAGAGCATAAGCTATTGGTGTTCTGTTCAGGAACTTTTCCCCTGTCCCCATGTCCTCAAGAGTCTTCCCCAGTTTCTTTTCTATTAGTTTCAGTATGTCAGGTTTTATGTGGAGGTCCTTGATCCACTTGGAGTTGAGCTTAGTACAAGGAGAGAAGAATGGATCGATTCCCATTCTTCTGCATGCTGACCTCCAGTTGAACCAGCACCACTTGTTGAAAAGGATATCTTTTTTTCCACTGGATGGTTTCAGCTCCTTTGTCGAAGATCAAGTGACCATAGGTGTGTGGGTTCATTTCTGGGTCTTCAATCCTATTACATTGATCCACTTGCCTGACATTGTACCAATACTATGCAGTTTTTATCACTATTGAGCTGTAGTAATGTTTGAGTTCTGGGATACTGATCCCCCCAGAAGTTCTTTTACTGTTGAGAATAGTTTTAGCTATCCTGGGTTTTTTGTTATTCCAGATGAATTTGAGAATTGCTCTTTCTAGCTCTATGAAGAACTGAGTCAGGATTTTCATAGGGATTGCATTGAATCTGTAGATTGCTTTTGGCAAGATGGCCATTTTAACTATATTAATCCTGCATGGAAGATTTTTTCCATTTTCTGAGGTCTTCTTCAATTTCCTTCTTCAGAGACCTAAAGTTCTCATACAGATCTTTCACTTGTTTTGTTAGACTCACCCCAAGATACTTTATGCTGTTTGTGGCTATTGTGGAGGGTGTCATTTCCCTAATTTCTTTCTCAGTTTGCTTATTCTTTGAGTATAGAAAGGCTACTGATTTGCTTGAGTTGATTTTGTAACCAGCCACTTTGCTGAAGTTGTTTATCAGCTGTAGGAGTTCTCTGGTAGAGTTTTTTGGGTCACTTAAGTATACTATCATACCATCTGCAAATAGTGATAGTTTGATTTCTTCCTTTCCAATTTGTATGCCTGTGACCTCCTTATGTTCCCTAATTGCTCTAGCTAGGACTTCAAGAACTATATTGAAAAGATATGGAGAGAGGGGGGAGCCTTGTCTAGTCCCTGATTTTAGTGGGATTGCTTCAGGTTTCTCTCCATTTAGTTTGATGTTGGCTACTGGTTTGCTGTAATTGCTTTTGTTATGTTTAGGCATGGGCCTTTAATTCCTGTTTTTTCCAAAACCTTTAACATGAAAGGATGCTGAATTTTATCAAATGCTTTTTCAGCATATTATGTAATGACTATGTGATTTTTTTTCTTTCAGTTTGTTTACGTAGTGGACTACATTGATGGATTTCCATATATTGAACCATCCCTGCAATCCTGGGATGAAGTCTATTTGATCATGGTAAATGATTGTTTTAATGTGTTCTTGGATTCAGTTGGCAAGACTTTTATTGAGGATTTTTGCATCGATATTCATAAGGGAAATTGGTCTAAGGTTCTTTTTTTGTTGGATCTTTGTGTGGTTTTGGTATCAGCGAAATTGTGGCTTCATAGAAGGATTTGGATAATGTTCCTTCTGTTTCTATTTTGTGGAATAGTTTGAAGAGTATTGGCATTAGATCTCCTTTGAATGTCTGATAGAATTCTGCACTAAAGCCATCAGGTCCTATGCTTTTTTTGGTTGGGAGACTGTCAATGACCACTTCTATTTCTTTAGGGGTTATGGGTCCATTTAGATGGTCTATCTAATCCTGATTAAATTTTGGTAATTGGTATTTGTCTAGGAAATAGTCCATTTTATCCAGATTTTCCAGTATAGGCTTTTGTAGTAGGATATGATAATTTTTTTGGATTTTCTCAGTTTCTGTGGTTATATCACCATTTTCATTTCTGATTTTGTTAATTTGGGTACTGTCTCTGTGCCCTCTGGTTAGTCTGGCTAAAGGTTTATCTATCATGTTGATTTTCTCAAAGAACGAGCTCCTACTTTTGTTGATTTTATATAATACTTTTTGTTTCAACTTGGTTGATTTCAGCCCTGAGTTTCATGGTTTCCTGCCTCCTACTCCTCTTGGGTGTATTAGCTTCTTTTTGTTCTAAAGCTTTCAGGTGTTCTGTTAATCTGCTAATGTATGCTCTCTCCAGCTTCTTTTTATAGGCACTCAGAGCTTTTCCTCTTAGCACTGCTTTCATTGTGTCCCATAACTTTGGGTATGCTGTGCCTTCATTTTCATTAAGTTCTAAAAAAGTCTTTGATTTCTTTCCTTATTTCTTCCTTAACCAAGGTATCATTGAGCAGAGAATTGTTAAGCTTCCCTTTGTATGTGGGCTTTTTGTTGTTTTTGTTGCTATTGAAGATAATCCTTATTCCATAGTGATCTGATAGGAGGCATGGAATTAGTTTGATCGTCTTATATCTGTTGAGGTCTGTTTTGTGACCAATTATATGGTCAATTTTGGAGCAGGTACCATGCGGTGCTGAGAAGAAGGTATATCCTTTTGATTAAGGATGAAATGTTCTATAGATATCTATTAAGTCTATTTGGTCCAAAACTTCTGTTAGTTTTACTGTGACAGTGTTAGTTTGAGTTTCCCTGATCTGTCCATTGGAGAGAGTGGGGTGTTTAACTCCCCCACAATTATTGTGTAGGGTGAAATGTATGCTTTAAGCTTTAGTAAGGTTTCCACTACGAATGCAGGTGCTCTTGTATTTGGGGCATAGATGTTCAAAATTGAGAGTTCTTCCTGGTAGATTTTTACTTTGATGAGTATAAAGTGGCCTTCTGTATCTTTTTTGATGACTTTGGATTGAAAGTCTATTTTATCTGATATTAGAATGGTTACTCCAGCTTGTTTCCTGGGACCATTTGCTTGGAGAACTGTTTTCCAGCCTTTTACTCTTAGGTAGGGTTTGTCTTTGACACTGAGATGCATTTCCTGTATGCAGCAAAATGTTGGGTCTTGTTTATGAATCCAGTCAGTTAGTCTGTCTTTTTATTGGGGAATTGAGTCCATTGATGTTAAGAGATATTAAGGAATAACGATTGTTGCTTCCTGCTGTTTTTGATGTAATTTTTATGTTTGTGTGGTTATCTTCTTTTGGGTTCGGTGAAAGGAGATTACTTTCTTGCATTTTCTTGTGTGTAGTTTCCCTCCCTTTTTTGGTGTTTTCCTTTCATTATCCTTTGAAGGACTGGGCTTGTGGAAAGATACTGTGTAAATTTGTTTTTGTCATGAAAAACCTTGGTTTCTCCATTCATGGTAATTGAAAGATTTTCTGGATATAGCAGTTTGGGTTGGCATTTGTGCTCCCTTAGGGTCTGCATGACGTCTGCCCAGGCTCTTCTGGCTTTCATAGTCTCTGGTGAGAAATCCGGTGTAATCGTGATAGGTCTACCTTTATATGTTACTTGATCTTTTTCCCTTACTGCTTTTAATATCCTTTGTTTAGTACATTGGGTGTTTTAATTATTATATGATGGGATGAATTTCTTTTCTGGTCGAATCTATTTGGAGTTCTGTAGGCTTCTTGTATGTTCATGGGCATCTCATTCTTTAGGTTAGGGAAGTTTTCTTCCATAATTTTATTGAAGACATTTACTGGCCCTTTCAGTTGGAGATCTTCACTCTCTTCTATGCCTATAATCTTTAGGTTTGGTCTCATTTTGTCCTGGATTTCCTGGATATTTTGGGTCAGGAGCCTTTTGCATTTTTCATTTTCTTTGACTATTGTATCAATGCTTCCTATGGTATCTTCTGCATCTGAGGAGATTCTCTCTTCCATCTCTTGTATTCTGTTGTTGATTCTTGGATCCATGACTCCTGACTTCTTTTCTGGGTTTTCTATGTCCCGAGTTGTCTCCCTTTGTGATTTTGTTATTGTTTCTATCTCCTTCTTTAGATCCTGGGTGGCTTTGTTTAATTCCTTCACCTGTTTTGTTGTGTTTTCCCTTAGTTCTTTGAGGGCTTCTTGCTGTTTACATGTGTTCTCTTGTATTTCTTTAAGGGAGTTATTTATGTCCTTCTTGAAGTCCTTCATGATGCCCTCCATCACATCATGACCTGTGATTTTAAATCCAAATCTTGCTTTCCTGGTGTGTTGGGGTATCCAGGACTTGCTGTTATGGGAAAATTGGGTTTGGATGGTGCCATATTGCCTTGACTTCTGTTGGCAACATTCCCACGTTTGCCTTTTGCCATCAGGTTATCTCTGGTGTTAGTTGGGCCTGCTGTCACTGGCAGGAGCTTGCCACTCCTGTGTGTGTGCTGTAGGCCTATCTCAGCAACCTTGGGTGAGCTGTTTTCTCCTGGTACAAATTTCTGTAGTGCTGTAGAGTTCCTGGGTGCAGGTGGAGTCCTGGTGTGGTATGTCCCAAGTGATCCTCTACTCTGGTGGAACCTGCTTACCAATCTGTTGCACAGTCACAGAAGCAAAGATGACAGCCGAGACCTACTGTCTTGTAGTTGTATTTGGGTATGTACCTCTGTGGTCTGGATGCAGTCTGTGCAGGTGGATCCTCCGCTCTACAGGCCCGGACTCACCTGTGAAGGCTGCCTTTTCCTAGCTAGCTGCTGGTGTATAGCTGGCTTCCTGCACTGCTTGGAGGTGGTGTGCTGTGGCTGAGGCTGTTCCCGATCTAGAGGTGGAGACCGGAAGGCTCTAACCAAACAAGTGAAAGATCTGTATGACAGGAACTTCAAGTTCCTGAAGAAAGAAATTGAAGACCTCAGAAGATGGAAAAATCTTCCTTGCTCTTGGATTGGCAGGATTAATATAGTAAAAATGGCCATTTTGCTAAAAGCAATCTGCAAATTCAATGCAATACCCGTCAAAATCCCAACTCAATTCTTCATAGACTTAGAAAGAGCAATTCTCAAATTCATCTGGAATAACCAAAAATCCAGGATAGCTAAAACTGTTCTCAACAGTAAAAGAACTTCTGGGGGCATCAGTATCCCTGACCTCAAGCAGTACTACAGAGCAATGGTGTTAAAAACTGCATGGTATTGGTACAGTAACAGGCAAGTAGATCAATGGAATAGAATTGAAGATCTGGAAATGAACCCACAGAATTATGGTCACTTGATCTTTGATAAAGGAGCTACAACCATCCAGTGGAAAAAAGGTAGCCTCTTTAACAAATGGTGCTGGTTCAACTGGAGGTCAGCATGCAAAAGAATGCAAATTGATCCATTCTTATCTTCTTGTACTAAGCTCAACTCCAAGTGGATCAAGAACCTCCACATAAGACCAGACACACTGACACTAATAGAAAAGGAACTGGAGAAGACCTTTGAGGACATGGGCACAGGGGAAATTTTCCTCAACAGAACACCAATAGCTTATACTCTAAGATCAAGAATTGACAAATGGGACCTCATAAAACTGCTAAGTTTCTGTAAGGCAAAGGACACTGTCAAAACGACAAAACAGCAACCAACAAATTGGGAAAAGATCTTTACCAACACTACATCCGACAGAGGGCTTATATCCAAGATATACAAAGAACTCAAGAAGGTAGACTCCAAAGAGCAAAATATCCCCCCCCCCTTAAAATGGGGTACAGAGCTAAACAATGAATTTTCACCTGAGGAATATCGAATGGCAGAGAAGCACCTAAAGAAATGTTCATCGTCCTTAGTCATCAGGGAAATGTAAAACAACCCTGAGATTTCACCACATACCAGTCAGAGTGGCTAAGATAAATAGTCAAGAGAAAACAAGTTCTGGTGAGGATGTTGAGAAAGAGGCTGTGGAGAAAGAGGAACACTCCTCCACTGCTGGTGGGATTGCAAGCTGGTACTACCACTTTGGAAGTCAGTCTGGCGGTTCCTCAGAAAACTGGGAATGATACTTCCAGAGGACCCCACTATACTACTCCTGGGCATATACCCAGAGGATTCCCCAACAAATAATAAGGATACATGCTCCACTATGTTCATAGCAGCCCTATTTATAATAGCCAGAAGCTGGGAAGAACCGAGATGTCCCTCAATGGAGTTATGGATACAGAAAATGTGGTATATATACACAATGGAGTACTATTCAGCCATTAGAAACAATGAATTCATGAAATTCTTAGACAAATGCATGGAACTGGAGAACATCATCCTAAGTGAGGTAACCAAGTCTCAAAAGAACATTCATGGTATGCACTCACTGATAAATGGATATTAGCCTAGAAGCTTGGAATACCCAAGACACAATGCACATATCAAATGATGCCCAAGAAGAAGAAAGGAGTGGCCCCTGGTCCTGGAAAAGGTCAGTGCAATAGTGTAGGGCAATACCAGAACAGGGAAATGGGAAGTGTTGGATTGGGGAACAGGGGGAGGGAAGAGGGCTTATGGGACTTTTGGGGAGGTGGGTTCCAGGAAAGAGAAAATCACTTGAAATGTAAATAAAGAATATATCGAATAAAAAATTATTAGTGATCTCTAAATTATAAATCTGTAATTCTCCAAAGATTTATGTGAATTATTAAGACATTTATTTACTTGGCATTTCTCTGGCTTTGTTTGTTTCTTTTTCAGCTTCCCTTTTAGAACTCTCTTCATTGTATCCCAAAGTGGTTTGCATTTTAAAATATTTTATTCAGTTCTTTGAGCTTTTCTAATTTCATTCTCAATTTCTTTAATGACAACTTTATCTTACAGTAATGTATCTTTTCATATTCTTGAATTCATGGATTGTTCATAATGACTGGGAAATTCAGACAGATCTTTTACTGCTCTGCCTCATTTTGGATTTCATAATACTAATAAGCATTACAGAGTTTGAAAAGCACTGTGGTACAGAAATGGGGAAATTCTCTTCTGTTTTTTTTCTCCATATACAATGGAATAGAGTATGGTGAGCACACATGATCAATGATGAGTCACAAAAGGACAGAAGTGAACCTGCCCGCAGATTCTCAAAGAGGTTCCTGAGGGATGAAGTGAGGACCTAGGGGCAAGAGACACAGGAAATGGGGACAAGACAGGAAAGTGATCAAGTCTTGTTTGATTCGTGATCAAGTCGCAGGTTCACACAGCGGTTATGTGGTAAAGCATTTGACAGCAAAAATAAAACAGGATGTGGTAAGCAGCCAGCAACGGAAAAACAATCTGACCTTCACAGAGAATCTAATCTAAAGTATGTGTCAGAACACCTTGCCTTATCAAGAGTTCGAGGTACAGTCAGCAGGAACAGTTCCAGAGTGACCATGACTGATGCCCTCACCTTGACCATGCTCAGGCCTGAGAAAAACATGTCTGACTCCAGCAATCTCCTACACAGAAGACATTTAAATGTACATGAGTAGCAACATCCACACCAGCATGTGTGTGAATAAGGACAGAGATAATGTAAGTGGTGGTTACCCGAGGAAAGTTTCCTTTTCTGACATCTTACAGAAGTTCCTCTAGAAAATCTTGTAAAACAACTTCTTGGGGCCCAAGGAGGTACCCCAGCTGCTAAGAGCATGTACTACTCTTCTAGAGGACTTGAGTTTGGTTTCCAGCACTAGATGGAAACAGATGTCTGTAACTCTAGGTCCTAGTGATTTGACTCACTCTTCTTGCTTTTAGGCACTGTATTCATGTGTAAAAATCCATAGTCAGAAACCCACATGTACATTCAAAAATAAAAGTCTTAAGACAAAGAAAATAGACTTATGCACTAGATACTTTATTACATCCATTTTATCTGTGAACATTGGGGTTTTGCTGTGAGATTTTGATAATGGCAAGGATCATGAAGACAAGAAGCAAAGGAAACTGATTACCATGGCAGCACCTATATACATCAGCGATATTTATAAGCATTGGGTTTTAATACACCTTTATCCCCAACCCCCATGCCACTAATTAAATTTTACAAAAGAGGTACTGGATTCTTGGCAATCATTTGAATGCAGAAAACACTTTGAAGTTCTTCTAAAGTGAATAACAGGTCCATTTCTGTCATCCAGGACAGATGAACATTCAACTCATTTAGAGAGGAGAGAGAGAGAGGAGGAGGAGGAGGAGGAGGAGGAGGAGGAGAGAGAGAGAGAGAGAGAGAGAGAGAGAGAGAGAGAGAGAGAGAGAGAGAGAGAGAGAGAGAGAATGGACATCTATCAGTATACCACTGCTGAGAAAAGGTGAGTATATCATTGCTGAGTACATCTGAAACATGTTCAGTTTGTACATATACATCCCTTGGAAGAGTGCTGTAGTTCTACATGACTTTATTTAGTCCCAGCTCTAGGGAATTAGAAGCAGGTAGATCTTCATTCAGCTAGCTTGGCCTACAGAGTCAGTTTAATCACAATTGGAGGTACAATGAAAACCCTTTATCAAAAAACAAGAAAAAATAGGAATGTCATTTTGGAACTGGGTTATCTAACTCAAGATGATATTATCAAGTTCCATCCATTTGCCTGAAAAATTCATGGTGTTTTGGTTTTTAATAGCTGAATAGTATTCCATTTTGTAGATGTACTAATTTTATTAAAAACAATCTTTTTATTAAAAAGCCATTTTTATTAATCATTCTACTCATTTACATTTCAAATGATATTCCACTTCCCAGTTACCTCTCCAAAACCCCTCATTTTACATCCCCCACCTCCCTCATATTTGATGAGGGTTATCTTTCTCCCACTCACCTACTCTTGCCTCACTGCTCTAGAATCCCCCTACTCTATGTTATCCATTCTCTGACCCTTCCCATTGATGTCAGATAAGGCCATCCACTGCTATATAAGTGTTTGGAGTCCTGGCACCCTCCATGTATACTCTTTGGTTATGGTTTAATCCCTGGGAATTATGGGTAGTCCAGTTAGTTGATATTTTCCTACTTAGGGGGTTGCAATCCCTTTCAGCTCCTTCATTCCTTCTACTAGCACTTCCGATGCAGTCCCCAGGCCATATCCTATGGTTGTATGTGGGTATCTGCATCTGTCTTGGTCAGGTGTTGTTAGAAACTCTCAGGGAACAGCCATATCAGGCTCTAGTCAGCAAGTGTTTCCTGGCACCACCAAGAGTGTGGGGTTGTTTTCTGCAGATGAGATGGATCCCTATGTGGGGCAGTCTCTGGATGGCCTCTCCTTCAGTCTCTGTTCCATTTTTTTTGTCCCTGTCTTTTTTTGGAAAGAACATTTCTTGGTTAAATATTTTGTGATGGGTGGGCCCCATCATTACACTGGATGATGTGTGTCTCTACTGGTGGTGGTCTCTACAGATTGAATCTCTGCTTTGTTTGGTATTTCAGCTAATGTAATAGCCCTCGGTTCTCAGGCTCCTCTGTCTTCCCTAGAGTCTGGGACTTTGTAGTAGCTATGCCCAGTTTCCCATCCCCCACTGCTACATGTTTCTATTCAATTTCCGGACTCCCAGTACTTATCTCCTGTCCCTTCTAATACCTGTTCCTGCCCTCTTTTTCCCCTGTCCTTCCTGTGTTCCTTCCAAGTTCCTCTAGCTCCTGTGATTATTTTGTTCCCCATTCTAAGTAGGATTGAAGTATCTATACTTTGGTCTTCCTTTTTCACTAGCTGCATATGTTTTGTGTGTTGTATTGTGGCTCTTCGGAGCTTTTGGCCTAATATCCATGTCTTAGTGAGTTCACACCATGAATGGTCTTTTGTGTCTGTGTTACCTCCTTCAGGATGATATTTTCTAGTTCCATATTTGCCTGTGTATTTCATGAAGTTATTGTTTTTAATAGCTGAGTATTATTCCATTGTGTAAAGGTACCATATTTTCTGTATCCACATCTGGGTTGTTTCCACTTTATGCCCTTTGTGAATATGGCTGATATGAACATAGTGGAGTATGTGTTCTTGATAAATGTTGGAGCATCTTTTGGGTGCATGCTGAGGAGTGGTATTGTTGGGTCCTCAGGTAGAAATATTTCTACTTCTCTCAGGAACTGCCAGACTGCTTTTCAGAGTATCGGCCCTGGGGCTTGAACTCACATAATCAATTCTAAGTGGTGAGTGCTTTACCTGTTGAGCTGTCTTGCTGTATCTTATTATTGCCAATGTTATATTCAAGACATGGTAATACAGTTTTGTCAGTTTTAATGCTGGTCCAAGTCTGTGAAAAGTTACTTGAAGCCTCAGTATTAATTTTGTAACATGGTGTGAATCTCTTCCTCAGTATAGAACCAACAAACTGTTGTTTCCTGATCAATTATTGCAAGTCCTTTCACTATAGTCATTTCTAGTGATTTTCCACCAAATTGGAAATGAAGTGTCAAAGAGATAAATTTCAGTTTGGGGCTGGAGATGGCTCAGCAGGTTAGAGCTTCAGCCACATTTGCAGAGGATCAGAACTAGATTCAGAGGAAATGTATTTGTAGGATTACTTGTATTTGTAACTCCAGTTCTAGGCATGTGACACATATTCATCTTTTTTATATTATTAGTTTATTTACATTTTAGCTGTTGCCACACTTCACAGTTGCCAGGGTCCAGCCTAGACACAGGATCGGAGTTCTCAACTGGAAGCAGGGATATCTGGAGGGCACATAATAAATATGCACAGACTACTCTGTGTACAAGCTGAAAGACAATTTTTCAAGGTGTAAAGTTCCTCTTCTCTCTCATTCTCTGCTCTCTTTCTCGCTCATTCACTTGCAGCTTGAGGCTGCACACACTCTGCATTCTCATGTACATTCTGCTTTTCTTCTGTACACCTTTCTTGAACTCTCACACTCATACACACCTCTGCGTGTTCTCCTTTCACTCACACCCATTTGTCACACCCATCTCACACACACACACAGCATGCACTCTCCTTTCACTCACACACACCTCACATTCTCTCTTCAATCACTCTTCACAAGCTCTTCTCATGCTCTCTGCATTCACTGTCTCACTTGCTCTTCACGTGCTCTCTACATGCTCTCTACATGCTCTCTACATGCTCTCTACATGCTCTCTACATGCTCTCTACATGCTCAATACACGCTCTCTACATCTTCTCTATATTCTCTATACATGCTCTCAACAAGCCCTCTCTATTCTCTCTTGCCTTCTTCTTGCCCCGTCTTTTATTGATACTCCAAAAGCAGATAAAAAGACATTATATAGTCATTGCCAAATCAATTTCATAAGAATAGCCATGTCCCACGAATAATCAAGCATTACAATTGTTCCCCAAAGCTTCAAGCTTCCCTATTTCCATGCTTATAGACAAAATAATAGTAATTTGAAACTTCTCATTATTTAAACTTTAACTTTAACTCTTATACTTCAGAGCTCAGAGCTCTGAGGCCAGCTACTTACATTTCCTTGTAAAGCTCTAAAGATAAATGACATGGGCAACGCTGCCAGACAGTGGCCAGAAAGAATCAGAACTTGACTCTGTAGTTCCCCTAGGTTTCTGCTTCTACACATTGCACACAATTACTCTCCTAAGAGTACCAGTGTTTTGTCTTAGTTTTACTAATCTAAGATTTAACATATTCTATACTTATTTATCCAGGAACCACCCTCAAATGTTGAGCAAAACTTATTTCATAACTTTAATAGTTTTTTCTTTCTTTGGGGTCCCTATGTAGACTCTAATTCATTTTCTAATAATTTCATCATGCTTTCTTTGCAAGTCAAGCATTAATCTGGAACCACCATTGTGCAGTTTTTGAACTGTCTCCAAGATGAGGACAGACAGCATCCACCTGGGCCATTAGGACTGTGCTGTGCTGGTCCCCATGTCTCAATTTTTAATTGTTTAAGAATAATTACATCAGGGAACATCTAATTTCGCAGAATTTGCCAGAGCAGAAGGAGAAAGAAGAAAGTCAGATATAATAGAATAATTATGCACACCAAGGCCAATTGAAAAACAGTCATGCACAAATGAAATCTATACAGCCGCTGTCCAGGGCTAAGGTTAGGAGAAATGGGAACAACTGTTGTTAAGAAGAGCTACTGTGGGCTACCGAAAATGTCTCCCTCCAGGCCCACTGCAGGCAGTCCCTTATTTCAGATGGTGGGTCCCCATGAGAGATGTGCCTCCTGCTTCTCAGGGTCCCAAACATCCTCCTCTTCTACACAGAGCTGCTGCAGTCTTCTGAGATGTCTCCTTCCCGGCCTACTGCAGGCGGTCCCTGTCATTGTTTGCTGTCTACAGCACACTGTCCCCTGTCACAGGGCTGCTCATCCCACTCCTCCTCCCCTTTGACTCCTGGAGTGTGCTCCCTCCAACAGGCCTCCACCTTTCCTGGCACCTCTCAAGGATTAAGCACACCTCCCATGGAAGGCAGAACAAGCAAGTTTCTGCTCTATATGTGCTGGGGGCCTCTAACCAGCTTGTGTATGCTGTCTAACTAGTGGGCAGTCTCTAGGAACTCCCTGGGGTCCAGGTTAGCTGAGACTGCTGGTTTTTCTATGGGGCCATCTCCTCTTCATCTTCTTCAATCTTTCCCCTATGTCAACCATAGGGGACAATGGCTTCAGTCCAATGGTTAGGTGTGAGTATCTGTGTATATCTCAGTCAGATGCTGGTAGAGCCTCTCAGAGGACAGTCATGATAGACTCCTTTCTTCAGTCTCTTTTCATTTTTTCCATGCAGTTCTTTTAGACAGGAACAGTGCAGCTATCATATGCTGCCTGGTTGATAACTCAATGTCTGAGAGATGTCAAGGGTCCATGTTAGTTGAGACTGCTTTTCTTCCCACGGGGTCACCTTCTTCCTCATTTTCTTCTAGGTTTCCCTAATTTAATCACAGGGGTTCTTGACTTCAGGCCATTGGCTGGGTGTAATTATCTTCATCAGTCATAGTCAGCTGCTTGTTGTGCCTCTCAGAGGACAGTAATACTAGGCTCATATCTATAAGCACACCACAGCATCAGTAATAGTGCGAGCCTTTGGATCCTCCCCTTGAGATGGATCCCAATTGGGGCAGTTTCCTCCTTTCCATTAGTCTCTTTTACATTTTTGACTTTGTAGTTTTTTTTTTTTTCAGATAGGAACAATTCCTGGTCAGAGTTAGTTTATTTCCCTCTGTGATTTGGCAACTACATTCTTCCACTTGCTGTCCTTTCTTTGTACTGGAGGTGGACACTACAAGTTCCCTCTCTCCACTGTTGTACATTTCATCTATGGTCCATCCCCTTGAGTCCAGAGAGTCTCTCACCTCCACGATTTCTGGTACTTTCTAGAGAGTCCAGACAACTCTCACTCTCTGAAGTTGCATATTTCCATTCATTTTGCTGGCCCTCAGGTCTCCATTCCTGATCACCCATGCCTGAATATCTGCTCATGTTCCTCTTCTCCTCTCCCCCATGCTCCATCCTGGTTCTTTTCTCCCTCTCCCTCCAGTGATTGCTTTCTTCTCCCTCCCAAGCAAAATTGAATCATCATCATTTGTTCTCATCTTGTTAAATTTCCTGAGTTCTGTGGCGTTTATCCTGGATATGCTGTGCTTTTTGATCTAATATCCACTTATTAATGAATACATACCATGAATGTACTTTGGAGTATTAGCTATCTCACTCAGGATGATTTTTTTTTAGCTCCATCCATTTGCCTGTGAAACTCATGATTTCCTCAATCTTCTTTGCTGAGACAATGTTCCAGTGCTGATTTACACATTCTTAATATATGAATAATATTCCAATGTGTAAATGAACCACATTTCTTTTATCCATTCTTCCGTTGTTGTACATCTGGATCATTTCTAGCTTCAGGTTATCACAATTAATGCTGCAATGAGCTTAATGTATCTCAGGTCCATGTGGCTTGGTGGACTATCTTTTGCATAAAAGCAGAAAAGATAAGTATCTTCAGGTAGATGGATTTTCAATTTTCTGAGGACTATCTGGACTGATTTCCAGTGTGTGTGTACCTGTTTGCAATCCCACCAGCAGTGGAGGAAAGTATCTCATTCTCCACATCTTTGCCAAAATGTTCTGTCACCTGAATTTTTGATCTTAGGCAGTATGATTGATGTATGGTGGAATTTCAGTGTCTTTTGATATGCATTTCTCTGATCACTAAGGACTGTGATCATTTCTTTAAGTGCTTCTCAGCCATTTGAGGATTACTCTGTTGTGAATTCTCCGTTTAGTTCTCTACTCCATTTTTGATCATGTTGTTTTGTATTTTTGGAGGTTAGCTTCTTGATTTCTTTATATATTTTGCATATTAGCCCTACATAAATACATAGATATTCAATACACATAAAAATAAATGATAAAATATTTCTTTGTTCACTGCTGTAATTAGCATAAGTCAGATTTTGGGTTTCATCATACTGACAGCTGTAACCCACCAGTTACTTATCTCATGAGCTCTGTTGAGTTTGGACATTCTCTGGCAGCAAAAAGGGTTAAATGCTTGACTATAATCTTCTAAGAAAATAATTTTGTGACTGAGGAAGCCACTGACTGAGTGATATCTTTCCCTCCTCCTTGTTCTGATACCTTTTGTCTCCTGTCTGATCGGCAGGTGTTTCTTTCGATAGGAAAAAACAATTTCAATATGGCCTAGAATGAAGATATTGCCCTTTCAGGAGAAGATGTCCAGTTTGAATCTTGGTATCCCCCCTGGTCCTGAGACATTACACCTCTTAAAGCTCCTGAGCATGAGATGCTGTTGCCTATTTTTCTCTTTACTCTTGATGTTATGAGCACCTTGTACTGCTTGAGAGAGCACAAATGATGTTGTCCAAAGATTGACTATCACCTGAGTGGAGTCCAAGATGGCAAAGCATATTTCTCCTAACTAAAATGGAATGACATGCAATATATGAAAAATTAACATGCATTTCATGTGTGAACACATTTAAATATAACAACACATTCTTATTTGTTCAGGTGGAGAAATATAGAGAGTGATTCTGTTCTTATCTTTAGTTTAATGTGTTAAGTTAAAAGGAGAAGAGAGTAATAATTTGATCAGAACATTATAACACATTAAACTTTTTAGGGAAAATGGGTTTCATCTATCTGTTTTAGACCAGCCTGCAGAAGAGCGCAGTTAGATTCAACAGAATGGAGGATGGTGAATAACTCACCGTGTCAGTCAGAATCCAATCAGAAATTGCTTCACATCAACAAATGATGATAACCTTACACTTTTAAAATTACAGCAGTAATTATCATGCATTGTTCATACAATGTGTTGAAAGTGTCTTTATGGAATAATGTATTTAATGGTGTTAGTCAAGCTCTCTTCTAGTTAGGCATTTTTAGTGACTCTGGCTTTCAACATTTGAAAAACACAGAACAAGGATTCTTAGGATCTCTGAAGATCAACAATAAAGGAGAAATAGTAGGGAATCCTGCAGCCAAAACTTCACTGAAATGCCTCAGGAATTGATGAGAATATATGAAAAATGTGTAAAAGATGATACAAATAAAATTTAGAAGATAAAAAATAACAAAGATGACCACCAGCATCAGGATTGTATGGGTTGCTCTGGTCTCAGCTTGGCCTCTGGGGTTCTGATTGGGAGTGAGGATGTGCTTCATTTGCTGTCGATGTCTATGGAGGAGGAGTACCATGGAGACACTGGTCCAGACCATGATGCTCATGAATATGGTATCATGGGCAAACCTCAAGAAGACAATGCCTAAACTGAATCCAGAAGTAGAACAGAACAACTTGCTTTTAGAGTCATTGTTATTATCTGATATTTGTGGACCAGTAATCTTAATTGGAATGTAGATGTTAATTATGACACTGAAGAACCAACAACTGTAACAAGAATAACTCACCAAATTTGAGGTACTTGCTCTGAGTATAAGTTTACCTCTATTAACAGGAACAAGAGTGACAAACTGATGGGTACTCAGGACACAGGTAGAACATAAATGTGCACATCTTGCAACCACTTGAGTGAAGTATTCTAATTTACATTTGAGTTCAGTTCGAGAACTTCTTTGAGCAAAAGCCATCATGTTGTTTGGAAATGTAGTGATGAAGAGAATCAAGGCATTGGCCACAGCCATGTGGCTTAAAATCACCTGCCTGGGCCTCTGCTGAAAACCAGTCAAAACTGGAGTGAAATTATAGACAAAGAGAAGTACATTGGCCACAGTCCCAACCCCAAACTGGCAAAGCAAGAGGATCTGAAGAGCCAGTTCTTCAATGGTTTTCAGGGATTTAACATAAGGAGACATGGAAAGAGCTTTACTTGACCCTGGAGTAATGATTAGGTAGAACACTGCTGTCTTCAGAACTCTGTTCTATTGTTCATGCTTATCAAGTAATTTGGGATAATTTCTGGATAAGTGAGAAACTATTCTAACAAGATACAGGAACTTTGACAGGAGAACAATGAATGGACAGTAACACAGAATAAAATTTTATACTAATTGCATTACTCCAGCTTTGATAAATTTCGCATTGCAACAACATCTTCATGATCACCTAGGTAAATATCCTACACAATAATATTCATTTTAACACACCATGGGCTTTGCATATGAATAAAGACAGGAAAGATCCTATATAAGTATCTGATTTCATCATCAGTATTCAATACAATAAGAAAGACAAGGAGGCTGCAAATGGAATGCATCTTAATCAATAAAATCACTTAATCAATAATAAATGAAAGTATCCTTCATTAGATTTTGTTGTCAGAATTTAATATAATTAGGAGAGAGAGGAAGTTGCAAATGGAACGTAACTTAATCAATAAAAAAAAGAAAAAGGACAAAATGCACCATAAAATAATTAATGCGATTTCCTCATGTTATAGTAACATTGTTAAAAACAATATGGACATTAATAAGAAGTATGATTACATGTAATAATAAGGTTTTGTAACTGAATTCAGATGTAAAAAATTAAGTTGTAGGCTTTTGAGGAATTTTCATACTATTCATCCACACAATAAAATACAAAATATTTCTGGTAAAGCCACAAGTATTTTGATCACACAGATGAATATATGTTTACCTACTTATCCTCCATGTGAAAAAAACCACTTGCTAACAAGTTTCATTTATTCATATATTTCCAAACCTTAATTTTTATTTTAAAAAGTCAGGTGCCAGAGTCTTCCCTGTGTTATCTCTAGTTTCCCTCCAAATTTATTAACACAATCACTATTATCCCCTGTGCAAGCTGATGCTTATTCTCTATCTTACTTGTTTATATGTTTTGAAAGGAACACGGCTTCTATCCACCAGATAAAATTCAACATCTTATGTACAGATGCTACACTGAATGCTGTTTTCTGCTATGTGCAAATCCAGAAAACAGACATTTCTTTGAGGTAAAAGGAATATATTAACTTATTTGAGTTAAACTTCAATCTTTACAAAGAATTAATTATTCATGTTGGCTTTAGATGACAATGCACACTGAAGAAGGGAGAAGAGAATGTTAAGAAGTCTGTGGTTGCAAGAATCCCACATTCTGAGACACAGGATGAAGATGCTCATCTGATGGCCAGCTCAGGAACACAGCTCCTATAGAGGCAAATATTGTAGTGTCTTTTACACTGAAGAAGTTGTCTGTGTGACTCATTGTCTGAGAAAGAATGCAAGGAAAATCAGAAGTTTTTTTAATCTCTATTCAATGCTGTGAAGGTAAGCCAACAAAGTCCAGGTTTATAGTCTCATAGGCTAGTAGGGTACCTGGACATGACACCCTTCAGAGAGGTTATTATTGTATCATCCGTTGTGTCAGTGTATTTGTCTGTACGTTGCCTTTGGGATACTTCTGATGAAGGAAAATTATTTATCCCCAGAGCAAATCTCCATTTTTGCATTCAGATGAATAATAATGATATCTAAGAGTTTGTTAGATGTTAATGAGTACCTGGAAAGAAGTTAAAAAAGGGTTTTCATATTTCCTTTGGGACAATCTAAACTCTGAATTGATCTTGTAATCAGATGTGAATAAGAGCCCTCAAGGGTAGAACAAAAAATCATTATGCACATTTCTATGGAATACTTTATCACGGTTATTTCAGACCTCCAAAATTATGCAGATAACAAGTCCTTCCAGACAATGGGAATCACGTCATTCAGATTCTGTAATTCTCCAGACTTTGCTTCATTCCAACTTTTCCTATGTGTGTCCCAGGACAAATACTTACGACAAATTTATTAACTGAAACTTGTGTTTCCCACCTGAATCCTCAGGTTAATCCCATATCCAGTTGTTTGTAGACAGATTGTTACCTGTTTTCTGATATACACATGAATCCTCATCAGAAGCCTAATATAATTTCCTCGTATCAAAAGAATCTGCTCTGTAAAGTGAACATATGGATTGAGCAATCATTAAGAAATAAATAGATTCAACCACACTCATTTATGCTCCAGGTATAATAGAAAACTGGGGACTTAGTTTTGATTAGTAATGATGCAAATATAAAAATCAGCCTGTAAATGTAATAATTGTAGGTTTGAAACCTTTATTGATATTTACACTTGCAGGAAGACTGTCTTAAGCACAGTTAAAATACATGTATTAGGATGTATGAGAACAAGATGTAATTGCACCACAGTTTTACTAATAAAAATAACAGAATTTAGAAGGGATGTATGTGGAAATAACTTGCCATTTATTGATGAAATACCATATGTTTGTCTGGGACAAGCATTCACATCCATGATTTCAACTGTGAAATGTATGTTGGCCAATTGACAGTTACAAATGGGTTATTAGCTTCATATAAGAATGTATATATATATATATATATATGTCAGGATTTTATAAGAGTCATAGCATGTTGAAAAAAATAGATGATTGGATATAATGTTATAAAGTATTAAAGGGTGATATTAGAACATGATGATTTAAATTTGGATGTGTGTAAGACAGAAAGCAGATAAGTAAATAACAAAAGGAATAACTAACATTAAGTGTATTTTGAAAAACTGGAGAAAAACATATAGCTTTTGAAGCATTCTGTAATGTATTCACTTGCATGTTTCAAAGGAGTTTTAATAAACAGCCTCTGCTGTATTAGGTGCATAGCCTAACAAATAGACATCTCATGTTGAATAATATAAACAAAATTCTATTCCATGCTTAGGTGACTTTTTCTAGCTGGGTGCCAATCAACACCTAAAGCACTATATACCCCACCCCCCAATATCCCAGGCTATTACTAACAGTGCTGGATATTCCCCAAAGCTAGGTGATTGAAGACACCACAGACTAGAGACACAGAACATGCAGAAATCAAACCGGAGCTTACTATAAAGATTTGTATGCCACCCATGTGTCCACAGGTGGTATAACAAAGGATGCTGAAAAATTACATGGAAGACATTCTTAAAAGGTGTGATGCACAGTACTGGAGGAGAACAGTAGTCATAAATTCCATCCTTCTGTGTACTGCAATTACTGGCTTGATGAGATACACTCATTGATTCAAGACTGTCATAAATGTTATGGGGGAAAACAACTAGTTTCTTATTTGACCTAAGGCCCTATCTATGAGCTAGAATTCATAAATGACATTGTTTATATTGTCTGTGGGCATATGGGTCCTAGCAGAGAACTCAATACTAATAATGTTCTTCTTAATGGAAAGAGAACTGAAACATTTCTTGATGACATATTGCTACACGTGTAGATCAGTGCATCTCTCAGCCCTCATCAGAGAAGCTTCTTGGATGTTAACACAGGAATTCTCAACTACTCATTGTGCAATGATATGGGTTTGCTATGCTTTCAGACCTAGAATGGATATATCATAGCTCTCCCACCAAGCCTTAAGCATCTTCATAGAACATGGAATTAGAGGAATTTTAGAGCCAGAGGTAGTTGATAAAATCAATGAAACAATGTTTTCTGGATACATCAGGGGAGGAACAGAAATATTGATCCATAAAGATTCACAATACCTGTAAAAGATTGAGCCCATCCATTATTGTTAGTTCTTTGTCAATAGGATAGAAGATAGAGTTTTCTGTGAAGATCAACCACAATGGGGAAAATGCTTTCCTCAAGTATGCTGCCTCATCTCATTTTCAACAGGATCCTTTTGTTGCACTGTGACAGTTTACTATATACACAACTCCCCAGACCCAGACAATAAATCTGATAGTTCCATATATTTAGAATGTTCATGTCCTGTTACAAATCGGATACCACACATCCTGGAACTTACTCTTTCCTATACTGGATTTGATATTTAGATACTAGACCGGGAAGAGTAGCTCAAAGTGAATGCTAGTGCATTGGGGATGCTGAGACAGGAATATGAAGATTCTGCTCAAGGTCATCTTTGGCTATAAAGGTAGTCTGTTGGGACACAGGATTCCTGGAGTAAACCACAAATGCAACAGCACTACAGTGCATCCAAGGAGGAACTGAGGCAGCAGTATCCACAGGAAGTAAAAGGTAGTATGGGATATGCCCTGAGTTCCATTCCCCCTGCTTGACCCAATGTGAACACTAAAATCACCATAGCAATACTATTGCTACTAACATATTCCTGTGCCATGGCTTCTTTCTGAGGAATGTTCTTTCTCTCCATGAGGGTCTCTTTCTTCAAGGTATCCCCAGAGGAGGAGCCCATGTGGGTATTACTTTTTAGCATCTGCAGAGATCCAGAGAGTTCCTGTGGGGACTGCAGGAGGACATATTCCTGACAGGATTATATGTGATGACTCTCATGGTCCTGACAATGCTGGGCCTCAGGGTACCTGTGAAAGTCTGTGAGGAAGTAGGTGGTAAACATGCCTCAGTGTTCCTCATCATCAGATGCCTCATGATTCAGTGGATGTTGGGTCTCCTGCCAGGAACTTTATCAGCATTTCCACTATAATGTTGAAAATATCAATGGAAACATGAGGAGGAATGATGATGTTTGTAGCAATGATCTTCCTTCTCAAAAGACCTGCCTTGGAAAGGCAAGTTCTATTTCATCATGAGGAACAGGATGACCCCTTAAGTCCATATATTCACAGGGTTGTCCTCATAATCCTCTGCTTGCAAGAGTTCTGGGACATGGTAGGGCAGTGTGCCACAGAAACCAGTCAGCTTCTGCCCAGGAATCACTTTAGCAACCAGGCCAAACTCACACAGGTTGTGGTTCCTACTGTAGTCAATCAAAATGTTGCTGGCCTTTATGTCTCTATGGACAGTGTGATGGTCATGGCAGTACTGCACAGCATGGACTATCTGGACATACATCCTTCAAGTCTCACTCTCCTATAAACACCCCACTTTGATGATGTGGTCTAGTAGTTCTCCCTCTGAGGCATACTCCACCACCAGGTAGGTTGTCTCTCTTCTCTAGACCATGTGAAACAGCTTGATGATATTAGGATGTCTCAGAGATTTCATAATTCTGGCTTCCCTGCAGATGACCAAGGCTTACTTCTTGGTGTTTTTCAGAATTTTTACATCCAGAGAAGTAAATGTGAGGTCATGGAAAGCCAGTTTTACCACCAAAATTTTCCTGCATGCAGAGTGGTCTGCATCTTATAGTTAGTGGAGAACTTTTCCTCGATTGTATAGCAGGCCGTCAAATACTGCTCCATAATCAGTCCCTCCATCATTTGGCTAGAACCAAAATTCCAGTGAGAAATTTAAAAAAAAAATGAAAATCAGACCAAAGAGAATTTTTCCAGCTACAAATTCCTACCTCCAAATTTAAGAAAAAGGTCAGAAACATGTCAGACAACCTAGTCAGGACCTTTGAATTCTTGGCAAAAGAAGAACAAAGAACCTTCTAAAGCAGTAGACACAAACTATGACATAGATCATGTTGACAGAGAACAACTGCAAATCAAAAGAACAAAACAGAGGATCACATACAGTAAGCGCTGCTCATTGGAAAGGACAACCATCCTCTCCCTGATCTCAGCACACACTGTGAGCAAATGCACCAAGAAAATCAGGTTCAAGAGCAGTGGATAAGACGACAGGCACTCTGAAATCCACAGTGTTCATGTTGAAGAGCTGGCTCTGGAGTCCAGAATGTAAGCTAGTCCTACAGAGGACATGCATTTGGTTCTGAGGACCCAGGTCAGGTGGTTCACAACTCCTATAAGTCCATACTATACCTGTGGCCTCTAAGGACACCCATACAGCACACCAACACTTGTATACATCACTTAAAACTACAAACAATTGTAGTGAGAATTTTGGAACGTTTTAAATCTATATCATGTTATATGAATATTTTAATCTTTTCCGGCTGAGTGACAAGAGGCTCACAACCATCTGTCTCCAAATCCCGAATATCTTACTCCCTCTATTCACAGCAGGGAGCAAGGAGGTGGTGCTGAGTGAGATACACATGGAGGCAAAATACTCATATACATAAATGAAAACATAAAAATATTCTAACTCATAAAACATAACTGAAAATAATAAAAGATAAAATGAAAGATAATAAAGAACATGGAAAAGTAAATACATAAATCAAGACAGAAAACACACAAACCAATACCTAAAAAAAAGAAAATCATCTTCACCAAGGTAGAGAGAAACTGTCTTTCAAGATCCAAAACTCCTGAAGTCCAAATATAATCTCTTAGAAGCATCGAACTCCAATTGTTTTCCAAGCCACTTATAGGTTCTGTAGTGTGAGGACATGAGGTAACCTCATGCAGAACTGTAAGTGGACATGTTTCTTTCATTCCCTAAAATGACCCTTGTGAGGTCAGAGCAAGAAATGGACCAATGATGTTTAGGCACAGCCCACTGGTTTTCCTCACATTCTGTCTTGAAAGAGAGGAAGCCTTGGTCAGTGGGGCAATAGAGAGGTGGTTACACTAAAATGTCTATCCCCAATGTTGCCCAGTGACCCACTTCTTCCTGGGAGGTCTACTGCTTAAGGCCTATAATTTTCTTCAAATGTTGTCACCTCTTGGGAACAATGCCCCAAAATTTGACATACTGTTGAAATTTTGACACCCTAAATTTAAGAACGATACTTTCCTTGACAACAAGGAATCCTAATAATGATGCTGGGCTCCAGAACATTGATCTTTCCTTAGGTGTGGACTCTGATATTCATTGCCTACAAAATGGACAGTGTTCAGCTTTTCACTTAGACACCAGACTTTATGATAACTTTGAAATAATTCATGTCTACAGTCAATGTATTGAATTATTTATTAAATACATATTGATGGATACTAAAGGATCTATTCACTAGATTGGTAGTTAAGAGAAAATACTGTTTTCCATGGTGCCCTAGGGCTTGACACAAACACCTGTGGGACCTAGAGGGAGATGGCACCATTCATTCCGTATTCCCCATAAGGCATGATGCTTATTAACAAAGGTTAGGATTCAGAGATAATCACAACACTGTGGTGTTTTTTCCAAAGGGACAGAAGTTTGTGAGGGAGAAGTTCTGTGAAGTGCTAGACAGACCACTCCAGTATCAGGCAATTTTTGTTCCTCTTTGAGTTATTTGGCCAGCAAAAGTCAAGGACATCAAGACTTAGTCATTTGATTCAAAATCATTATTGCCCCCACCTCCCATGCCTGATGACACACTAGTTTTACTGCCGCATTCACCATCCTTATGACAGAAGATACATCATGGAATGATACCTGCAAACAGAGGGACCCAAGTTGGCAGAGGGAAAAACTATGGTATGTCCCAGCAAGGGACATTCTTCAAGGAAGTGTAAATCTCCCTCTTTTAGAGTTATATCTATTCATTTCTTGGATTCATTTCAGCTACCTACTTCCATATTAGCATCAAAAGAATAGCAACTGAGCATTGTCTTTGACCCTTGCATGAAGTCCTGACATTTGAACTGCCAGGTAGATCCTCAGATAACCATCTAGGAGGACTTTTTTTGCTAAAGCACAGAGACACATTGGTGCCATTGCTTAGGAGATTATCCAATACTGCCTGTCAGTCCTCTGACCAGGAGGACTTGATGTAACTTGGCCTGTACTTGGAAATTAAGGGTGTGAACAAAACAGGGAAACATTGAGGGATTTGAAAGGCAAGTAAATGTGTGATCAGGGAGGAGAAGATAATCAAAGGTCTTCGTTTCCATGTATGGAAATATCACTAAGAATGAGCATGTTATGTAGTTAAGATAAATGTGTGTCCCAAAATAGTGACAGGAGTTAAATAATGTAAAATAGGACATTTTAAATAAAAAATCAAACAACTAAATAACAAAGAAAATAAAATTTCTCTGAATCATACTTCAAACCATGAATGGACAGGAAGAGGGTTTTTTAAAATCAGGTATCAGAAACTGAAACATAGGAATGTAGAAAAAACTCACTGTTTTCAGATTCAACAATACATGAAGCACCAAGTGCAGTGTCTCAGCACCCTAGAAATCCAAATGCTCTTCAACTAACCAACAGCAACAGTAGTCACTGTAAGGACAAGAGGCAGCCTCAGCTAGAGATGTAAGTGGGCAGGTCAATGACCTCACAATGGTTCCTTTTGAAGATCAGAGTTGAAATGGACCAAGGATGGCAGGACATAACCCTCTGGTTTCCTTCACATTCTGTTCTCAGGACAGGAAAGGCTGGTCAGTAGGGCACTGGAGTCCTGAGGAAGATGGTTATACCCAGTTAGCAGTTCCTAGATCGCCTATAACCAATTTGTATCTACCAGGTTATATTTCCCAGCTTTTGTACAACAGTGCCAAACAGGGCCCATGTTCAAACACATGACCCTTTTTTAGATAGTTAATATCCAAACTCAATAAAGAAACTTTCTAATTTAATAATACTACCTGAAATCACTTGATTTACAACAGGATGCAGACCATTATCCTTCACTGGGCATGCTTACTGTATTACTGTGCTTTCTGGGATTCCAAACATCACAACCACAGTTTGGGGAAGATAAGGATTTTTTGGCTTTCACTTCCCAATCCAGCCTACCATAAGTGTAAGTCAAGGCAGGAACTCAAGACAGGACTCATGATGCAAGAAATAAGGCAGATACCATGAAATAAAGCTGCTTACTGGCTTGCTTTCCTCGACTGAGCATATATATATACATGTGTGTGTATAATATACATATATATGTATATAAATGTACATATATTACATATATATTTTATATGTATATTTATATCTATATAAAATATATAAATATATATTATATGCATATTATGTATATTATATGTATATTATATATATATTTATTCTCATACCCAAGGGCATCATGCAATTACAATGCTCCCCCATAGACTTACCTACAAGCCAACTAATTTCCTTCTTTTTTTTAAAAATAATTTTTCTTTTTTTAAATTCGATATATTTTTATTTACATTTCAAATGATTTTCCCTTTTCTGGCCCCCCACTCCCCAAAAGTCCCATAAGCCCTCTTCCATCCCCCTGTTCTCCCATTCACCCCTTCCCACTTCCCTGTTCTGGTTTTGCCCTATACTGCTACACTGAGTCTTTACAGAACCAGGCCACTCCTCAGTTCTTCTTGTACCTCATTTGAGGTGTGGATTAGGTTTTGGGTATTCCAATTTTCTAGGCTAATATCCACTTATTAGTGAGTGCATACCATGATTGATCTTTTAAGACTGGGTTAGCTCACTTAGTATGATGTTCTCCAGCTCCATCCATTTGTCTAAGAATTTCATGAATTCATTGTTTCTAATGGCTGAATAGTACTCCATTGTGTATATATTTTTCATCCATTCTTCTGTTGAGGGATACCTGGGTTCTTTCCAGGTTCTGGCTACTATAAATAGGGCTGCTATGAACATAGTGGAGCACGTATCCTTATTACATGCTGGCGAATCCTCTGGGTATATGCCCAGGAGTGGTATAGCAAGATCCTCTGGAAGTGAGGTGCCCAGTTTTCTGAGGAACCACCAGACTGATTTCCAGGGTGGTTGCACCAATTTGCAACCCCACCAGCAGTGGAGCGATGTTCCTCTTTCTCCATATCCTTGCCAACACCTGCTGTCTCCTGAACTTTTAATCTTAGCCATTCTGACTGGTGTAAGGTAAAATCTCAGGGTTGTTTTGATTTGCATTTCCCTAATGACTAATGAAGCTGAGCATGTTTTAAGATACTTCCCAGTCATGCAAAGTTCTTCGGGTAAAAATTCTTTGTTTAGCTCTGTACCCCATTTTTAATAGGGTTATTTGGTTTTCTGGGGTCTAACTTCTTGAGTTCCTTATTCCTCCCCAGATTTCTCCAGCTTATGTCAAGTTTCCAATAACTAATTGGCATACACTAACATTCATTCATATGTTAGTGAATGGATAATATGGTTTATTTTTCCCTTGGACACAAACATTCTGTAATAAGTATTGGTTAATAGAACCTGCTTTATTCATACTCAAGTAAATAAGATCCATTTTTAAGATTCATAGTAATAAGAATTGTGGGAAGCCATAATGGACCCTCACTAACAGCCTGGAGGGCTGGCAGGGCAAAGGTCTTGAGTAAAACAAAGAAGAGGCTCTCCCCATGAACTGCTGGTCAAAGGGATCCTTGAGATAACTGAGGGATACTCCAGACTATGCAAACATCAGAAGTCTCCACCAGAGGACCCTTATTTTTTCCTGCTGATACTGCCAAGAATGCCCCTCCCTCCTTTGTTCTTGCCTTGAGGTGAGCCCTTCCTCTGACAGCTTAAAACCTGTGTACCCCGGAAAATTAAACAAGACCTCGACAATTGAACCCCCCTTGCCTGGTCTCCTTTCTCCCTCCCCCCTTTGACCCTCAGGTAGCACCCCTTCAGAACCCTGAATAACTGGACCTGCTGAATGGGTCAAAGAATAAAATGATAGCTTCTAACTGACACTGGGATACTGTGACACAAGGCTCTGTTTCCCACGACACTCCAGGGTAAGTGACTACCATTTATGTGGTTGAGAAGAGAAAACTTTGTTACATTTTCACCAAAAATTTTTCTTCCAGTTTCTCATCAGACTGGATCTTCTAGTAAGTATGATTCCAATCACAAAAAGATGGCTAAAAAACTTGATAAACTGGCTTACCTGGCTCTTACCTGAAAAAACAGTCTCTCTGTTGATTCTCAAAGCCACTTCCCCCACACTGGGAAGCCAAACTTTGTGTATGATACCTGCTAATTTGCAACTGAATTGGATACCTTGGGCCATCCAAAGAAAAGTTAATCCTGTTTTGTTTCTAACTCTTGACTTTGTATTTTAAGCAGACTGGCTGTCTCCACCCAGGCTCACCTAGATTGAAAACTGGCATGTCTGTTAAAGACACTTGCAGGATGTTTGGCAACAAATCAACTCCTTCGCATCAAAACCTATACAAGTGGATCTCGTACAGGAACCACATAGAACTCTGATCTATGTGTGTCTGCTTATGAGCAGACATGGGCACCAGTGTGAGTTGCAAGGCAAAGAACTGCAAGGGCAAGACCATGTTTTCTGCCTCTGAGTCCCCTGTGAAGCAAACCTGGTTGCATAGAGGTTGGTGTTTAAAGGCGTTCCTTAGAATTACAACAAGGAAGCCTAGACCCTCCCCTCCATAAAACTAAACCATAAAGTATTTAGGAGGACCAGGTCAGCATTTCCCCTCCGTAGCTAATGCCCACACCCTGAGATGGATGTCTGTCCACTTGGTTGTTTCCTTCTCATCTTAAAACTAATAAAAAGGGAGAATATGTAGAGAGCTTTATTGGGGTGCCAAACTACTTGGCAAGAATGTGACATTGACCAAGGTGAAGTTCCTCTCCCAGCCTTTGAGCTGAGATTCCTTTGTTGGTCATAATCCCAGCCACCTAGGGTGGAGCACTTAGACCAAGGTGAAATTCATTGTTCCTCCAGATCTACAAATTCCTGAATTAAGCAGGTGACCTGACCCCTGAGCAGAGGAGCCAATGCTCAGAGAACAGCCAGACAAGTTTCCAGGAATATACCCTGGAAGTTTGGGGAAGGGTCTTGCCTGAAACCTTAAAATTCTGAGCCCTCCATTAAACTTTGAGTAGCTGAGAGTCTCCATCTCTTTTCTCCTCCTTCCCATACATCCCCAGCTTCCCTTCCAGCTAACCTGTTTGATGTAATTGCATGCAGTTACATTTTGGGTTTGTTGGAAGATGATTACTTTCTTGCTCTTTCTAGGGTGTAGTTTCCCTCCTTGTGTTGGCGTTTTCCATCTACTATCCTTTGTAGGGCTGGATTTGTTGAAAGATATTGTGTAAATTTGGTTTTGTCATGGGATATCTTGTTTTCTCCATCTATAGTGATTGAGAGTTTTGATGGGCATAGTAGCCTGGGCTGGCATTTGTTTTTCTCTTAGGGTCTGTTCAAGATCTTCCCAGGATCTTCTAGCTTTCATCATATCCAATGAGAAGTCTACCTTATAACTTGACCTTTTCCCCTTACTGCTTTTAATATTCTTTGTTTGTTTGTTTAGTGCATTTGGAGTTTTGATTATTATGTGATAGGAGGACTTTCTGTTCTGGTTCAGTCTGTTTGGAATTCTGTAGGCTTCTTGTATGTTCATGGGCATCTCTCTCTTTAGATTAGGGTAGTTTTCTTCTATAAGTTTGTTGAACATATTTGCTGGTCCTTTAAGTTGTAAATTTTTGCTCCCTTCTATACCTATATTCCTTAGATTTGGTCTTCTCATTGCGTCATGGATTTCCTGGATGTGTTGGGTTACAAGCCTTTTGCATTTGCATTTTCGTTGACTGTCCTGTCAATGCTTTCTATGGTATCTTCAGCACCTGAGATTCTTTCTTCTATCTCTTGTATTCTGTTGGTGATGCCTGCATCTATGACTCCTGATTTCTTTCCAAGGTTTTCTATCTCCAGGGTTGTCTCCCTTTGTGATTTCTTCATTGTTTCTACTTCAATTTTTAGATCCTGGATGGTTTTGTTCAGTTCCTACACTTGATTGTGTTTTACTATAATTCTTTAAGGGATTTTTGTGTTTTCTCTTTAAGGTCTTTTACCTGTTGGCTTATGTTATCCTGTATTTCTTTAAGGGGATTATTTATGTCCTTCTTGAAGTCCTCTATCAGCATCATGAGATACAATTTTAAATCTGACTCTTTCCTTTCTGGTGTGTTGGGGTATCCAGGACTTGCTGTGGTGGGAGAACTGGGTTCTGATGTTGCCAAGTAGCCTTGGTTTCCATTAGTGGGGTTCTTGTGCTTGCTTTTTGTCCATGTGGTTATCTCTGGTGTTAGCTGGTCTTGCAGTCTCTGACTGGAACTTGTCCCTCCTGTGGGCCTGTAACCCTATGTCCATACTCTTTGGAGACTATCAATCTTCTGGCAGAGTCTATGCACAGAAGGCCATGGAGTTGCCTGGCTCCCTGGTGCAAACGGCGATCGGAAGAATCCTGTCCCAGCAGCTCCACATGCTGAATTTCTAGAGAGACTCATAGAGACCCTGCCATCTTAGGACCTGATGATCAAACAGTAAGACCAGATGCCCATTCCCACCTGTGGAGGAAGTTCTAGAGGATGACCTTTGACTCTTGTCAGTGTTTTCAGTCTGCTTATCTGTTAGGGATGATGTGTCATTCAGATGCCATGCCATGGTGGATGGCTCTGCTGAGCCTGTCTAGTGTGGTAACAGGGGTGCTTTGATCTCAAGGCAAGCTGGACTCACAACAAATCCTGGCCACCTTCAATGACTACCAAATAGGGTTAATCTTAGAAAATTCATGGCAAAAATCTGTTTAGGGCAGCATCATTCCTGCAGAGAATTAGACCTTCTTGAAACATTGGTCTTTATTGTGTAAACCAATGGAAGGTTCATTCAAGGGAATGAGGCCTGAGTGTTATCTAGTCTTATTTAGGCCTTTCCTCAGTTAGGTTTCTGTTGCTGTGATAAACACCAAGACCAAAACTGACTTGTGAGGAAAGGGCTTCTTTTCCCTTACATTTTACCACCTGTAAAAAATAAAGCCACAGCAGAAACCTAGAGATAGGAAATGGAGCCCAAACCACAGATGAAGGCTGTTCTCTTTCTTGCTGCCTCTGTGTTCTAACTTCCTTATACAAGGGGCCACTTACCTAGGGATCACATTACCCACAGGAAAAAGGCAAGACCATTGTAGACCAATTAGCAATTTAAAAAGTGCCCCATAGATGTGCCTCCAGGCCACTGTAGGACAGGAAGATTTTTTATTGAGGTTTTCCAGGCGTGTCTCTGTAATATCTGAGGCGACTATGGTAAGGTTTTATTGACTGAGACAACATCTCTTGAACCCTGTGCTGGCCACAAATTCAGTATTTAACTGTTGTTTTAAAATCAAGTGTTTATCCTCTGGCACAGGGCTCCAAAACCAGGTGGCACAGGGAGATAGATATCCTCCCAGAAGTGCCGACAGGCCTGTGAGAGCAGGTGGGGCCTTTACTGCTGTTCAGAGGAAGGAGTCCAGAACCCTCTGTCACAGGAACCCAGCGGTAGCCTGGGATGAGAGCATTCTGGTTTTTGTCTGTGACTGGAGACCATCCTCTGCCAAATGGCTCCATACTCAAATAGTGCCAGAAGAGAGCAATCCTCCCAGGAGTGCATACAGGCTTCTGAGTGCAGGTAGGACCATCACTGCTGCTCAGAGAAACCTGCCCGGAACCCACAGGACACAGGAACCAAAGTTCTGCCCGGGATAGGAGTCTTCTGATTTCAGTCTGCATTCAGAGCTCTGCAACATACGCTAATGCTGCCAGGAGAGAGCTGGCCTCCCAGGAAGGCCTACATACCTTTGAGCACAGGTAAGACCACCAACTCTCTTTAAAGTCCTGGCCCAAGAGGGACCCACTCAGAGCCATCAAGACACAGGAACCAAGGATCAGCTGGGGATAGGATCCTTCTGGTTTCAGTCTGCACCCCAGAACCGACATTGTAGCACAGCTTCCATACCTAAATTCCTCCTGTAGAGAACTGGTCTCATACGAGTACTGACATACAGGTTTGCAGGATGGAAAAGCCACAGTCAGAGATAGGAAGACCAGCTAACACCAGATATAACCAGATGGCAAAAGGCTAGCAAAAGAACATAAGCAACAGAAACCAAAGTCTACTCAGCATCATCAAATCCCAGATCTCCCACCACAGCAAGCCCTGGTTACCCCAACACACCCGAAAAGGCAAGACTGATTTAAAAATCACACCTCGTGATAATGATAGAAAACTTTAAGAAGGACATAAATAACCACCTTAAAGAAATACAAGAGAACACATGTAAGCAGTTAGAAGGCCTTAAAGAGGAAACAAAAAAAAATCCCTTAAAGATTTATAGGAAAACACAACCAAATGGTTGAAGGAACTGAACAAACCATTCAGGATCTAAAAATGAAAATAGAAACAATAAAGAAATCACAAAGGTATACAACACTGGATATAGAAAAACTGGGAAAGAGATCAAGAGTCATCGATGCAAGCATCATCAACAAAATATAAGAGATAGATGAGACAATCACAGGTGGGGAAGATGCCATAAAAAAACATTGACACAACAGTCAAAGAAAATGCAAATGCAAAAAGTTCCTAACCTAAAGATACAGGAAATCCAGGACACAAAGTGAAGACCAAACCTAAGGATAACAGGATAAGAAAATGCCAACAAAAGGAGGGAAACTACACCCTAGGAAAAGCAAGACAGTAATCTTCTTTCAACAAACCCAAAAGAGGATAAGCACACAAACATAAAAAAAAAAATCAAAATTAACAGGAAGCAGCAATCAATATTCCTTAATATCTCGTAACACCAATGGAATCAATTACCCAATAAAAATACATAGACTAACATACTGGATATGTAAACAGGATGCAGCATTTTGCTGCATACAGGAAACATACCTCAGTGTCAAAGACAAACACTACCTCAGAATAAAGGGCTGGAAAATAATTTTCTAAGCAAATGGTCTCAGTAGCCATTGTAATACTGGATAAAATCCACTTTCAACCAAAAGCCATCAAAAAATATAAGGGATGACACTTCCCACTCATTAAAGGAAAAATCTACCAAGAAGAACTCTCAATTCTGAACATCTATGCTCCAAATGCAAGGGCACCCATACTCATAAAAGAAACTTTATTAGAGTTAAAAGCACACATTATACCTCACAGATTAATTGTGGGGGATTTCAATACCCCACTCTCATCAATAGATAGATCAGGGAAACACAAACAGAGATACAGTGAAACAAACAGAAGTTATGGATTGAAAGGATGTAACAGATATCTATATAAAATTTCATCCTAAATCAGAAGAATATACCTTTTTTTCAGCAATTCATGGTACCTTCTCCAAAACTGACTATATGATCAGCCACAAACTGATATCAACAGATATAAGAAGATGAAAATAATACCATGCCTCCTATCAGATCACTACAGATTAAGACTGTTGTTCAATAGCAACAAAAACATCAGAAAGGCCACATACATATAGAAGCTGAACAATGCTCTGCTCAATCCTAACTAGGATTGAAATAAAGAAAGAAATTAAAGACATTTTAGAATTGAATGAAAATGAAACTACAGCATACTCAAACTTATGGGATACAATGCATGCAGGTCTAAGAAGAAAACTCATAGCCCTGAGTGCCTCCAAAAGGAAACTGGAGAGAGCATACACTAACAATTTAACAGCACATCTAAAAGCTATAAAACAAAAAAGAAAAAAAGAAAATACAAAAAAGAAGCAAATACACCCAAGAAGAATAGATGGCAGGAAATAATAAAAATCAGATCTGCAACCAATCAAGTAGAAACAAAAAGAATTATACCAAACCAGGAGCTGGTTCTTTGAGAAAATAAACAAGATAGATAAACCAATTAGGCAAGACTAATCAGAGGTCACAGAGACAGTATCCAAATTAACAAAATCAGAAATGTAAAGGGAGATATATCAACAAAAACTGATGACATCCAAAAAAATCATTAGATCCTACTACAAAAGCCTACTACAAAATACAACTGGAAAATCTGGATGAACTAGACAATTTTCTAGACACATACCAAATATCAAAGTTAAATCAGGATCAGATAAACCATCTAAAGAGTTCCATAACCACTAAAGAAATAGAATCACTCATTAAAAGTCTCCCAACCAAAATAAGCCCTGGACCAGAATTTAGTGCAGAATTACATCAGTTCATCAAAGAAGACCTAATACCAATATTCTTGAAACTATTTTACAAAATAGAAACAGAAGTAACATTACCCAATCCATTCTATGAAGCCACAATTATGCTGATACCAAAACCACACAAAGATCCAACAATGAAGGAGGACTTCAGAACAAGTTCCCTTATGGAAATTGATGCAAAAATATTCAATAAAATTCTTGCCGACCGAATCCAAGAATACATCAAAATGATCATTCAACATGATCAAGTAGACTTCATACCAGGGATGCAGGGATGGTTCAACATAAACAATCCCACCGTTGTAATCTACTATATAAACAAACTCAAAGACAAAAACACATGGTCATTTCATTAGATGCTGAAAAAGCATTTGACAAAATTCAGCATCACTTCATATTAAAAATCTTGGAAAGATCAAGAATACAAAGCTCATACCTTAACAGTATAAAAGCAATATCCAGCAAACCAGCAACCAACATCAAACTAAGTGGAGAGAAACTTAAGCAATCCCACTAAAATCAGGTTCTAGACAAGGCTGTCCTCTCCCTATCTATTCAATATAGTACTTAAAGTTCTAGGTAGAGCAATTACAAAACAAAAGCAAGTCAAATGGATACAAAAGGAAGAGCTAAACTATCACTATTTGCAGATGAAATATAATATACTTAACTGACACCCAAAACTCCACCAGATAACTCCTAAAGCAGGTAAACAACTTCAGCAAAATGGCTGGATATAAAATTACCTCAGACAAATCAGTAGCATTCCTCTACTCAAAGGATAAATAGGCTGACAAAGAAGGGAAATGACACCCTTCACAATAGACTAAACCTTAATACTCTAAACCTTGGTGTGACACAAACCAAGCAAGTGAAAGATCTGTATGACAAGAACTTTAAGTCTCTGAAGAAAGAAATCAAAGAAGTTCTCAGAAGATGTAAAGATCTCCTGTGCTCATGGATTAGCAGGATTAATATAGTGAAAGTAGACATCTTTCTGAATGCAATCTACATTTTCAATGTAATTCCCATCACAATTCCAACCCAATCCTTCATAGAGTTAGAAAGAGCAATTCTCAAATTCACCTGGAATAATAAAATCCCTGTACATTGAAAACTATTCTCACCAATAAAAGAACTTCAGAGGTAATCAGCTTCCTGGAAATCATGCTGCACTACAGAGCAATAGTGATAAAGACTGCATGGTATTGATATAATTACAGGCAGGTAGATCAGTGGAATAGAATGGAAGACCCAGAAATGAACCCCTTATACCTATGGTCACTTGATCTTTGATCAAGGAGCTAAAATCATCCAGTGGAAAAAAGATAGTCTTTTCAACAAATGGTGCTGGTTCAACCGGCAGTTAGCATGCAGAAGTATGCAAACCAATCCATTCTTATCTCCTTGTACAAAACTCAAGTCCAAGTACATCAAGGATCTCCACATGAAACCAGATACACTGAAACTAATAGATAAGAAAGTGGGGGAAGAGTCTCAAGCAAATGAGCACAAGGGAAATTTTCCCACACACCAATAGCTTATGCCTAAGATCAAGAATTGACAAATGTGACATCATAAAATTACAAAGCTTCTGTAAGGCAAATGTCACTGTCAATAGGGCAAAATGACAACCAAAGAACTCGGAAAAAATCTTTACTAAGCCTACATCCGATAGAGGCTAATATCCAATATATGCAAAGAACTGAGGAATTTAGGATACAGAGAACCAAATAATCCAATTAAAAATGGCCTAGAGAGCTAAACAAACAATTCTCAAGAGAGGAATCTCAAATGGCTGAGGAAGCGCCTAAATAAACGTTCAACATCTTTACTTATCAACGAAAGGGAAATCAAAACAACCCTGAGATTCCACCCAACACCAGTCAGAATGGCTAAAATAAAAAACTCAGGTGACAGCAGGTGTTCGAGAGGATGTGGAGAAGGAGGAACACTCCTCCAATGCTGGTGGGATTGCAAGCTGGTACAACCACTCTGGAAATCAGTTTGGCAGTTCCTCAGAAAATTGGACAAAGTATTATCTGAGGACCCAGCTCTACCACTCCTGGGCATATACCCAGAGGATTCTCCAACATGTCATATGGACATAGGCTCCAATATGTTCATAGCAGTCTTATTATTATATTATAATAGCCATAAACTGGAAAGAACCCAAATGTCCCTGAACACAGAGAGGGATACAGAAAATGTGGTACATTTACACAATGGAGTACTACTTGGCCATTAAATAAATGAATTTATGAAACTCTTAGGCAAATGGGTGGAACTAGAAAATATCACCCTGAGTGAGGTAACCCAATTGCAAAAGAACACACATGGAATGCTCTCACTGATAAGTGGATATTAGCTCAGAAGCTTGGAATACCCAATACACAATTCATAGCCCAAACAAAGCTCAAGAAGAAGGAAGACCAAAGTATGGATATTTTGGTCTTTCTTAAAGGGGGGATCAAAATACCCATGGGAGGAGATACAAAATGGAGAGAGACTGAAGGAAAGACTGTCCCACCTTGGGATCCATCCCATATACAGTCACCAAACCCAGACACTATTGTGGAAACCAACCAGCACTTGCTGACAGAAACCTGATATTGCTGTCTCCTGAGAGGCTCTACCAGTATCTTACAAATACAGATACGGATGCTCTCAGCCAACCATTGGACTGTGCTCAAGGTTCACAATGGGGGAGCTAAAGAAAGGACCAAAGAAGGTGAAGGAGTTTGGAGCTCCATAGGAGGAACAACAATATGAACCATCCTGTGTTTCCAGAGCTCCCAGGGACTAAACCACCAACCAAAGAGTACACATGGAGGGACTCAAGTCTCCAGCTGCATATAGAGCAGAGAATGGCATTGTTGGATATCAAAGGGAAGAGGGGCCCTTGGTCCCTAGAAGGCTGGATGCCCCAGTAGACGGGAATACCATCTTCTTCAACCTAGCTCCTAGTAGGGAAAAACCAGTTCACCTTCTTCACACAACTGAATACCCTTCCAACTGAATGGTTCTCCTTTCTACTTCTTGGGTGTCTCTCTATCCATCCTCCTGACTTCTTTACATTCACTATGTTTTCTTCCTAGGTTCACATCCTGTCAACTGGTTGCTTCCTCCATCTCTTGACCTGTGGTTGTCTTTATTCAATATTGTTTACAAGAAACAGAAAGCTCTCGGATTAAGGTGTATAATACAATTGAGACACAACAGAATTAGAAAAAGTTTATCCAGTACTCAATCTCACTGTGTGTTTAAATATTCTGCAATACTTTCAGATTAAAGTTGTATACTTGGGGTAAGTCACACCACAACCAGATATGTTTTTTCAGTAAACAATATTGCAGTGTGATCAAATTCTTGCAAGTTCTGATCTTTCTGTCTATGCCCTTCAAAGACTTGAGTTACAGACATGTGCCACCAAGTCTAGCTTAGAAATTTTCATCCATCTTCACAGATACATAGTTTCATATTATTCCAAATGTATGATAATCTGTAGTATATTGAACTGTCCCAATTTTAAATTTTTACTTTGATTTTTTAATTTATTTTGGCAGTGGTTCAAACCCCAGTCCCAACTCACTGCTCTAGTATCCACTTCATGCATCCGGTATCCACATGACCAAGTGAATACCCAGTGATGTCAGATAAGGCAATCATCTGCTATGTATGTAGCTGTAGCAATTGATCCTTCCATGTGTGCTCTTTGTTTGGTAGTTTAGTCCCTGGGAGCTCTGAGTCATCAGGATTGTTAATGTTGTTGTTCTTCTTATGGGATTGTAATCCCCTTCAGCTCCTTCAGTCCTTCCCCTAACTCTTATATTGGAGTCTCTGGGCTCAGTGCAATGTTTGGCTGTGAGTATCTACATATGCATCTGTATTAGTTAGATGCTGTCAGAGCCTCTCAGAGGACAGTTACACCAGGCATCTGTCAGCAAGATGCTTCTTGTCATCAGCAATAGTGTCTGGGTTTGGTGTCTGCAGGTGGGATGGATCCCTAAGTAGGGCAGATTCTGGATATCCTTTCCTTCAGACTCTGCTCCATTTACTGTCTCTGCATTTCCTTTAGATAGAACAATTCTGGGTTAAAGCTACTGAGATGGGTTGGTGTCTGAATCCCTCAACCAGGGCTGTGTCTCCCTCGCGAAGAATGTCTCTAGAGGTTCTATTTCCCCTTTGTTATTTTAGCTAATGTCACCCCCATTGGGTCGTGGGAACCTCTTGTTTCCCTGGTGTCTAGGAGTTTCTAGTTGCTATCCCCAGTTCCTAATCCTCCACTAGTACATATTTCTGTTCATTTCCTGTTCCTCTGTACTTATCTCCTCTTTCTTTCCATACCTGCTTCTGTTCCCTCTTTTTTCCTTCCCCTCCCCTCCTCAATCCTTCCCAGGTCCCTCCCTCCATCTGTCTCTAAGGATTATTTTGTTCACCCTTCTAATTAGGATTGAAGCATCCAAACTTGATCTTCTTTCTCATAAGTTTCATATGGTCTGTGAGTTGTATTGTGGGTATTTTGATCTTTTGGGCTAATAGCCACTTATCAGTGAGTACCTACCATCTGTCTTCTTTTTGTCTGAGTTACCTCCCGCTGGATGATATTTTTAGTTCTATCCATTTCCATGAGAATTTCATGAATTCATAGTTTATAATAGCTGAGTAATATTTCACTGTGTAAATGTATCACATATTCCGTATTCATTCTTCCTTTGACGGACATCTGGGTTGTTTCTAGCTTCTGGCTATTAAAAAAAAAAGCCTGCTATGAACATATTGGAGCATATTTACTTGTTATATGTTGGAGTATATTTTGGATATATGCCCAAGAGTGGTATAGCTGGAACTAGTTCCACTAGAACTATTTCCAATATTCTGGGAAACCACCAGATTGATTTCCAGAGTTGGTATACAGGCATTCCATCCCAGCAGCAATGGAGAAGTGTTCCTCTTTATCCACATCCTTGCTAGCTTCTGCAGTCTCCTGAATTTTTGATCTTAACCATTCTGGCTGGTGTGAGATTGAATCTCAGGGTTGTTTTGATTTGCATTTCCCTGATGACTAAGGATGTTGAACATGTCTTTAGGTGCTTCTCAGCCATTTGAAATTACTCAGCTGAGAATTATTTGTTTAGCACTGGTACCCCATTTTTTGGTTAAGGTTTGTCTTTATTTTCTTTTTTTAAAAAAAATATTTTTATTTTCTATATTATTTGTTTACATTCCAAATGATTTCCACTTTCCCAGATCTCCCCTTCCCTATATGTCCTATAAACTTTCTTCTCTCCATCCATTCTCCAATCACCTCCCTCCTTTTTCTCTGTCCTTATATTCCCCTCCAATGCTAGGTCATTCCTTTCCAGGATCAGGACCCTCTCCATAGTTCTTCATGGGAGTCATTTGTTATGCGATTTGTGCCTTGGGCATTCAGAGCTTCTGGGCTAATTAATATCCACTTATCAGAGATTACATTCCATGTGTATTCTTTTGTGATTGGGTTACCTCACTTAGGATGATATTTTCCAGATCAAACCATTTGCCTAAAATTTTTGTGAATTCATTGTTTCTAATTGCTGAGTAGTATTCCATTGTGTAAATATACCACATTTTCTGTATCCATTCCTTCTTTGAGGGACATCTGGGTTCTTTCCAGCTTCTGGCTATTATAAATAAGGCTGCTATGAACATAATGGAGCATGTATCTTTATTGCATGCCCGGGGAATTCTTTGGATATATGCCCAGGAGAGGTATAGCAGGGTCCTCCGGAAGTGTCCAGTTTTCTGAGGAACCGCCAGACTGATTTCCAAAGTGGTTGTACCATCTTACAGCCCCACCAGCAGTACAGGAGTGTTCCTCTTTCTCCACATCCTCACCAACACCTGCTGTCTCCTGAGTTTTTGACCTTGTAACTATTCTGAATCGTGTCATTTTTCTAATTTCGTTCTCAACCTGTTGCTCCTTTGAGTAGAGGAAGGCTACTGATTTGAGTTAGTTAATTTTATATCCAACTACTTGGCTGAAGTTTTTTTATCAGCAGTAGGAATCCTCTGGTAGAATTTTGGGGGCCACTTATGTATACTATCCTAGTATCTGCATATAGTCATATGTTAACATCTTCCTTCCCAATTTGTATCCTTTTGAATTCCTTTTGTTGTCTTTTTGCTCTGGATAGAGCTTTGAGTATGATATTTAATAAATAGGGAGAGTGTGGGCAGCCTTGTCCTGTCCCTGATTTTAGTGGGGTTGCTTCAAGTTTCTTTCCATTTCGTATTATGTTGACTATTGGTTTGTTGTATATTTCTTTTATTATATTTAGGTATATGCCTTGAATTACTGATCTTTCCAACGTTAAGGGGTGTATTTTGTCAAATACTTTGCCATCATCTAATGAGCTGGCCATGTGGTGTTTTTCTTTGAGTTTATATAATGAATTACATTGATGTATTTCTGTAAGGGAAATTGGTCTGAAGTTCTCTTACTTTCTTGGGTCTTTGTGAGGTTTTAATATCAGTGTAGCTACGGCTTCATAGAACGAATTGAGTAGTATTCCTTCTGTTTATATTTTATGGAATAGTTTGAAGAGTATTGGTATTAGGCCTTCTCTGAAGTTCTGTTTAAATCCTGCACTAAAACCATCTGGACCTAGGCTTTTTTGGCTGGGAGACTTTTAATGACTGTTTCTATTCTTTAGGAATTATAGGACTCTTTTGATGGTCATCTCATCTTGATTTAGCTTTGGTATTTGGTATTTGTCTAGAAAATTGTCCATTTCATCCAGATTTTCAAGTTTTGTTGACAGGATTTTTGTTTGAAAGCTTTTGTAGTAGGATCTGATGTTTTTTGAATTTTCTCAGTTTCTGTTGTTATAACTCCCTTTTAATTTCTGATTCTGTTAATTTGGATACTCTCTCTGTGTCTTCTGGTTAGTCTAGCTAAGGGTTTATCTATTTTGTTGATTTTCTCAAAGAACCAGCTTCCAATTTTTGTTGATTCTTTTTAGAGTTCTTTTTGTTTCTACTTGGTTTTCAGCACTGAGTTTATTTACTGCTTTCTGCTTCTTCTTGTGCACAAAAGTATCTTTTTTTTTAGAGCTTTCAGATGTGCTGTTAATCTGCTAGTGTACACTTTCTCTAGCTTTCTTTGCATCCCAGGGATTTGGGTATATTCTGTCTTTATGTTCCTTAATTTCTAAAATGTCTTTAATTTTTGTCTTTATTTCTTCACTAAGTTATCATTGTGTAGATATCCAAGTGCATGTGGGCTTTCTGTTGTTTTTGCTCTTAATGAAGACCAGTCTTAGTCCATGGTAATCTGTCAAGATAAATGGGATTATGTTCATATTCTTGTATTGGTTAAGGCTTGTTTTGTGATTGATTATATGGTCAAACTGGAGAACATACCATGAGTTTCTGAGAAGAATGTATATTGTTTTGATTTAATATGAAATATTCTATAGATATATATATCTGTTAAAGTGTATCGTTAAATACACTTTGTCCACACTTCAGTTAGTTTCACTGTGTCTTTGTTCTGCTTGTGTTTCCACGATCTGTCTATTGAAAGAGAGGTGTTGAAGTCTCCCGCTATTGTTGTGTGAGGTACAATGTGTGCTTTGAGCCTTAGTAAAGTTTCCTTTATGAATGCGGATGTCCTTGCGTTTGGAGCATAGATGTTCAGAATTGACAGTTCTTTGTAGAGTTTTCCTTTGATGAGTATGAAGTATTTTTCCTTATCCTTTTTGTTTTTTTTTTATTCTTTTTTAAATATTTTTATTTTCTATATTCTTTGTTTACATTTCAAATGATTTCCCATTTCCCAGATCCCCCCTCCCCATATGTCCCATAAACCTTCTTCTCTCCATCCATTCTCCAATCACCTCCCTCCTTTTTCTCTGTCCTTATATATTCCCCACTAATGCTAGATCAATCCTTTCCAGGATCAGGACCCTCTCCATACTTCTTCATGGGAGTCATTTGTTATGCAATTTGTGCCTTGGGTATTCAGGGCTTCTGAGCTAATTAATATCCACTTATCAGAGATTGCATTCTATGTGTATTCTTTTGTGATGGTTTGGTCTGGAAAATATCATCCTTATCCTTTTTGGTAACTTTGTGTTGAAAGTCGATTTTATCTGATATTAGAATGGCTACTACAGTTTGTTTCATGGGATCATTTGCTTGGAAAATTATTTTCCAGCCCTTTACTCTGACATAGCGCCTGTCTTTGACACTGAGGTGTGTTTCTTGTATGTAGCAAAATACTGGATCTTGTTTACATATCCAGTCTATGTCTTTTTATTGTGGAACTGATTCCATTGATATTAAAAGATATTGAGGAAAAGCGATTGTTGCTTCCTGTTATTTTTTACGTTATTTTTATGCTTCTGTGGCTCTCTTATTTTGGGTTTTTTCAAAGAATATTACTTTCTTGCTCAGCTGTAACAGACCAAAGTCCATTTTTTTATTTATATGCCAATTCAATCATCCATTCCAGGTTCCCTTTTGATTATCCCATGAGTAAATTTTTTTTTAACTAGACCCCTTGACTCTAGGAAAAGACAGAAAGCACATCTTTTTCTTAATATTGCAAATAAATACAGAGATCTGTCTGCCTGCCTTTGAAAGCAGAGACAATAAGTTAGCTGGGTAGGAGCCTGCACTGAGATCACTGCTCCCACATGTTTAGGTCTAAATTCTCTTCATCCAAGGATGAACTTGAATTCAGGATTCTGCCCTGCCTTTGTATCAGACTGCCTTTGTATCTTTTTGACAAGCTTGTTCATAGTGCAGCTGTTTCTGTTCTTTTTGGTACATGTAGTCTTTCATATAATTCATACTACAGCCTAATATTTTAAATAGGCGAGAAATCCTGTTTTTATTCTTGAATTCGTCAGTGTTCTTTCCTACTGTCTTAAGACATGTTCTTAAGGTCACAGCAGTTACCATTTTGCTAAGGACATAGACATGCTCTTACCTCCTAGGCGTCATTAACTTTGGCAGAGAGGACATTCTCCAATAACCTTGCCAGAGAGAATACTGCCTGATAATTATCAACACTTGTGGAGGCCCATGCCCTGCTGGCTCTGTCCTAGGGTTGAGATCATATCAAACCATCACTTTCATGGCTGTGAAGGACTCAAAATCATGGAAGGTAGGCAGGAAGGGCAGTATAAATCCAAGATTGCAGGTGGAGGTTTGGAACTAAAGATGGAGCCTAGAAAGTCTATTTCTTCCTCTCTTCCTCTGCACATGTTCTCTTGAAATCTAACCTTCTTATTTTTACCTTATTCTAAAGATATCTCATTTTTATTCATGCCATTTTAAAATTTTATTAACATCCTTTTATTTGATCTTTTCTTGCACTGGCAGCAGGAGGTAAGAAACACTGGTCCTAAGATGGGCTTTGGATACCCCAAAGCTCACTCTAAGTTACAAATTTCCTCCAACAAGGCCACATCTACACCAACAATGCCACACCTCCTAATCCTTGGAAATTGTGCCATTCCTTAAGCATTCAAGTTTATGAGCATACTGAGGCCATTCTCATTCAAGCCACCACAGGTATCTTTAGTAATATGATCTTGCTATAAAATTGTGGAGCATAATCAGCAGCATGTATTTGGGTGTATGTGTCTGAGATCCTTTTGGCAAACAATTTAAAAGATGTAAGCCATTTTTGGTGCTGGGACTTTATGTGGTACTCTATGATGTCTAGTTGGCGTTTTGCAACCCCCCATTATTTCGCAACTTTACTTGTATTCTTATTGTGTATATATGTGTATATATATATACACACACACATACATACATATACACATAACATATATATGCATGTATATATTAAGATATACATATGTTAATATATATTATATATTGATATATCATATTAATACATTACATAAAATTAATATATATACTATACATATATAGTGGGAATCTTCTAGAGTAGTAGGTTTTGAAATAACTTTTTTGAAGGCCTTTAGTGTTACACTTCTCTCCACACATTCCCTCATTTATCTTGTCCTCACTTCCCACTTCCCATTTAATAATCCTATTCTATTTTTATCCCTTTCCAACAAAATTTTTTATTTTTTCTTCCTTGGATCATCACTCTCTTCCCATACTCCCTTTTACCTATACTATTTCAGTATTGTAAATGAAGCACACAGGTGTAAAGCACAAAAGCATTCACATTAGAAGGAAAAATGCAATACTTTCTTCCTGGTCCTGGGTTGCCAAACTTTGCATAAATTTTGTAGATCTATCATTTGCCTCTAAATTTTCTTTTTCTCTTCAGGTGAGAAACAATCTATTATGTAAATGTGCCACATTTTAATTGTCTACTCATCAGTAAGTAAATAGAAATCTAGGCTGTTCCCAATTTCTAGCTATTATAGATCTGCAGTGTGTAACAAGTGTCTCTGTAGTAGGCCAAGTTAGGCATGTGTGTACAGTGAGATAGTAAATTTTTGGAAGATCTATCTTCAGGATTTTGAGAGAAACTTCCACACTGCTTTCCGTAGTGATGGTGCCAGTTGGCACGAGTATTTGCTGCCATTTGTTTTAATACTCTTCACAATTCTTACTTAGGAAAAATACATGCTTAAAGTTACTTTATCTTGCATTTTTGTGATAAGAAAGAACTTTGTACATTTAAAAATATTCATATTTTATCTTTCCAGACCCCTCTATTTAGTTACATGCCACAATTTTATTTGAGTTATGTAGTGGCTGTTCCTGGTTGTCAACTTGACTATATCTGGAATGAACTACAGTCTAGAATTTGAAGGCTCACCTATGATCCTAATTTGGAGGCTCAGAGATATAAGTTTCTGACCTGGATCTTGGCATGGAGACCTTGAAGTATAGTGGCTAAGACAAGGAGATCTCCGAGTTCAAGATCATTTGGGATTAAAGGTATGGAAGCACACACCTTTAATCCGGGCCACACCCTCTGCTGGAGATCCACATCCTTTAATCTGGGCTACACCCTCTGCTGGAGATATATAAGGACATTGGAAGAAGGAAGACTTGCTCTCACTCTTCCTTGCCTGCTTACTTCGTGGGACTGAGAAACTGCTAGATCCTTGGACTTCCATCCACAGCTGCTGCTGATCATTGTTGGGGAGTTGGACTATAGACTGTAAGTCATTGGTAAAGTTCCTAACTATATAAAGACTATCCATACGTTCTGTGACTCTGGAGAACCCAAACTAATACAAGTTATTTGTTTTTGTGGCATTCAGTGTTTTGTTTTCTTTATATATTCTGGACTCAAACTTTTTGATTTCAGGACTGTGGGGGGGTGCTTTACATCCTTCTGCAAAAGAAAGTGGTGCCTCATTTGTTGGAAACACAGTACTGTGATCTGAGGAGTGAGAACTGTAGATTTTTGCAATGGGGTTCTAAGGTTGACTGGTGGTTTGTGGTGCATTTGTAGATACTTGGATCATCATAGTTGCTAGCTCCTGACCTGATTTCTATTTGAGTTTTTCATGTGGTTCTGCAGAGGCTGGGATTGGTGTCAGGTTCAGCAATGTTATAAATCACTACCTTCAGTTGTGAGTAAGATTCTTGAAGTTCTGTACCTATCAGAGTTTTGGGTACAGTGAAATCAGGGCTTTGACATATAAGGTATTTTTATGTTGGAGTGGCCTATCATAGGCTTGTGTTTCTGTCTCCATTAATGCATGTACACGCAGTGAGGTTTGGTAGCTTTAGGGTACTGGGTGCTGTGTCAATAAACTTTTGGGTCAATTAGGGCAATGACCTTTACATTCTGAGTGCACAGGTGCCCTGTGTGGATCACTCTGTGCATCTATGGCTTATTAATTTCTGCAATTTAAACCTTGCAGTAAGGTATTATTTCTGTTTTGAATTGATTTTTGCACAGAATGAGAAATGGCAATCTAATTTCATTATCCTGCTCATGGATTTCCAGTTTTCTAGTAATTTTTCTTGAAGATTCTCTCTTTATTCTAACAAGTGGTTTTTGGAATGATTGTCAAAAGGTAGACAGCAAGTTGGGGGAGAGATTGCTTTATGATTAAGAGTATTTATTATTCTTGCAGAGGATCCAGGTTTAATACCAAGTACCTACATAGAGATTCACAAGCATGTAAACTCCAGTTCTAGTGGATCAGATACCTTCTTCTGACATCTGATGGCACCATGAATCCATGTGGTACACATACACACCTATAGGGAAAATACTTATATACATAAAATAAATAAATACACGGAAGAAAAAGGCACATTGTTATAATTAAGTATATTTCCAGGTCTTAGGTTCTCCTTCATAAATCTCTGTGTCTGAATTTTTCGTGAGAGTACCATGCTGAAGTGTAATTTGAAATTAGATAGTGCATAATTTGTAATGTGGTGTCTTTGTCTCCTGTCTTGATTTGAATTTGGGCATGTTTTGTTCTTCTGATTTGTAGGTACATGAAATTCTAGAATTTTTTTAAGTGAAGAAAGTCATTGGAGTAAGGGAGACTACTTTTAAATTATACTGGCTTTCATACTTTTAGTCTGTGAACCCAATACCATAGGCATCTTTATATATATTAGGGTCATTTTCAATTTACTTTGCCAGTGTTTTAAATGTTCTTTTGCAGAATTATTTAATTTCCTTTATTATGTATTTATAGGCATTGAAAAAATTCGTTTATTTGTGTTTGTTCATGGGACTGTCTGTACCCATGCGTATGTGGAAGCACATGGGGCCAGAAGAACTTAAGGGATCCTTTGAAGCTGATGTGAATTCTTGGATTTGAATGTAAGTCCTCTGGCACAGCAGCAACTAATCTTAGCGATCAATACATCTTTCTACTTCCTCTGGTTATTTTGTAAGATATTTTGAAAGGGATTTTTTTTCATGACTTCATCCTCAAAGGAGTCAATACGGGTGTGTAGATGTGTATTGATTTTTGTTCATTGATTTTGTTTTGTACTTGTTTAATTATATCCTTCAGATTGTAATATTTTTCAATGGAGGGGTAAGGAGGGCTCCTAAGAAAAGGGAAAGTAATGAGACTCTCAAGACTCTGAAAATTTATGAAACTTCAGTACCCTAGAAATTAAAAAATGAGAAGTTCCAAAGCTCCTGTCCCAAGTTTATGGACAGAGTAAACATTTATATAGGGAAGATGTACTCTGATTCATCTGTTCACAAGGTAAACTGGAAACTTTGGAAATGCCACTTTTATTAGTCATGTCCATGCAGTATTTGACATTTTAGTGATTTGACTGCCTGTCAATCAACCAGTGTGTGCTTTCTTCAGCAGTAAGGATTTATCATGTCCTTTAGTGGATGACAAGGACCAATGGTAATAGTGTTTACATTGGAAGCCTCTGAACATTCTCAGTTCAACATTTTATATAAGAGGTTGGCATTAGGATTTTTATTTAGACACAGATGGCTTATTAGATAAGCAATATCCACATATGTTGTAAAACATTAAAAAATTTCTAACCTTCAAAATTTAGCTTATACAATAATGGGTTATAATATAACTTGGAGTTTTATATTTTTCAAAAGCAACTTTATTAAGGGTTCTTAAATGATTCAACTCCCCTTATAGCTCAACAACTAAAGGTCTTGGAGGAAGATGGGTAGTAGGACAAGGATCATCTACTGTCCATTCGGTTGAAATTCAACTCTTTTCAAATGCCACGTGTCCACTCATGCATCTGCTACTGCAAACCTCACGTGTCCTTTCACCACACAGCTTCCAGAACAAAACCATGTGTTCTCAGCAAAAGAGGCTCACATGTGTCTGCTGTCTGCTTTAGTAAAACATCTTCCCACAAGACACTTTCAAGAAAAACATCATATAATACATCTGGGTGGGGCTTTTGTCTGCCAGCCCGCCGCCTGGCTCAGGGCCGGAGTCCTTCCCAGGGAGGAGTCCTTCCCAGGGAGCTGTCGGAGGAAAGAAGCCCTGCAGCCATACTCGCTGCCTGCAGGGACACAAAAGGATCACTAGGTACTGTATCACCCTGAGCTTGAGATTTCTGGTGGTGCAAAACACCAGGTGTCTGCCTGCACTCAGGAACTGAGCACATAGGTGGTTCATTTGCAAGCCAGTCCATCCCAGGACCTGTGTCCTATGTGAGAATCAACAGAGGGGGTGACCCCCACCACAACTTCTTCCCTCCATAATAGAGCAGACAGAGAACACCTGGTTGACCTTGACAACCTAAGTATAACATTGCTTGAGGCAAGACTGAGAAGGGCTCCAAAGGCACAAAAGAGGAAGTCATCATATCAGTAATCTGTGCCAGAAGAAACCCAGTCATCCAGTGGTGCAGAGATAATCTTAAAGATCCACAGTAGGTTGAAGCACCAGCCAGTGACAATAAGACCATCTAACTCCTGGGAGAACCAGATGGCTAAAGGCAAACGTAGGAACATTACTAACAGAAACCAAGGCATTATGGCAGCATCTGAACCCAATTCTCTAACATTAGCAAGTCCTAGATACCCCAACACACCAGAAAAAGAAGATTTGGATTTAAAATCACTGGTCATGATGCTAGTACAGGAACACATGAAGGACATACTTAAAGAAATTCAGGAGAAAATGGATCAAAAATTAGAAGCCCTTACAAGGGAAACACAAAAATCATTGAAAGAAATTCAGGAGAATACAAAAGCCAATAAGGAGGAAATGCAAAAATAACTTAAAGAAATACAGGAGAACCTTGATCAACAGGCAGAAGTCATGAAAGAGGAAACACAAAAATCTCTTAAAGAATTAGAGGAAAACACAAACAAGCAAATGGAAGAACTGAGCAAAAATTTCCAGGATCTAAAAACAGAAGTAGAAACAACTAAGAAAGCACAAAGGGAGACAACTTTGGAGATAGAAAACCTTGGGAAGAAATCAGGGACCATAGACCCAAATATCAACAACAGAATACAAGAGATAGAAGACAGAATCTCAGATGCTGAAGATACCATAGAAACCATGGACTCAACAGTTAAAGAAAATGCAAAATGCAAAAAGCTTGTAACCCAAAATATCCAGGAAATCCAGGACACAATGAGAAAGCCAAATCTAAGGATTATAGGTATTTATGAGAGTGAAGATTTACAACTTAAAGGGCCAGCAAATATCTTCAAGAAAATTATGGAAGAAAACTTCCCTAACCTAAAGAGAGAGATGCCCATGAATATACAAGAAGCCTACAGAACTCCAAACAGACTGGACCAGAACAGAAATACCTCCTGTCACATAATAATCAAAACCCCAAATGTACTAAACAAAGAAAGAATACTTAGGGCAGTAAGAGCAAAAGGGCAAGTAACATATAAAGGAAGACCTATCAGAATTTCACCAGATTTCTCACCAGAGACCATGAAAGCTAGAAGATCCTGGGCAGAGCTCATGCAGACTCTAAGAGAACACAAATGCCAGCCGAGACTACTATACCCAGAGAAACTCTCAATTACTATAGATGGAGAAACCAAGATATTCCATGACAAAACCAAATTTATACAATATCTTTCTACAAACCCAGCCTTACAAAGGATAATAGGGGAAAGCACCAGTACAATGAGGGAAACTATACCCTGGAAAGAGCAGGATATAAAGCTTCTTTCATCAAACCCAAAGAGGATAACCACACATGTATAAAATTAAAATAAAAAATGTTAGGAAGTACTAACCACTACTCCTTGATATCTCTTAACATCAATGGACTCAGTTCCCCAATAAAAAGACATAGAATAACAGACTGGTTATGTAAACAGGACCCTGCATTTTGCTGCATACAGGAAACACACCTCAATGTCAAAGACAAAAACTACCTTAGAATAAAAGGCTGGAAGACAATTCTACAAGCAAATGGTCCTAAGAAACAAGCCGGAGTTGCCATTCTAATTTCAGATAAAATTGACTTTCAACCTAATGTCATCAAAAGAGACATGGAAGGTCACTACTTGCTGGTCAAAGAAAAAATCCAACAAGAACTCTCAATACTAAACATCTATGCCCCAAATACAAAGGCGCCCTGATTCATAAAAGAAACTTTACTAAAGCTCAAAGTACACATTGCACCTAACACAATAATTGTGGGTGACTTCAACACTCCACTTTCACCAATGGACCAATCAGGAAAACAGAAACTAAACAGGGAGACAATGAAACTAATTGAAGCTTTGAACCAATTGGAGTTAATAATATATATATATATATATATATATATATATATATATATATATATATATATATAACTTTTTATCCCAAAGCAAAAGAATATACCTTTTTCTCAGCACCTCATGGTACCTTCTCCAAAGTAGACCATATAGTTGGTCACAAGACAGACCTCAACAAATATAAGAAAATTGAAATAATCCCATGCCTCCTATCAGATCACTATGGAAGAAAAGTGGTCTTTAGTAACAGTAAAAACAACAGAAAGCCCACATACACATGGAAACTGAACAATACTCTACTCAATGATACCTTGGTCAAGGAAGAAATAAAGAAAGAAATCAAAGATTTCTTAGAATTTAATGAAAATGAAGGCACAACATACACAAATCTATGGGACACAATGAAAGCAGTGCTAAGAGGAAAACTCATAGCTTTGAGTGCCTCCAAAAAGAAATTTGAGAGAGCTTACACTAGAAGATTAACGGAACAACTGAAAACCCTGGAACAAGAAGAAGCTAATTCACCCAGGAGGAGGAGAAGACAGGAAATCATCAAACTCAGGGCTGAAATCAATCAAGTAGAAACCAAGACAACCATACAAAGAATCAACAAGACCAAAAGCTGGTTCTTTGAAAAAATCAACAAGATAGATAAACCCTTAGCCAGACTAACCAAAGGGCACAGAGAAAGTATCCAAATTAACAAAATTAGAAATGAAAACGGAGATATTACAACAGAAACTGAGGAAATTCAAAAAATCATCAGATCCTACTACAAAAACCTGTACTCAACACAACTGGAGAATCTGGAGGAAATGGACATTTTCTTAGACAGATACCAATTACCAAAATTAAACCAGGATCAAAGAGACCATCTAAACAGACCCATAACCCCTAAAGAAATAGAAGGGGTCATAGATAGGCTTCCAACCAAAAAAAAAGCACAGGATCAGATGGTTTCAGTGCAGAATTCTATCAGACCTTCAAAGAAGACTTAACACCAATACTCTTCAAACTTTTCCACCAAATAGAAACAGAAGGAACACTACCAAACTCCTTCTTTGAAGCCACTGTTATGCTGATACCAAAACCACACAAAGATCCAACTAAGAAAGAGAATTTCAGGCCAATTTCCTTTATGAATATCGATGCAAAATACTCAATAAAATTCTTGCCCACTGAATCCAAGAACACATCAAAACAATCATCCACCATGATCAAGTAGGCTTCATCCCAGGGATGCAGGGATGGTTCAATATAAGGAAATCAGACCTTCAAAGAAGACTTAACACCAATACTCTTCAAACTTTTCCACCAAATAGAAACAGAAGGAACACTACCCAACTCCTTCTTTGAAGCCACTATTACGCTGATACCAAAACCACACAAAGATCCAACTAAGAAAGAGAATTTCAGGCCAATTTCCCTTATGAATATCGATGCAAAAACACTAAATAAAATTCTTGCCCAACAAATCTAAGAACACATCAAAACGATCATCCACCATGATCAAGTAGGCTTCATCCCAGGGATGCAGGGATGGTTCAATATAAGGAAACCCATAAATGCTATCCACTACATAAACAAACTCAAAGAAAAAAGTCACATGGTCATTTCATTAGATGCTGAAAAGCATTTGACAAAATTCAGCATCCTTTCATGCTAAACGTCTTGGAAAGGACAGGAATTCAAGGCCCATATCTAAACATAGTAAAAGCAATATACAGCAAACCGGTAGTCAACATCAAACTAAATGGAGAGAAACTTGAAGCAATCCCACTAAAATCAGGGACTAGACATGGCTGCCCCCTCTCTCCATATCTTTTCAATATAGTTCTTGAAGTCCTAGCTAGAGCAATTAGACAACAGAAGGAGTCAAAGGGATACAAATTAGAAAGGAAGAAGTCAAACTATCACTATTTGCAGATGATATGATCGTATACTTAAGTGACCCTAAAAACTCTACTAGAGAACGCCTACAGCTGATAAACAACTTCAGCAAAGTGGCTGGCTACAAAATCAACGCAAGCAAATCTATAGCCTTTATATATTCAAAGGATAAACAGAGTGAGAAAGAAATTAGGGAAATGACCCCCTTCACAATAGCTACAAACAGCATAAAGTATCTTGGGGTGACTCTAACCAAACAAGTGAAAGACCTATATGACAAGAACTTCAGATCTCTGAAGAAGGGAATCAAAGATCTCAGAAAATGGAAAAACCTTCCATGCTCGTGGATTGGCAGGATTAATATAGTTAAAATGGCCATCTTGCCAAAGGCAATCTACAGATTCAATGCTATTCCCATAAAAATCCCAACCCAGTTCTTCATAGAGCTAGAAAGAGCAATTCTCAAATTCAACTGGAATAACAAAAAATCCAGGATAGCTAAAACTGTTCTCAACAGTAAAAGAACTTCAGGGGGATTCAATATCCCAGACTTTAAACTCTACTACAGAGCAATAGTGATAAAAACTGTATGGTATTGGTACAATATCAGGCATGCGGATCAATGGAATAGGATTGAAGACCCAGAAATGAACCAACACACCTATGGTCACTTGGTCTTCAACAAAGGAGCTGAAAGAATGCAGTGGAAAAAAGATAGTCTTTTCAACAAATGGTGCTGGTTCAATTGGAGGTCAGCATGCAGAAGAATGCGCATCGATCCATTCTTATCTCCTTGTACCAAGCTCAACTCCAAATGGATCAAGGACCTCCACATAAAACCTGACACACTGAAACTAATCGAAAAGAAACTGGGGAAGACCCTGGAGGACATGGGCACAGGGGGAAAGTTCCTGAATAGAACACCAATAGCTTATGCTCTAAGATCAAGAATTGACAAATGGGACCTCATAAAACTACAAAGTTTCTGTAAGGCAAAGGACACCGTCAAAAGGACAAAATGTCAACCAACAGACTGGGAAAGGATCTTCACCAACCCTAAATCCGACAGAGGGCTAATATCTAATATAAACAAAGAACTCAAGAAAGTAGAACCCAGAGAAACAAATAACCCCATTAAAAAGTGGGGTACGGAGCTAAACAAAGAATTTTCACATGAAGAACTTCAGAGAGTTGAGAAACACCTTAGGAAATGTTCAACATCATTAATCATTAGGGAAATGCAAATTAAAACAACCCTGATATTTCACCTCACACCAGTCAGAATGACTAAGGTCAAAAACTCAGGAGATAGCAGGTGTTGGCGAGGATGTGGAGAAAGAAGAACACTCTTCCACTGCTCGTGGTATTATAAGATGGTGCAACCACTTTGGAAATCAGTCTGGCGGTTCCTCAGAAAACTGGGCATGTCACTTCCTGAGGACCCTGTTAAACCACTACTGGGCATATATCCAGAGGATTCTTCAGCATGCAATAAGGACACACGCTCAACTATGTTCATAGCAGCCCTATTTGTTGTAACCAGAAGCTGGAAAGAACCTAGGTGTCCTTCAACGGAGGAATGGATACAAAAAATGTGGTATATTTACACAATGGAGTACTATTCAGCCATTAGAAACAATGAATTCATGAAATTCTTAGGCAAATGGATGGAGCTGGAGAACATTATACTAAGTGAGGTAACCCAGTCTCAAAAGTTCAATCATGGTATGTACTCACTGATAAGTGGATATTAGCCTAGAAACTTGGAATACCCAAGATATAATCCACATATTAAATGATGTCCAAAAAGTATGGAGGAGTGGCCCCTGGTTCTGGAAAGACTCAGTGCAAGAGTATAGGGGGATTCCAGAACAGGGAAGTGGGAAGGGGGGATGGAAGAATAGTGGGACGGAAGAGGGCTTATGGGACTTGCGGGGAGTAGGGACCCAGAAAAGGGGAAATCATTTGCAATGTAAATAAAAAAAATAAAAAATAATACATCTGGCTGTCCAACAGAGCCAGAAATTTCCATTTCAATAGCCTTTTATATAATTTTAGGTTTCATTGACACCACAACAAACCCTACCTTTCTTCTATGTCCTAACACCATCCCTATTTATAGCTAATATTCACCCATAACATATAAATTTTACTGACTACTACACCTGCAGTACTTCTTTTCACCCCATCTGTCATGATGACTTTCTTACTTTACTTATATGGATGCTATAAGTTAAGCACAGAAATATAAAAAAGAATTGAAGCTAGGATCTATATGTGAAAGGGAGCATAGTGTGTATTTCTGGGTGTGTCTTAATATGGCTTATATTATATTTTACAGTCTATCCATTTTTACAAAAGTATTATTTTTTAGTATGTACAAAATTCAAATGTGATAAATGTGGAAATATCACATTTCCACTATCCTTCTGCCCATTAATCCATCCTTTATAATAGACACCTTCATTGGTTTCTTAGATATTAGAACACAAAATCGTGTCTCAGATATACAATCTGTTAGGCACATTACAGGCCATGTAGCACTGTCATTTTTTGCTTTTGAAAGCCTACAAGCTAATTTTCATAGTGGGTGGGCCAGTTTAAACTTGTACTAACAGCGAATAGATGTTCCTCTTTTCTCAACATCCTAACTTGTGTTCTGGGTTTTAACTAAAAACAAAAAGTGGTTGATTACTCAAATAACTTTCATGATATTGTTGCATGAGAGGCCAAATCTTGTCAGAACAGGTATTATTGTAGCTTATAGTGATCTCAGTTGTATAAGATTGTTGAATGCCTTTCTCTCCCTAGAGTGTAAGTAGAATCTTCTGGCATTGCCATATTTAGCCAAAAGTGAAGGTGCTTCTAGATCAGTACTAACTAGATTTCTCTGTCCTATAACTAGAAGGATAAGATCTTACTTTAAAGTCCTGGAGGGTAATGAAGAAAACTGAGAATAGCCATCACATTTGGGTAACTTTATGAGTTTCCCTTGATCAACAAAAAGAGATAACTCATACCTATCACTGGCCTATAGTGTGTTGCTGTGCTATTTTGTTCCATTCCAGTATGAGGTAAGTCAACTTTAAGTCTTTTTACATAATTATATGCATATATACATTGGAAAAGATATTTTATATGTATATGCATGTGCCTAAGAGTACTAATAAGCCTGTAAGGCCAGAGGAGAGCATTTAATCTTTTGTAATTGGAATTATAGGTTGTTCTGAGTCACCTATGTAGATGCTGAGAAATTAATCTGAGCATTCTACAAGACTGTCAAGTGCTCTTAATGAGCAAGCCAGGGTTCATTCTCTCTCTCTCTCTCTCTCTCTCTCTCTCTCTCTCTCTCTCTCTCTCTCCTTCTCTCTCTCTCTCTCCTTCCCTACCCCTCTATCTGTGTCTCTCTCTCCACACACACATACACACATATATAAAACCTTCTGTAGTAGTAGGTTTCTATATGTCATTTTCAAGTTCTTTAGTATTATTTCTTCTCTTAATTCCTTCTCTACTGTGCCCTCTTACCCTCTACAAAATCCCCTCATTCCTATTTCATTATTCCTCTTCACTCCTTGATACCATCCATGTCCCATCACTGCTTCCTTAGAATCTCTTCACTCCATAATCGCTTTCTGATTTCTTGTTCTATGGGCACACCAATTTAAATGAGCCTGACTGGGAGGGCTGACACTGTCCATTTTGAGCCCAGGCTACCTGCAATATCTGAAAACTTTTACTATGTGTTCTAGAATTCTCTACATTCCTGTGAGCCTTCACAAGAGTAAGATCCAGTCCCAGTCCTTAGCTTCTCCCAATGCCTCTGTGAATATAAATATTCCCAAGTTACTACAGGTCTTACCACATTTGAGGACTGTTTCTCACCCTGGTACTATAGAAATATGGGTCAACCTGAATACCCATGAGCCTAATACAAATAAAAAAGTTGTCTGTTTCTTTTTCAGCTTCTGCATTAGAACTATCTTCGTTGTACCCCAAAGTTGTCTGTATTTTAATTTTTTCATTCAGTTCATTGAACTTTTCTAATTTCATTCTGTTTCATTAATGACCACTTTATCTTTAAGTAATACATTCTGTAATATCTGTGAATTCATGTATTGTTCATAATGGCTGGGGAACTCACGCAGATATTTTACTGCTCTGTTTCATTTTGCAATTCAAAATACTGACTAATAAGCATTCCAGAGGTCGAGAAGCCCACAGTACAGAAAGGGGGGATTTCTCTTCTGTTTTTCTTCATATACAAAGGAATAGAGTAAGGTGAGCCTACATGATCAAGGATGCAGCCAAAAAAGGACAGAAGATATTAAAATGTACATAAGTAGCAACATCAACACCAACTTGTGTGTGAATAAGAACAGATAATAGAAATGGTAGTTACCCAAGGAAGGTTTCCTTTTCTAACATCTTACAGAAGTTCCTCTAGAAAATCTTGTAAAACAGTTTCTTGGGGGATGCGGAGATAGCCCAACTGTTAAGAGCATGTACTACTCTTCTAGAGGACTTGAGTTTGGTTTCCAGCACCAGATGGTTCACAGATGTCTGTAACTCTAGGTCCTAGACATTCAACTCACTCTTCTTGCTTTCTTAGGCACTGTATTCATGTGTAAAGATCTATAGTCAGAAACTCACATGTACATTCAAAAATAAAATTCTTTGGACAAAGGAAACCGACTTATGAACTAGGTATTTTATCACATCCATTTTATCTTTGAACACTGGGGTTTGGTTGTCAGCTTTTGAGACTGGCAAGGATCATGAAGTCAGAAAGTTTTGGAACCTGATTTGCATGGAAACACTTACATACTTCAACAATTTTTATTAGCACTAGGTTTTAATACTCTTTTATCCCTTCCCTCCAGGACACAAGTTAAATTTTGCAAAAGATGGGTCAAGTTCTTGGCAATCATTTGAATCCAGAAAAGAGAGTGAAGTGAATTCATCCATATTAAAAACAGGTACTTTACAGTCATCAAGGACAGATGAACATTCAACTCATTTAGAGGGAGGGGGGACAGAGACAGAGACAGAGAGAGAAACAGACAGAGGCAGAGACGGAGATGGAAACAGAATGTGAACGGACATCTATCAGTCTAACACTGCTGAAAAAAGTTGAATATATTATTGCTGAGTACAACTGAAACATGTCGAATTTGTACATATATATCAGATGGAGCAGGGCTGTAGTTATACATGCCTTTATTTAGACCCAGCAGTAGGGAGTCAGAGGCAGGTGGATCTTGATTCAGTCAGCCTGTCCTACAGATTCAGCTTAATGAGAACTGTAGGTACACTGAAAACCCACTATCAAAAAACCAAAAGGAAAACATGATGTCCATTTGGGACTGGGTTACCTGACTCAGTGTGATAGTCCCAGGTTCCATTCATTTGCCTGAAAAATTCATAGTGCCTTGGTTTGTAATACCTGAATATTATTCCATTGTATAGATGTACCAGATTTTTAAAAATATTTTTATTAAAAAACTGTTTTATTAATCACTTTTATTATCTACACTTTAAATGATATTCCACTTCCCAGTTACCTTTCCTCAACCCCCCATTTGCCTCCTTCTCCCCTCTCATATTTACCTCTATGAGATTGATCTTTCACCCACTCACCTACACCTGCCTCACTGCTCTAGCATCCCCCTAACCTTTGTCATCAAGTTTCCATCCTCTTCATGTCAGAGAAGGCCATCCTCTGCTACATATGTGTCTGGAGTCCTGGCAGCATCTATGATACTCTTTGATTGTGGTTTAATCCCTGGGAGCTCTGCACGCTCCAGTTAGATGATATTGTTCTTTTTATGGGGTTGCAATCCCTTTCAGCTCCTTCAGTCTTTCCCTTAGCTCTCCTTTGGGGTTCACATGCTCAGTCCAATGGTTGGATGTGAGTATCTGTACCTGCATCTGTATGGGTCAGGTGCTGATAGAACCTCTCAGGGAACAGCCAAATCAGGCTTCTTGTCATCAGCAAGAGTATGGGGGTTTGTTTTCTGCAGATGAGATGGATCCCTATATGGTGTCGTCTCTGTATGGCCTTTTCTTCAGTCTCTTGCATTTTTTGTCCCTGTTTTTTCTTTGGACAGAAACATTGCTGGAGTAAAAATTTTGAGATGGGTGGACCCCATAACTTAACCAGGTGCCGTGTTTATCTACTGGAGGTGGTCTCTACATATTGAATCTCCCCTTTGTTTGGCATTGCAGCTAATTTCATAGCCATTGGTTCTCAGGATCCATTCCCTTCCCTAGAGTCTGGGACATTGTAGTGGCAACACCAAGTATCCCATCCCCCACGGCTACACATTTCTATTCAAATTTCTGACCTTCTATACGTCTCTCCTGTCCCTTCTAATGCATGTTCCTGCCCTCCTTTTCCCTGCCCCTCCTTTCTTCCCCCCAAGTCTCTCTAGCTTTTGTGATTATTTTGTTCCCCGATCTATGTAGGACTGAAACATCTATATTCTGGTTTTTATTCTTCTTAAGCTGCATATGGGTTTTGGGTTGTATTGTGGCTCTTCTGAGCTTTTGGCCTAAAATTCAGATATCAGTGTGAACATACTATGAGTGTTCTATTGTGTCTGGGTTACCTCCCTCAGGATGTTATTTTCTAGTTCCATCCATTTGCCTGTAAATTTCATGAAGTCGTTGTCATAGCTGAGTAGTACTCCATTGTGTAAATGTACCACATTTTCTACATCCACATCTTTGTTGTTTCCAACTTCTGGCCTTTATGAATAACGTTGATATGAACATAGTAGAGCATGTGTTCTTGCTATACATTGGAGCATCTTTTGGGTATATGCCCAGGAGTGGTATTGCTGGGTCCACAGGTAGAAGTATTTGCAATTTTCTGAGTAATTGCAAGACTGCTTTTCAGAGTATAGGCCCTAGAGCTTGAACTCAGGTAATCAATTCTAAGTTGAGTGCCTTACCTGCTGAGCTGTCTTATAGCCTCTTATTATTGCCAATGTTATGACCAAGATATGGTGATATAGTTTTGTCAGTTTTAATATTGGTGCAAGTCTATGAAAAGGTACTTGAAGCTTCAGTATCAATTTGTAACTCAGTGTGATTCTATTCCTCAGTATAGAATGTACAATCTGTTGTTTCCTGTTCAATTATTTCAAGCTCTTTTACTAAAGGTGTTTGCAGTGACTTTCCCGCCAGATTGGAAATGAAAAATAAAATGGTTCAGACAAATTTCAGATGGGGCTAGAGACGGCTCAGCAGATTAGATCCATGGCCACTTTTACAGAGGATCAGAAGTTGATTCATAGAAACTGTATTTGTAGGCATAACTCTGTAACTCCAGCTCTAGACATATGATATCCATTTTTCTTTTATTATTATTATTATTATTATTATTATTATTATTATCATTTTATTTACCTTCTAGCCATTGCCCCACTTCCCAGTCTCCTTTCCTGCTGTTGCTCATCCCACCTCTCTGCCTCCTTGACTCCTGGAGTATGCTCCCCTCAGCAGGCCTCAAGTTTTCCTGGGGCCTCTCAAGAATTAAGCACATCTCCCACTAAGACCAGAACAAGCAAACTTCAGCTATATTATGTACTGGGGGTTTCTAACCAGCCTGTGTATGCTGCCTAACTCCTTGGCAATCTCTAGGAACTCCCTGGAGTCCAGGTTAGTTGAGACTGCTGGTTTTCCTATGGGGTCACCTTCCCCTTCCTCTTCTTCAATTCTTCCACTAATTCAACCACAGTGGTCAATAAGTTCAGTCCAATGGTTAGGTTTAAGTTTCTATGTATGTTTCAGCCAGCTGTTGGTAGAGCCTCTCAGAGGATAGTCATGATAGACTCCTTTCTTCAGTCTCTCTTCATTTTTGTCTGTGCAGCTCTTTTAGACAGGAAGAGTGCAGCTAGCATATGTTGCTTGGTTGATAGCTCATTGGCTGAGAGATGTCAGGAGTCTGTACTAGTTGAGACTACTTGTCCTCCTCCTAAGCTTCTTCTAGCCTTTCCCCTAATTTAACCACAGGGTTACTTGACTTCAGACCACTGGTTGGGTATAATTATCTGCATCAGTCTCAGTCATCTGCTTGTGGAGCCTCTCAGAAGACAGCTAGGCTATAATCATGTATGCAAGCACACCACAGCCACAGTAATAGTGCCACGCCTTTGAGTCTCTCATTGAGATGGATCCCAAGTTGGATGGGTCACTGTACCTCTTTTCCCTCAGTCTCTTTTTCAGTTTTGTCTTTGTAGTTCTTTTAGACAGGAAAAATTCAGGGTCAGAGTTGGGTTATCTTTTCTGGGATTTGGCAATCCCATCTCTGCACTTGATGTTCTTTGTTTATACTCTACAAAGGACTCTACAAATTCCCCTCTCCCCACTGTTGGGCGTTTCATCTGTGGTCCCTCCCTTTGATTCCAGAAGGTGTATCACCTCTCAGATCTCTGATACCTTCTAGAGGATCCAGCCAGCTCTTACTCCCTGAAGTTGCATATTTCTACTCATTTTACTGGACCTCAGGTCTTCTCTCTTGTTCCTCTACCTCTGAATACCTGATAACTTTCCCCATTTCCCTTCCCTCCCTCTGCCTCCAGTGATCTCTTTATTCTCCCTCCCAAGCACAATTGAAGCATCCTCATTTATGCCCTTTGACTTGTTAAACTTCCTTAGTTTTGTTGATTTTAATCTGGATATACTGTAATTTTTTTTGGCTGATATACACATATTAGTGACTACATACCATTCTAGTCCTTTTGAGACTGAGTTACTTCACTCAGGATGATAAGTTTTAGCTCTATCCATTTGATGTGAAACTCATTTCTTTATTTCTAAAAGTTGAATAGTATAACATTGTGTAAATAAACCACATTTTCTTTATCTGTTCTCCTTTTGTGGGACATCTTGGTGGTTTCCACCTTCTGGCTATCACAGATAAGGATGCTATTAACATAGGGCAGCCCATTCCCATGTGGCTTGGTGGAACATTTTTGGGTATAAGCCAAAGAGTATGATAGCAGGGTCTTCAGATAGATCTATTTCCAATTTTCTGAGAAATCTCCAGACTGATTTCCAGAATGGTTCTACCAATTTGCAATCCCTCTAGCAATGTAAGAATGTTTGTCTTTCTACACATCTTTCTACACATCAGGTAACATGTTCGGTTACCTGAGTATTTGATCTTAGCCACTCTGATTGGTATAAAATAGAATCAGTATCTTTTGAGATGCATTTCTCTGATCACTAAGGTTTGGAGCATTTCTTTAAGTGTTCCTCGGTCACTCAAGATTCCTCTGTTGGAAATAATCTGTTTAGTTCCATACTTCATTTTCAACTGTGATGTTTGTAATTATTTTTGGAGTTTATCTTCTTGAGTTCTTAATATATTTGGCATATTACCCCTCTGTCAGATCTGGGATTAGTACCGAGTTTTTTCTCAATCTGTAGCACCTACTCTTAATAAGGTGAGGGAGTCCCTATAAATATATACTAATTGGATACACATTAAAAATTGTAAAATATTTCTTTGTTCACAGATGTAATTAGGACAAGTCAGATTTTTGGGTTTCATCATACTGACAGCTACAACTACTCCAAAAAAATTATCGTGTGAGCTCTGCTACCTTTGGACATTGTCTTGCAGCACAAAGGTTAAATGGTTGACTATGATCATCTAAGAAAATAATTTTGTGACTGAGGAAGCCACTGACACCTCTTGTCTCCTGTCTGATGGGCAGGTGATTCTAATGATTGGAAACACAATTTCACCACGGGCCAGAGTGAGGGCATTGCCAAGAACTTTCAGGAGAAAATGTCCAATTTGGATCCTGGTATCCTCCCTGATCCTGAGTCCTAAACCACTTAAAGTTCCTGAACATGAACTGCTGTTGCCTATTTTTCTCTTTACTCTTGATGTTTTGAGCATCTTGCACTGCTCAAGAGAGCACGAAAGGATGAGGTTCAAGATTGACTATCACCCCAGTGGAGTCCAAAAGAACAAAGCATATTCCTAACTAAAATGGAATGACATGCAATATATGAAAAATTAACAAACAGTTAATCTTTAAAAACACTTAATCATAACAATATATTCTTATTTGTTCAAATGGAGAAATATAGAGAGTGATTTTTGTTCTTATCTGAAGTTTAATGTGTTAAGTTAAAAGGAAAAGAAGATTTTGATCAGGACCTTATAGCACATTAAACTTTTTAGGGAAAATGGTTTTCATCTGTTTTAGACCAGCCTGCAGCAGAGTGAAATTATATACAAGAAAATAGAGAATGGTGAAAAACTCACTGTGTCAGTCAGATTCCAACCAGAAATCTACTCACATCAACAAATGATTATAACCTTACTTTTTAACAATTACAGCAGTGAGTGCCATACCTTGTTCATACAAAAATTGAAAACATATTTATGGAATGGAGTATTTAATAATATTAGTAAAGCTGTCTTCTGTGTCTGTAATTTTTAGTGACTCTGGATTTTAACAGTTGAAGCATAAAGAACAAGGATGATTAGGTTCTCTGAAGATCAATAGTAAAGGAGAAACAGTGGGAAAACCTGCAACCAAAATTTCACTGCAATGCCTCAGGAATTGATGAGAATATATTAAAAAGGTTTGAAAGGTGATACAAATAAAATTTAGAAGATAAAAGCTGACAAATGTGACCACCAGCATCAGGATAGTGTGGGTTGCTCTGGTCTCAGCTTGGCCTCTGGGGTTCTGATTGGGAGTGTGGATGTGCTGCATTCGCTGGCGATGTCTGTGGAGGAGAAGCACCATAGAGACACTGGTCCAGACCATGATGCTTACAAATGTGGCATCATGGGCAAAACGCAAGAAGACAATGCCTAAATTGAATCCAGAAGTTGAACAGAACAACTTGCTTTTAGAGTCATTGTTATTGTCTATTTTCTGCGGACCAGTGATCTTAATTGGAATGTAGATGTTATTTAAGACACTGAAGAACCAACAACTGTAACAAGAATAACTAGCTAAATTTGGGATACTTGCTCTGAGTATAAGTTTTCCTCTTTTCACAGGAACAAGGGTGACAAACTGATGGATACTCAGAACACAGGTTGAACATAAGTTTGTGCTTCTTGCCACCATGCGAATGAAGAACTCTAATTTACATTTGAGGTCGGTTTGAGGACTTCTTGGAGCAAAAGCCATCATGTTGTTTGGAAATATAGTGATGACAAGAATCAAGGCATTGGCCACAGCTATATGGCTTAAAATCACCTGCCTGGGCCTCCGTTGAAAACCAGTCAAGACTGGAGAAAAATTATAAAAAAACAGAAAGACATTGGCCAAACTTCCAACCACAAACTGGCAAAGCAAGAGGATCTGAAGAGCCACTTCCTCAATGGTTTTCAGGGATTTACCATGAGCAGACATGGAGAGGCCCTTACTCAGCCCTGGAGTGATGGTTAGGTGGAACACTACTGTCTTCAGGACTCTGTTCTATTGTTCACGCTTACAAGTGATTTGGAATAATTTCTTGATAATTGAGACACTATTCTATCACAATATAGGAACGTTACCTGTAGAACAATGCATGGACAGTAACTCAGAATGATAGTTTATACCTTTTGAAGTACTCCTGCCTCGAGATAAATTTTTATTGCAATTATATCTTTATGGTCATCTAGGGCAAAAACATACACAATAACATACATTTTAACACACATTGGGCTTTGCATACAAATAAAGACAGGAGACTAACTAGTATGAGCATCTGATTCCATCATCAAAATTCAATACAATTAATAGGGAGGAGAGACTGCAAATCAAATGTATATTAATCAGTATAATCACTTAATCAGTAATAAAGTAAAGAGTCCTTCACCAGATTTTGTCATCAGGATTCAATATAATTAGGAGGGAGAGGAGGCTGTAAGTGCAATGTATCTTACTCAGTAAAATAACTTGGTCAATAAAAAAAGAAAAGAAAAGAAAAATGCACCATAAAAATAATTAATACAATTTCCTCATATTATGTAACATGTTAAAAAACAATGTGTACATTAATAAGATGTATGATTACATATGATAATCAATAAGGTTTTGTAACTGAATTCAAATGTGAAAATATTAAGTTGTGGGCTTTTGAGAAATTTTCATATACTTGACCACACAATAAAATACAAAATACTTCTGGTAAAGTCATCTGTATTTTGATCACAAAGATGAACATACATTTACCTATTTGTCCTCCATGTGAAAAAAACCACTTGCTAACAAGTTTCATTTATTCATGTTATTTTCCAATTTTAATTTTTGTTCTAAAAAGTCAGGTGCCAGCATCTTCCCTGCATCATCTCCAGCTTCCCTCCAAAATTAACAGAATCAATATTACACCCTTTGCAAGCTGATGTTTTTTCTTCATTTTACTTGTTTATATGTTTTCTAAAGGAACACCAGGGCCTAAGTCCATTAGATAAAATTTAACATCTCATGTTACATTGAATGCTGTTTTCAGCTAAGTGTGAAACCAGAAAACAGACATTTCTTTGAGGTAAAACAACCTATTCGAGTTAAACTGCATTAACTTCAAAAAGAGTTAATGATTTGTGTTGGTTTAGATGACAATGTACACTGAAGAAGGGAGAAGAGAATGTTAAGAAGTCTATGGTTGCAAGAATCCTACCTTCTGAGACACAGGAAGAAGATGCTCATCTGATGGCCAGCTCAGGAACACAGCTCCTATAGAGGCATATATTGTAGTGCCTTTTTCATTGAAGAAGTTGCACTCTTTGCCTGAGAAAGATTGCAAAAATTTTCAGAATGGTTTTAAATCTCTATTCAATGCTGTGAAGGTAAGCCAACAAATTCCAGGTTTATAGTCTCATAGAATAGTAGGGTACCTGGACATGGCATCCTTCAAAAAGGTTTTTATTGTGTCATCTGTGTTGTCAGTTTATTTGTCTGCATGGTGACTTTGGGATACCTCTGATGAAGGAAAATCATTTATCCCCAGAGCAATCTCCATTTTTACTTTCTGGTGTTTAGTGATGATGTCTAGGAGTTTGTTAGATGTTATGAGTACCTGAGCAGAAGTTAGGAAAGGGTTTTCATGTTTCCTTTGGGACAATTTAAGTTCTAAATTGATTTTGTAGTCGCATGTGTATTGGAGCCGTCAAGGGGAGAACAAGGAACTCATTGTGCACATTTCTATGGAGTGCTTTTTCACTATTATTTCACTCTTGCAAAATTATGCTGATAACAAGTCCTTCGAGGAAACCAGCAATATGTCATTCAGATTCTGTAATTGCCCAGGACGTTGCTTCATTTCAACTTTTCTCATGTTTGTCCCAGGACACATACTTCTGACATTTTTTTAACTGAAGCTAATGTTTCCCACGAGAATCCTCAGGTTATTCCCATATCCACTTGTTTGCAGGTAGATCGTTACTTGTTTTCTGATATCATGAATCCTCACCAGAAGCCTAATATACTTTGCTAGTATCAAGAGAATCTGCTTTGTATAGAAGGGATCCTGCACAAGTGAGGATATGGATTGAGCAATCATTAAGAAATTAATAGATCCAACTACACTCATTTATGCTCTAGGTATAATAGAAAACTGCCCCTAGTTCTGGAAAGATCCAGTGTAGCAGTATAAGACAAAACCAGAACAGGGAAGTGGGAGGGGATGGGTGGGAGGACAGAGGGAGGGAAGGGGGCTTATGTGACTTTCAGGGAGTGGGGAACCAGAAAAGTGGAAATCTTTTGAAATGTAAATAAAAAATATATCGAATAAAAAAAAAGAAAATCGTATAGAATCAGTATCCCAGACCTCAAGCAATACTATAGAGAAACAGTGTTAAAAACTGCATGATATTGGCACAGTGACAGTCAATTGGACCAATGGAATAGAATTGAAGACCCAGAAATGAAGCCACACACCTATAGTCACTTGATCTTTGCCAAAGGAGCTGAAAACATCCAGTGGAAAAAAGATAGCCTTTTCAACAAATGGTGCTGGTTCAACTGGAGGTCAGCATGCAGAAGAAGCGAATTGATCCATTCATATCTCCTTGTACTAAGTTCAACTCCAAGTGGATCAAGGACCTCCACGTAAAACCAGACAGACTTAAACTAATAGAAAAGAAACTGGAGAAAACCTTGAGGACATGGGCACAGGGGAAAAGTTCCTGAACAGAACACCAAAAGCTCATGCTCTGAGATCAAGAATTGACAAATGGGGCCTCATAAAATTACAAAGTTTCTGTAAGGCAAAGGACACTGTCAAAAGGACAAAATGGCAACTAACAAATTGGGAAAAGATCTTCTCCAACCCTACATCCGATAGAGGGCTAATAATTCATATATACAAAGAACTAAAGAAGGTAGAACCCAGGGAACCAAATAACCGTATTAAAAATGGGGTACAGACCTAAACAAAGAATTTTCCCCTGAAGAAATTGGAATGGCCGAGAAGCACCTTAAGAAATTCTCAACATCATTAGCCACTAGGGAAATGCAAATCAAAACAACCCTGAGATTTTACCACACACCAGTCAGAATGGCTAAGGTTAAAAACTCGGGAGACAGCAGGTGTTGACGAGGATGTGGAGAAAGAGGAACACTCCTCCACTGCTGGTGGGATTGCAAGATGATACAACTACTATGGAAATCAGTCTGGCATTTACTCAGAAAACTGAACATGACACTTCTGGAGGACCCTGCTATACCACTCCTGGGCATATACCCAGAGGATTCCCCGGCATGCAATAAAGACACATGCTCCACTATGTTCATAGAAGCCTTATTTATAATAGCCAGAAGCTGGAAAGAACCCAGATGTCCCTCAAAAGAGGAATGGATACAGAAAATGTGGTATATTTACACAATGGAATACTACTCTGCAATTAAAAACAATGAATTCATGAAATGTTTAGGCAAATGGTTGGAACTGGAAAATATTGTCCTAAGTGAGGTAACCCAATCACAAAAGATACACATAGAATGCAATCACTGATAAGTGGATATGAATTAGCCCAGAAGCTCTGAAACCCAAGACACAATTAGCACATCAAATGACTCCCATGAAGAAGTAAGGAGAGGGCCCTGATGCTGGAAAGGCTTGATCTAGCATTGTAGGGGAGTATCAGGACAGAGAAAAAGAAGGGAGGTGATTGGAGAATGGGTGGAGAGAATAAGGCTTATGGGACATATGGGGAGGGGGGAACCGGGAAAGGGGAAAACATTTGGAATGCAAACAAAGAATTTAGAAAATAAAAAAATAAATAAAAAATAAAAAATGAACCTAAATCCCCACTCATTTTCTGCCATTTCTTTTTTCCTCTTTATTCAACTGGTTTTTTTATTTTTTATTTTTATTCAATATATTCTTTATTTACATTTTAAATTATATCCTTTTTTTCTGGCTCCCCACTCCCGGAAAGTCCCATAAGCCCTCTTCCCTCCCCCTGTTCCCACTTCTACCCCTTCCCACTTCCCTGTTCTGGTATTCCCCTATACTGCTGCACTGAGTCCTTCCAGAACCAGGGGCCACTCCTCCAATCTTCTTGGATATAATTTAATATGTGGATTATGTCTTGGGTATTCCAAGTTTCTAGGCTAATATCCACTTATCAGTGAGTGCATACCATGACTGATGTTTTGAGACTGGGTTACCTCACTTAGTATGTTGTTCTCCAGTTCCAACCATTTGTCTAAGAATTTCATGAATTCATTGTTTCTAATGGCTGAATAGTACTCCATTGTGTAAATATACCACGTTTTTTAAAATCCATTCCTCCGTTGAAGGATACCTGGGTTCTTTCCAGCTTCTGGCTATTATAAATAGAGATGCTATGAACATAGTGGAACATCTGTCCTTATTGCATGCTGGGGAATCCTCTGGGTATTTTCCCAGGAGTGGTATAGCAGGGTCCTCTGGAAGTGTCATGCCTAGATTTCTAAGGAACCGCCAGACTGATTTCCAAAGTGGTTGTACCATCTTGCAAACCCACCAGCAGTGGAGGAGCGTTCCCCTTTCTCCACATCCTTGCCAACACGTACTATCTCGAGTTTTTGACCTTTGCCATTCTGACTGGTGTGAAGTAAAATCTCAGGGTTGGTTTGATTTGCATTTCCCTAATGATTAATGGTGTTGAACATTTCTTAAGGTGCTTCTCAGCCATTCGAAGTTCTTTATGTGAAAATTCTTTGTTTAGTTCTGTACCTCACTTTTTAATAGGGTTATTTGGTTCTCTGGGTTCTACCTTCTTGAGTTCTTTCTATATAGTAGATATTAGCCATCTGTTGGATTTAGGGTTAGTGAAGACCGTTTCCCAATCTTTTGGTTGACATTTTGTCCTTTTGACAGTGTCCTTTGCCTTACAGAAACTTTGTAATTTTATGAGGTCCCATTTGTCAATTCTTGATCTTAAAGTGTAAGCTATTGACATCAAGCTTTACTATAGAGCAATAGTGTTAAAAACAGAATGGTACTGGTACAGAGACCAATACCCTAATCTTAACCCTAACCCTAACCCTAACCCTTACCCTAACCCTAACCCTAACCCTAACCCTTACCCTAACCCTAACCACATACATAGCAGATGATTGCCTTATATAGCATCAGTTGTAGGGGAGGCCCTTAGTGATGTGGAATCTTGATACCCCATGCATAAGGGGATACTAGAGCAGTGAGGTGGGATGGGGTTTTGAACCACTGCAAAAATTAATACATAAATGAATAAAAACATTTAAAATAGGGATAGTTCAATATTCTACAGATTACACTACATTTTTAATACTATAAAATATGTACCTGTGAAGATGGAAGAATATATTTAAGCTAGACATGGTGGCACATAACTGTAACTCCATCCTTTGAGGGTCAGAGGGAGGAAGATCAGAAGTTACAAGGTATTTGATCACACTGTGAGATTGTATACTGGAAAATCTTATATCTGGTTGTGGTGTGGCTCAGTCCAAGCCCACACCTTTAATCCAAGAATGATGCATGATATTGAATCACACAGTGAGATTAAGTACTGGACTAATGTGTTTCTAATTCTGTGTATCTCCGTCCTACTATACACCTTTAGTCAGAGAGCTTTCTGTTTCTTGTGGTTGAATAAAGTCAAGTAGGTGGAGAATGTAACCAGTTTATAGAAAGTGAACCTAGAATAAAAGCATAGAGCATGAGAGGAGTCAGAAGAAAGAATAGAGACACACAGCAAGTAGAAAGGAGGGACATTCAGATGGAAGGGTTTTTCAACTGCGTGGAGAAGGGGAATTGTTTTCTTCCTTCTGGGACCTACGTGGAGGAAGAAGGTGAGCTGGGTGCTTTCTTTGCCTATTTGAACTAGGAGACTTTCAACATAACATGCAGAACCTGAGTCTTCATTTGGTAAAGTCGAATATTTAGGACTTTGTTTTTAAACATTAACTGGGAACATCTGTAATCTGTTGTTTTTAAAAGAGTTAAATACTGAATTTGGAATCAGAATGCAGTACAAGAGAAATTGCCTCAAAAAGGAGTCAATAAAACCCTAGTATAGTAGCCTCAGGTATTACAGACACACTTAGGAAACCTCAATCAAAACTTTGCCTGTCCCACAGTGGCCTGGTGGCATGCCTATAGGGCACTTTCTTAATAGCCTGAAAACAAATGGATATTGGAATAACGCCCGGGATCCAGGCAGGAAAGACCACCTTCAGTTAACACATGTGTCAGACTTATGTGTCCCTGGACAAACATCGGAAATTTGGAATGAAACAACTTCCTGGGCAATTGCATAATCTGAATGGCATATTGTTGGTTTTCTGGAAGGACTTTGTATCAACATAATTTTGCAAGAGGGAAATAGTAGGGAGAAAAATACTCCATTCGAATGCAAATAATGAGTCCTTAGTTCTACCACTGAGTGCCTCAATTTACATCTGACTGCAAGATCAATTCAGAACTCAGATTCTCCCAAAGGAAACATGAAAACTCTTTCCTAATTTCTGCCCAGGTACTCATTAAACTCTAAGGAATTTCTAGATGTCTACATTATTATTAAAAATCAGAAAGTAAAAATGGAGATTTGCTCTGGGGATAAATGATTTTACCTTCATCAGAGATATCCCAAAGACACCATGCAAACAAATGCACTGAAGACAGACACAGATGATACAATACTAAACTCTCTGAAGGATGTCATGTCTAGATTCTCTATTATTTTATGAGACTGGAAAACTCTTGGGGTACCTTCATAGCATTGCAAGAAAATAAGAAACCATTCCAAATTTTCTTGCATTCTCAGGCAGAGTGACACAGAGAATGTCTTCGGTGTAACAGGCACCACAAGATATACTTCTACAGGAGCTGTGCTCTGGAGCTGGCCTTTGGCCTGTGAGCATGTTCATCCTGACTGTGGCTCAGAAGGTGGGATTCTTCCAACCATAGACTTTTTCTTCAAATACACATCTTCCCTTTTCAGTGAAAATTGTCTTCTGAAGCCTACATAAATCATTATTTCTTTTTGAAGACTGCAGTTTAAATCAAACAGATTAATATGTGGCTCTCATCTCAAGGAAATATGTATTTTGAATTAGCACTCAGCAGAAAACAACATTCATTGTGACATCTGCATGTGAGATGTTGAATTTTATCTGGTGGATGAAGGCCCCCGTGTTCCTTTAGAAAACATATAAACAGATAAAATGCAGACTAAGAGTCAGGTAGAAAAGGGTGTAATAGTGATTGTGTCAATAATTTGGAGAGAAGCTGGAGATAAGACTCTGGCACCTGACTTTTTAAAACAAAATTAGAAACAGGAAAACTATGAATAAATGAAATTTCTTAACAAGTTTTTTTTGTTTGTTTGATTGTTTTTTTTTTTTTTTACCTACAGGATACATATGTAAACCAATGTTCAACTGTGGGATCAAAAGACAGAGAAATATTTGGTATTTTGTTGTGTAGATAAGTAGTAAAAAAATTCTGCAAAAGTCAACAACTTAGTTTTCTACAACTGAATTTATCAACACATCTTTATTGATTATTATATGTAATCATACATGTTACTAACATTCACATTATTTTTCATGTTACTATACCATGATGAAATTTTATTAACTTTTTGTGGTACATTTGTATTTTATTTTCTTTTTATTGATGAAGCTATTTTGATGATTAAGTTATATCCTGTTTGTAGCCTCTTCTCCTTCCTAATGATAGTGAATTCTGATGAGAAAATCTGAGGATAGAATATGTACATTTTTATTGTTTAAGTGATTTTATTGAAAAAGTGACATGCAATGTGCAGCCTACACACCTTCCTAATTGTATTGAATTCTGATGATATAATCACAGACTCATACTAGTCTCTTTCATGTCTTTATTCATATGCAAAGCCTATGGCGTGTTAAAATGTGTGTTATTGTGTAGGTTATTGACCTATGTGATCATAAAGCTGCAATTTTATTACAAAATTTATATCGATGCAGGAGTTATCCAATAAGTACAGAATTTTATTTGGAGTTACAGTCTATGCATTGTACAACAAGCAAAGTTCCTGTAGTGTGATAGAAGAGAGTCTCATTTATCAAGATAAGAAATTATCCCAAATCAATTGGTAAGCATGAATAATAGAACAGAGTCTTGAAGACAGCAGTGTTCCACTTAATCATTCCTTCAGGAAAGCCCTCTCCATGTCTGCTCATGGTAAAACCCTGAAATCCACTGAGGAAGTGGCTCTTCAGATCCTCTTGCTTGTTTGTGGTTGGGACTGTGGCCAGTGTATTTTGGTTTGTCTACAATTTCTCTCCAATCTTGACTGGTTCTCAACAGAGGCAAACACAGGAGATTTTAAGCCATATGGTTACGGCCAATGCCTTGATTTTCTTTCTCACTACATTTCCAAACAACATGATCACTTTTGCTCCAAGAAATCCTCAAACAGACCTCAAATGTAAGATAGAATTCTTCACTCTCCTGGTGGCAAAAAGCACAAACTTGTGTTCCACCTGTGTCTTGAGTATCCATCAGTTTGTCACTCTTGTTCGTTAATAGAGGTAAAGTTATACTCAGAGCAAGTGTCTCACATTTGGTGGGTTATTCTTGTTGCAGTTGTTGATTCTTTGGTGTCTTAAATAACATCTACAGTCCAATTAAGGTCAGTGGTCCACAGATAACAGACAATAACACTGACTCTAAAAGCAAGTTGTTCTGTTCCACTTTTGGATTCAGTGTAGACATAGTCTTCTTGCAGTTTGCACATGATACGACATTCATGAGCATCATGGTCTGAACCAGTGTCTCCACGGTACTCTTCCTCCATAGATATCACCAGAGAAAGCAGCACATCCACACTCCCAATCAGGACCCCAGAGGCCAAGCTGAGATCAGAGAAATCCATATTACCCTGATGTTAGGGGGTCACATTTGTTAGATTTTATCTTCTAAATTTTATTTGTATCATTGTTCACACATATTTAATAGATTTTCATGTATTTGGAAGGCATGTTGGTGACTAAAACTACCAAATACAAAAGAATCCTTTACTAATAAAATTAAATACTTTATTCTATAAATTATGCATCTGTGTATGAAGAAAGCATACTACTAACTACTGCGCATTACATCAAGAGGAAAGAGGAAAAGAGGCAAAAGCAGTTCATATTCAGGAGCCTTGCGAGGTTTATTGTCTCAGGACCAGGGAGGATATCAAGATCCAAACTGTATTCTTTTACCCTGGAACATGGTAAATTGTTTTTACTAATTATTTTCTGAATCATCAGAAACACCTGCCTATCAGACAGGAGACAAGAGGTATCAGAACAAGAAGGAGGCAAAGTTGTCACTCTGTCAGTGCCTTCCTCAGTCACAAAATTATTTTCTCAGAATATTAAAATCAAGCATCTAACTTTTATCAGCCTGAAATTGACCAAAACAGCAGAGACTACAAGATAAATATCTGGAGTGGTTATAGCTGTCAGTGTGAGGAAACTCAATATATGACTTGAGGTACTTAACCACTGTGAACAAAGAAATATTTTAGCCTTTATTTGTTTATATGTATTGGATGTGTATGTATTTTTCCAGATTCCCTCCCCTTAAGAACAGGTGTCACAAGCCTAGAGCTGGAGGTATCAACAGAGGTAATCTTGCAAATATAGTTTCTAAGAATCAAGCTATGAACAATTGCAGAAGTGGCCACAGCTCTAACCTGCTGAGCCATCCCTCTCCAGCCCCAATCTGAGAAATTTATCCAACCCAGTCGACATTTCACTTCCAATTTCATGGGAAAAATTACTAATAACAGCTATAGTGAAAGAGCTTAAAATAATAGGATATGAAACAACGATTTGTGAGTTCCATGTTAAGCAAGAGATTCACAATGAATTACAAAATTAATGTTGAGGCTTCATGTCCCATTTTACGAACTTACACCAACACTAAAACTGACAAAACTGTAGCACTGTGTCTTGGTCATACCACTGTCCATAATAACAGTAAGGAAAACAGCTCAGCATGCAAAGCACTTGTCACATAGAACTGAGTACTTGAGTTCAAGCCCAGAGCCTACATAGTGGAAAGCACAAACTCCTATAAGTAGTGCTCTGTCTTCCTCAAATATGTGCTTAAACATGTCCACACACAGTAAAGAAACAAAGAATAGTTTCTTTTTTATTAGATATTTTCTTTATCTACATTTCAAAATTATCCCCTTTCCTCATTTCCCTTCCAAAACACACTATGCCATCACCCCTCCCCCTGCTCACCAGCCTACCCACTCCCACTTAACTGCCCTGGCATTACACTACACTGGGGCATGGAGACTTCACAGGACCAATGGCCTCTCCTCTCACTGATGTCTGCAAAGGCCATCCTCTGCTGCATAAGAAGTTGGAGTCATGGGTCCCTCCATGTGTACTCTTTCGTTGGTGGTTTAGTTCCTGGGAGCTCTGGGGATACTGGTTGGTACATATTATTGTTTCTCCTATGGTGCTGTAAACCTTTTCAGATCCTTGGGTCCTTTCTCTAGCTCCTCCGTTGGGGACTGTATACTCAGTCAATTGGTTGACTGTGAGCCATGGGTATTTTGATGCCCCTTCTAAGAAGGACCATAGTATCCACACTTTGGTCTTCCTTCTTCTTGAGCTTCATGTGGTCTGTGAATTGTATCTTGGGTATTCCAGGCTTCTGGGATAATATCCACTTATCAGTGAGTGCATACCATGTGTGTTCTTTTTTGATTGGATTACATCACTCAGGATATTTTCTAGCTCCATCCATTTGCCTAAGAATTTCATGAATTCATTGTTTTTAATAGCTAATTTTTTTTAAATCTGTCCAAGACTTTTATCATGAAAGTGTGTTGGATTTTGTCAAATGCTTTCTCAACATCTAATGAAATTATCATGTGGGTGTTTTTCCCTTGAGTTTGCTTATATAGTGGATTACATTGATGGATTTCCATAGATTGAAGCATCTCTGCATCCCTGGGAGGAAGCCTATGTGATCATGATGCATATTGTGTTGATGTGTTCTTGGATTCAGTTTACAAGAATTTTATTGAATATTTTTGCATTGATATTATTAAGGGAAATTGGTCTGAAGTTCTCTTTTTTGTTGGGTCTTTGCATGGGTTAGGTATCAGTATTTGTAGCTTTATAGAACGAATTAGATAGTGTTCCTTCTCTTTCTATTTTGTGGAATAGTTTGAAGAGTATCAGTATTAGGTATTCTTTCAAGTCTGATAGAACTCGGCACTAAACACATCTGGTCCTGGGGTTTTCTTGGTTGGGAGACTCTTAATAATTACTTCTATTTCTTTAGGGATTATGGAACTTATTGGGTCATTTGTTTGAGCCTGATTTAAGTTTGGTACCTGGTATCTATAGAGAAAATTGTCCATTTTATCCACATTTTCTAGTTTCATTGAGTATAGGCTTTTGTAGTAAGATCTCATGATTTTTGGATTTCCTCAATTTCTGTTGTTATGTCTCCATTTTCATTTCTGATTTTGTTTATTTGGATACTGGCTCTGTGTCCTCTGGTTAGTCTGGCAAAGGGTTTATCTATTTTGTTGATTTTCTCAAAGAACCAGCTCCTGATTTTGTTGATTCTTTGTATAGTTCTTGTTGTTTCTATTTGGTTGATTTCCTGGTTGGACTGGGTTTTCTCCCATCACCTGGACCTGCTGGAAAAGAGCCAACAAGGTAGTGTTGAATCCTTCCAGTATTATTGTGTGAGGTACAATGTGTGCTTTGAGATTTAGCAACTTTTTTTTTAAATAAATGTGGGTGCCCTTGCATTTGGAGTATAGTTGTTCAGAATTGAGAGTATATCTCGGTATATATATTTACTTTGGTGACTATGGAGTATCCTTCCTCATCTCTTTTGATAACTTTTAGTTGATAGTCAATTTTATTCAATATTAGAATGGCTACTCCAGCTTGTTTTGGGGGGCCATTTGCTTATATTTTTTTCAGCCTTTTACTCTGAGGTGGTGTCTCTCTTTGTCACTAAGGAGAGTTTCCTGTATGCAGCAAAATGCTGGGTTCGGTTCATGTATCCAGTCTATTGCTCTAGCTCTTTTTATTGTGGATTTGAGTCCATTGATGTTAAAAGATATTATGTATCAATGATTGTTACTTCCTGTTATTTTTTTTTGTTAGAGGTAGAATTATGTTTGTGTAGCTCTCTTGGGTTTGTTGTGAGAAGATTAATTTCTTGCTTTTTCTTGGGTGTAGATTCCCTCTTTGTGATGGAGTTTTCATTCCATTATGTTTTATAGGGCCAGATTTGTGGAAAGTTATTGTTTAAGTTTTGTTTTGTCATGGAATATCCTGGTTTCTCCACCTATGGTAATTGAGAGTTTTTCTGGGTATATCAGCTTGGGCTGGTATTTTTGTTCTCTTGGGATCTGTATGACATGTTTCCAAGATCATCTGGCTTTTAGAGTCTCTGTTGAGAAGTCTGGTTTAATTCTGATAGGTCTGCCTTTATATGTTATTTGACCTGTTTTCCTTACTGATTTTAATATTCTTTCTTTGTTCTGTGCATTTGGTGTTTCAATTATTATGGGATGGGAGGAATTTCTTTTCTGTTCTAATATATTTGTTGTTCTGTCATCTTCTTGTATGTTTATGGGCATCTCTTTCATTACATTAGGAAAGTTTTCTCCTATAATTTTGTTGAAGATATATAATGGTCTGTTTAATTGGTAATCTTCACTCTCTACTATGCCTATTTCTCTTAGGTTTGGTCTTTTCATTGTGTCCTGAATACAATGAATGTTTTGGGTTAGGAGCTTTTTGCATTTTGCATTTTCTTTAACTTTTGTGTCAATGTCTATTATATTTTCTTCTATACTTGAGATTCTCTTGTGTTCTCTTGCTGGTGCTTGCACCTGTAGCTCCTGATCTCTTTGCTCCATTTTCTTTCTCCAGGCTTGTCTTGCTTTGTGATTTCTTAATTGTTTCTATTTCCACTTTTAGATCCTAGATGGTTGTGTGCAATTTCTTCATCTTCTTGGCTTTATTTAAGTAAATGTCCCTGTATTTCTTTAAGGAAATTATATCTTTCTTCTTTAAGGCCTTCTACCTATTTTCTTGTGTTCTCCTGTATTTTTCATGGGAGTTATTTATGTACCTTTTTTTTTTTTTTTGTAGCATGACCCCAGTCAATTCTGAGACTGAAGGTGGGTTTAATAATTTCCAATCCACTTTTATACCAATTTAATTACATGCAGGTATTAAGGAACAAGCAAGACAGTAAACATAAAATTGTCAAGGCAGTAAGCAAGGTCCTGTGTTAGTTGTTTCCCAGGGCTTGTCAAAATAACCAAAATACCTGAGCCTACTTCCTTTGTTCCAAAATCTTGCCTGAAACCTGCTTCTCTAGTTCCACCCTAAGATTAAAATTCCTGCCTTCCTGGGGTGGTGGTGGCACACTCCTTTAATCCCAGTACTTGGGAGGTAGAGGCAGGCAGATTTCTGAGTTTGAGGCCAGTCTGGTCTACAAAGGGAGTTCCACGACAGCCAGGGCTACACAGAGAAACTCTGTCTCGAAAACAAAACAAAACAAAAAAATTCCTGCCTTAACCTACTTCCCTATTATAGCCTAATGTCAGATTCTTGCCGGAACTTAACTTCCCTATCATGCCTAATGTTAGATTCCTTGTCCTTGCCAATGTCAAGCTCCTGCCAGGTGGTGAGGCAGCCCAATAAGGCTCTCTACGTGTTTCCATGATCTGTCCATTGCTGAGAGTGGGATGTTAAAGTCCCCTACTTTTATTGTGTGAGGTTCAATCTGTGCTTTGAGATTCATTAATTTTTCTTTTACAAATGTGGGTGCCCTTGCATTTGGGGCATAGATGTTCAGAATTGAGAGTTCCTCTTGATGAGTATTTAGTGTCCTTCCCCATTGTTTTTGTCAACTTTTGGGGCAGAGGCAGGAGGATGACTATAAGTTCACTATCTGGGCTACACAGGGATTTCCAGGTCACTTTAGTCTACAATATAAGACACTGTGTCAAAAAGAAATCCAACAAAACAAAAGAACAACAAACAACCCCCCGGGGTGTCAGAGAATGCTTCTGTACCAGAGGGCACCTGTGAAGCAGGTCTCCAGCTCCCACAGCTACAGAGATCCCCCAAAATACTGAGGCTGCAAGAGATCAGTGACCCTCGTGCAAGAGCCTGGGGGATCTGAGAACTTCACCTTTCAATTCAGCCCAGCTGTGCCAGCAATTCATTCCAAGGGATTCTTTTTTTTTTTCTTTTTTTTTTATTCGATATATTTTTTATTTACATTTCAAATAATTTCCCCTTTCCAAGCCCCCTCACTCCCAGAAAGTCCCGTAAGCCCCCTTCTCTCCCCCTGTCCTCCCACCCACCCCTTCCCACTTCCCCGTTCTGGTTTTGCTGAATACTGCTTCATTGAGTCTTTCCAGAACAAGGGGCCACTCTTCCTTTCTTCTTGTACCTCATTTGATGTGTAGATTATGTTTTGGGTATTCCAGGTTTCTAGGTTAATATCCACTTATTAGTGAGTGCATACCATGATTCATTCACCTTTTGAGTCTGGGTTACCTCACTTAGTATGATGTTCTCTAGCTCCATCCATTTGCCTAAGAATTTCATGAATTCATTGTTTCTAATGGCTGAATAGTACTCCATTGTCCAAGGGATTCTTTAATCTTTCATTTTCTCTTGTTTACCTTCAGCTTTTGCATATACATCTCACTGTGGCTTTCCTTTGATGTATTATTATTCAGGCCATTATAGGTCTGTTTTTCTTTCTTCATCTAGTTCATTGTAAAGTGTACTTTACCTTCAGTTAAATCTCATATACCATCCCCTTCTTATTCCTGTCTTTTTCCTTTCATGCTTTCCCCCTCCCGCTTTACTCTATGACTAACAATCCTTAAAATCTACAGCTGCCAACACTGTCTCAGCTTTCCCTTCATAGCTATGTTACCCACATTCGACAGATTCTTTGATTTTTAATTCGATAATTTTTTTATTTACATTTCAAATGATTTCCCCTTTTCAGGCCCCCCACTCCCCGAAAGTCACATAAGCCCCCTTCCCTCCTCCTGTTCTCCCATTCACCCCTACCCACTTCCCTGTTCTGGTTTTGCCCTATACTACTACACTGAGTCTTTCCAGAACCAGGGGCCAGTTCTTCGTTCTTTGTACCTCATTTGATGTGTGGATTATGTTTTGGGTATTCCAGTTTTCTAGGCTAATATCCACTTATTAGTGAGTGCATATTATGATTGATCCTTTGGGACTGGGTTACCTCACTTAGTATGATGTTCTCCAACTCCATCCATTTGTCTAAGAATTTCATGAATTCATTGTTTCTAATGGCTGAATAGTACTCCATTGTGTAGATATACCACATTTTTTGCATCCATTCTTCCGTTGAGGGATACCTGGGTTCTTTCCCACTTCTGGCTATTATAAACAGGGCTGCTATGAACATAGTAGAGCATGTATCCTTATTACATGCTGGGGAATCCTCTGGGTATATGCCCAGGAGTGGTATAGCAGGATCCTCTGGAAGTGAGGTGCCCAGTTTTCTGAGGAACCACCAGACTGATTTCCAGAGTGGTTGTATCAGTTTGCAAACCCACCAGCAGTGGAGGAGTGTTCCTCTTTCTCCACATCCTCGCCAATACCTGCTGTCTCCTGAATTTTTAATCTCATCCATTCTGACTAGTATAAGGTGGAATCTCAGGGTTGTTTTGATTTGCATTTTCCTAATGACTAAAGAAGTTGAGCATTTTTTAAGATGCTTCTCAGTCATCCGAAGTTCTTCAGGTGAAAATTCTTTGTTTAGCTCTGTACCCCATTTTTAATAGGGTTATATGGTTTTCTGGGGTGTAGCTTCTTGAGTTCTTTATATATATTGGATATTAGCCCTCTATCAGATGTAGGGTTGGTGAAGATCTTTTCCCAATTTGTTGGTTGCTGATTTGTCCTTTTGATGGTGTTCTTTCTCTTACAGAAAATTTGTAATTTTATGTGGTCCCATTTGTCAATTCTTGATCTTAGAGCATAAGCTATTGGTGTTCTGCTCAGGAACTTTCCCCCTGTACCGATGTCCTCAAGAGTCTTCCCCAGTTTCTTTTCTATTAGCTTCAGAGTGTCTGGCTTTATGTGGAGGTCCTTGATCCATTTGGAGTTGAGCTTAGTACAAGGAGATAAGGATGGATCAATTTGCTTTCTTCTGCATGCTGACCTCCAATTGAACCAGACCATTTGTTGAAAAGGCTTTTTTCCACTGGATGTTTTCAGCTCCTTTGTCAAAGATCAAGTGACCATTGGGGTGTGGGTTCACAATAGCCACAAACAGTATAAAGTAACTTAGGGTGACTCTTACCAAACATGTGACAGAGCTGTATGACAAGAACTTCAAGGCTCTGAAGAAGGAAATGGAAGAAGATCTCAAAAAAATGGAAAAATCTCCCATGCTCATGGATGGATTGGCAGGATTAATATAGTTAAAATGGTCATTCTGCCAAAAGCAATATACAGATTCAACGCAATACCCATCAAAATCCCAACTCAGTTCTTCATAGAGTTAGAAAGAGCAATTCTCAAATTCATCTGGAATAACAAAAAACCCAGGATAGCTAAAACTATTCTCAACAACAAAGGAAATTCTGGGGGAATCAGTATCCCTGACCTCAAGCAATACTACAGAGCAATAGTGTTAAAAACTGCATGGTATTGGTACAGTGACAGGCAGGTGGATCAATGGAACAGGATTGAAGATCCAGAAATGAACCCACACACCTATGGCCACTTGATCCTCGACAAAGGAGCTGAAAACATCCAATGGAAAAAAGATAGCCTTTTCAACAAATAGTGCTGGTTCAACTGGAGGTCACCATACAGAAGAATTTATGTACCTCTTAAAGTTCTTTATCATCTCAATTTGATGGTATTTTAGATCAGAATCTTGCTTTTCAGGTTTGTTGGGAGTATCTAGGGCTTGCTGTAGTAAAAGAACGCAGCTATGATGCTTCCAAGTAGCATTGATTTTTGTTGCCTATATTCTTGTGCTTGCTTCCTACCATCTTGTTATCTCTGGTGTTATCTGGCCTTGCTGTCTCTAACTGGAGCCTGTCTCTCCTGTGAACCTCTGAAACTGTGTGTCTTAGAACTCCTTGGGTTCTCACTATCTTTGGGTCTGATCATGTTGGGGAAAAGTGGAGCCCAGTACCTGCTCCATGGCATGGATTCAACCCTGAAGAATTATGTGTCCCCCCAGCTGGGTGGGAGTTCCTTTGTTCCCGGGGTGCCAGTTGGGTCCCAGTTTGGCCAAGTATTGAGACAGAAGTGGTGGACTCACCTGTGAGCCTGGATATGCCATAACTTTTGGGGGATCAATCTATCTTTATGTGTGATTGGTGTGGGTAGGTCTGGAGTGCAGTGTTTCCTCCTACGGACAGACATGAATCTGGCAAACAGATGGGTTGTATTTTTGTTGTTCTTATTAAACAGGATCTCTCTGTGTAGTTCTGAAGCTGGAAACATAGGACAGGTTGGCTTTGAAACTCACCAAAATCTTCCTGTGTCTGTATTCTGACTGCTGGTATTATAGGCTTGTGGAAAAATATTCAGTTAATCCTTGGTGTTCTGGCATTTTGCTTTGTTTTACTTTGTTGGGTCAATATCTTACTAGATATTGAAGCTGGCCTGGAGCTTGATATGTAACTCAGACTGGCCATTCATCTATGATCCTTCTGTTTCATTGTGAGTGAGTTTCTAGGTTTCAAATACTGTGTCTAGGTGCTATATCTCTGCTTTTTGTTGCCTGCTGATATAGGTGTAGAACTCTCTGCTATTCTCCAGTTCCATGTTCCTCAAAGTGACTGAACTTCTGAAATATAAGCCAGCCCCAATGAAGTGCTTTCCTTTACATGAATTGCCATGGTCATGATGTCTCTTCACACCAATAGAAGTCAAGACAGAAACGCAGGTGACCTGAAGGCAGAGATCATGGAGGAATGCCTCTTATTGGCTTGCTTTCTTTGGCTTACCCAGCCTGATTTCTCATAGGACCTAGGAACATCAATCTAGAAGTTGCTCCAGGCATAGTGCGATGCACCCTTCCACATCAATCAAGCAATTGCTTCTGAAACTTGCTGACAGTCCAGTCTGGTGGAGAAAATTCCTCATTTGTGATTTTCTCTTTTTATAGGACTCTTGTTGACATTAGGTTGACAAAGACTAACCAGAACACAGACTTCACATTTTGATAATTCTCTGCTATTGTCCATTGAGAGGTTTGATACTGCCCATTGCTTTCCCAGCAGGATTTGGGCATGTCTGTGTGTGAAAGCCATGTAGAGATCTTTTCAACATCCTTAAAAGGCCTGGAAGCAGTAAGGTGTTAGTTACAATCATTGTCTTCTCTTCTAGAGGAGCCAACTTCAATGATCAGCAGCCAGAGGACAGCCCATGAGTATCTTCAACTCTAATTCCAGGGGATCAGACCCCTTTTCTGTCTTCCTTAAATACTAGGCACATGTGGTATACATGTACACCCACACCCCCACACACACAAACACACACACACACACACACAAACACACATACACACACATGCAGAAGACTCACACATGAAAATAAGTTTATATTTTTAAACTAATAAAATAAATTTATTTTAATTTCAATTTCTTTTATGTGAATTATTAGTCACCTCCATGTGTCTTTGTAATTGTAGAGATCAAGCAAGTTCATGGAATCCCCTAGAGCTAACACCGACCCAGCAGCGTGGGATTGCTGGAGAGTCTCCCTCATTGGCCCTGCCAGAGCCAACCAGCTCTGACAAAACATGGTTTTCCCCCATTCCCATTTTCCTCATGCAGTGCACACTACAAGTCACTGTAGTGTCCTTCAAGGTAGTGTTTATATTTGTTCTGAGGTGTGTTTCTTGTGTTTAGCAGAATGATAGCTTCTATTTACATACTTACTCTGTTAACTTGTGCTTCTTCATTGGTAAATTGAGTCCATATATGTGAGGAGGCATGTATAAAACATTAAAACATTCACCTTTAAGAGAATCTGATGCTCTCTTCTGACCTTCAAAGGTTTGAAATAACATTATATACAAAGATTTCTATCAGTATTTTAAGTGTCCTGTAGAGCCTGTGAATGGTCTGTGTTCTTAGAGGCCAAAGGGGTAGGGTAATTCTTGAGATGGACTTAGAGCAGTTTTGGGCCGCCTGATCGGTGTCATAAAAACCAAATGCAGGTTCTCTGCAGGAGTAGTTGACATTCTGGACTCCAGAGCCAGCTTCCCAGCCTGGACACTGTGAGTTGTGAAGTATCTGTTGTCTTAGCCACTCCCCTAGAACCTGATTTTCTTGGGGTGTTGGCTCACAGTGTGTGCTGAGATCAGGGGAGAGGACAGTTGTCCTTTACAATGAGCAGCTCTTCCTGTCTGTGATCCATTGTTTTGTTCTTTCAATTTGCACTTGGTCCCTGTCAAGCTGATCTACACCATAGTGTGTGTCTGCTGGTTTAGAAGGTGCTTTGTTCTTCTCATCCCAAATATTCAAAAAACCTATCTAGGCTGTCGGACTTATTTCTGATTTTTTGCTTGTCTTTTAGAGTTAGGAATTTGTAGCTGTAAACAATCTCTCAGGCCCGATGTTCAAAGATTTATCTTTTATTTCTCATTGCAAGTTTGGTTCTCTACAAATCATGGAGGGCCTGATGACAGAACTGGGTCTGAAGGCTTACTACTCTATTAAGAAGAATTTCATCATTAATTATAAGATGTTGAATGCCCTGGGTGAAGGAAACTTTTCAGTGGTGAAACTAGCCTTCCATGTCCCCACAACTATCTCTGTGGCTGTAAAACTTCTGTGAGACACCAAGAAGTATGCCTCATTCATATGCAGGGAAGCCAGGATAACGAAATCCCTTAGCTATCCTAACATTATCAAGCTGTTTCATGTGGTCCACAAAACAGAGACCACTTACCTCGTAATTGAGTATGCCTCAGAGGGAGAGCTACTAGACTACACCATACAGGTGGGGTCTTTAGAGGAGAACGAGGCTCAAAGAATGTTTGTCCAGATAATGCATGTGGTGCAGTATTGCCATAACCATCACACTGTCTTTAGGGACACAAAGGCCTGCAACATTTAGATTGACAGCAGGGGGAAGCCAAGCTGTGTCAGTCTGGCCTGGTTGCTAATAGTTCCTGGGCAGAAACTGGCCAGTTTCTGTGGCACACTGCCATACTGTGCCTCAGAAGTCATGCAAGCATAGGAATATGAGGGCCTCCCCATAGATGCCTGGAGTTTGGGGGGCCCTCCTATTCCTCATGGAGCCTGGGAACTTGTGATTTCAAGGTAGGTCTTGTGTAGATGTGAAGCAACAGACCTCTGCAGTAAACTTCTGCTTTCCTTCTCATGTTTCAATTGATATTTTCAATATCATCATCAAACTGCTGCTGATCAGTCCCACCAGGAGGCCCACCCTCCATCAAATAACGAGACAGCCCATCATCAGAACAGTGAGGCGTGATAACTGCTTCCACACAGATTTTCCCAGGCACCCCAAGCCCCAGCATTGTCAGGACCACGGGAGTCATCACATATAAGCCTGACAGGAATATGTCCTCCTGCAGTCCCCAAGAGCAGCTCTCCAAATTGCCACAGCTCCCAAGAATGTAACCTCACAGCTCCTCCTCTGGGGACACCTTGCAGAAAGAGACCCACCTGGAGAAAAAGAACCTCACCTAGGAAGAGGCCATCAAACAGGAAGAGGCTGTCCATCGGAAAGTTGCTGTCATTCAGGAAAAGCCCATTTCTGATGGCCAGCCTCAGGATGCAGGACAGGCTCCCCCTCATACCTGGCAATACCATTGGAAGGGCAGGAGGAAGACAATTATGAACTTCCTACAAAATCTCTGCTGCTGCCTGCCCCCACCAAAGAGAATTTAATTCTCCTATAAGAACCTTGCTCTGAGGAAATGGGATCCTGGAGTCATTCACAGGATCAGGTGTACATATCCTCATTCATTTTTTCCATACTGTCTTGTACTTTGTGAGACATGATGAGTGCGCCCCCTTGTGGCACATTTAGGAACTTAATATTCTGTCTCTTCAGAAAGACCAATTCAATAGAAACCCCTGAAAGACCACCTCATGCTTTCTGAGCCAGAAGTGGAGAGCAGAGATGCTGATGAGAGCAGGGAGAGGGGAGGGTGTGGGCGTGGCCAAAAGTAGCAGAGAATCATTGGCAAGTCAGATGGGTGCGGTGGCCCAGCAGCAGCCCAGTATGTCCTGTGTGTTTTCAAGTCACTAAGAGCCTCCCTGCTGTTTTGTTCTGCTTTTAAGTCTGGAAGAGGACCAGCCCCGGCTCCACGGCTGTGAGTCATGGGTGTGGGTCAGTCTGGCTGAGAATCAGCGCCTCAGGGAAGCCAGGCCAGATGTCCAGGAGCCAGTGTGGTCACAGGCCCATCCTGCGCAGGAAGACTTGTGCACAGCAGCACAGATCTGTCCAGGTAAAATCCCACGCAGGCAGGTCTGGCTTTTCACGGGGTCATGCTCAGTGACGTGGGCTGAGGTGCAAAAGTGCCCCAAAGCTGTCTGCAGAACAGTAGCCCTGTGTCCTCTCCTCCAGCCTGGTAAACATCAGAGTGGATCTACAGGAAGTGTCTGTCCTTTGCTCTTTGTTTGTTACATGGTATCCTCATGAGGGAAATATCTCTCTTTAGAGAAGCAGCCCTAGCCAACCTGTCCCACCTTCTCTAAAATGGGTTCCCAGGTTGAGAATGAGGCCTGCAAGTGTCTTTGTGGGAGCCTTCAGACAGTAGCCTACTGCTACTGTTACAGACCCACACCCACACCCATTCCTATGCCAAAGCCATCGTAGGTCACATTACTCGAGACCTTAGACCAAACTCAGAGCAAAGCTCATGAAAACCACAGCTGTAGAGTCACTCCAGGGGCAGCTGGGCCCTCTCTCTCTACCAATTCTACCCTCAATTTCCTCACCTCCTGCCTCTCTATGCTTCTTCCTTCCAGGCCACCATTTGCCTTGTCAACAGGACTTCAGACTCTGCACCGAGTTCCACACTGTGTGAGAATGAAGGGTCTCAAACTGGAGACCCTTATGATGGGCAGCAACCTGCTGTGCTGCTGTGGTCTAGCCTCAGGTCAGCTTCAGGTCTCTACTTGGAGTCTGCACTCAGCTGGACACATCTGAAGGTTGCTTCCATTTCTTTGAGTGTGTGCACACTGCTTGTTCTTACCAAGGTAAACAGGTGTGTTCTGACTAACAACCGTGGAGCTGACCTCATCTGACTTCTCTATGCATCACGATGGACAAAGGAGAAGGCACAAGCCACCACAAGCCTGAGCCCAAACATGCAGCAGAGGAAAGTGGCAAGACAGGGCTCCATGCCCACTGTTTCAAGGTTTAGTGCACTCACTCCTTAGGTCATCTCACCTGACTCACATTTAGCCATATCTAGGGAGTTTGCAGATTTAATTAAGACTAGATGTTAAGCTAGGGTGAAGGTGTATGCATATTATCTCAGGACTCTGAAGGCTGTCTCCTGTGTAGGAGATTATTCTTATGTTCAAGGCCAGCTTATACTATAGAGAGAACAGTAGTCTAGCTTTGGTGGCAGTGTGAATCCTTAAAAACAACAACAGCAGCAGCAACGACAACAACAACGACAATGACAGCAGGATTAGTGCTATAGCTCAGTGTGCCTAGCATGCAGGAGTCCCTGGGTTCTTGGCCAGCATCCCATCAAATGAGGTGGCTTATGGCCAGAAACTCAGGATTGAGGGGTAGAAACAAGAGTTTGAGGCCTGTGTAGAATGAGTGACACTCTCTTTAAAACACACACACCATCCCATTCACCACCCCCAAATCTTAATGATCAACTCTGAGAAAAGTGACTTGGCAGCTCATAACAACCACATATTCCCCGTGAATCAGAAGTCCCCTCTGTGACATCTGCTCACATCTGGAGTGGGCCTGAGGACTGAGTTTGTCCCTGGTGCACAGCACTGAGGAGCTGTGAAGTAAGCACTTCCCGCCTGCCCTGTGGGAGGCATTGAAGAGCTGTGCATCCAGCGCTCCCTGCTGACCCTTTTGGAGGCACTGTGTTGTTGAGTGGTCCCTTTTCACCGATAGTACCTTAGCAGAAAGTGAGGAAGAAGTTTTGAGGGCTTGGGGGCCCCAATCTTTGCCAGTAAGGATGTCAGGAATTCTGCTGGCCTTGCAGCCAGTTAGAAAGTGGTGTTGTACTGCCCCCTTGTGGCTGCTCTGCATTAGCACTTTGTCGGTGCACCTGGTTTGCTAGGGCACCTGCTTCAACACATACCAGCCTGGGGTGAAGGGAGTTTGCACGGGTCCATGATCTAACATGATTTTACCCTTCCTTTTTCTCATGAATACATGCATAAAGGAACAAAATACCTTTCATAAAGGGGATGCACTGGGAATGTCATTGGAAGAAGTTGCATAGACACACTGCTGTTCCTGGCCCTCCTGTCTTTAATGAGATTTGCCTAAGTCAAGAGGGTGACCTCTACAGCTTGGTCAAGATTCATCAGCACAAGACAGCTGGGATCATTGAGTCTGTCTGTCCATACGGACTATACAGACTTCTTCCCACGGGAGATCTGAGGTTATTCCTACAGAATGCCAGGGAACAGCCAGGATGGTGGCTGCAGCTAGCTGCCTAGCACCTTGGGGTAGAGACAGATACACCCCCCTTTTTTCTTAATCCTTTTGTTTGTTTGGTTTTTGAGACAGGGTTCCTCTGTTTAGCCCTAACTTTCCTAGAACTCTCTCTGTAGACACACTGGCCCAGAACTCACTGAGATCTCCATTTTCTCCCTCTGGAGTAAACGCAGGTGCTAGTACCATCTTTCTAAACAGGTGCCTTTCGACCTCCAAGGCCTTGGGAAAGCCTGTGTTCAAAAGTCAAGGTTTTCAGCACCTGGGAATTGACATTTGAGACTGAACCACTTGTGTAGACATGCACCACACACACCCAAATTTGAGCATTCATGTGCGTGTACACAAGGATACCTGTGAGAGTACACAAGTTAAACGTATTGTGAGGGGATGCATGTGAACTCACACTAAAGTAAGTGATAAAGAATTCCACACTCAACTTAAGCTCCACGTAGCCCTTCGGAAGGCCTGACCTTCTTTCTTCAAGTGCATACTTTTGGGTAAGATGGAGAAGATGCAGACAGGGTGATAATCCCGAGAACTTCTGGGTGTTCTTCATTCGATGCTGCACGGCTGAGAGAGCCCAGCAGGCTCTGCTTTGGGGAATCTTATGACCACTGAGCAGAGTCCAATTGATAGGCTGACAAAGTGATCCCAGCTTTGTTGTTGTTGTTGGTGGTGGTTTTTTGGTTTTTTGTTTTTTCAAGACAGGGTTTCTCTGTGTAGCCCTGGCTGTCCTGTAACTCACTCTGTAGACCAGGCTGGCCTCGAACTCAGAAATCCTTCTGCCTCTGCCACCCAAGTGCTGAGATTACAGGCGTACGCCACCACGCCCGGCCGTGATCCCAGCTTTGTTAGCACAGTGCATCACCTGGGTGTCTCACTTCCGTGTGGCATAGGAACAGGCATCGCTCAGAAGCCAAGGCAGATGGCCCTGCACTGGGGAGAAGTGAAGGCCACCTGGATCAGTTTTTAAATTGATGCCCCTCATTCCTTAATCATTGCAATATGTCTTCTATATTGGAAATAACATTGTTGAATGGGTATTTTGTTATCTTTTTCTTTTTTCAGATTTAAATTATTTTTACTTTTTTACTTTTTATTAGATATATTTTTTATTTACATTTCAAATGTTGTTCCCTTTCCTGGTCCCTCCCCCTGAAAATCCCCTACCCATTCCCCCTCCCCCTGCTCACAAATCCACCCACTCCTGCTTGGCATCAAGTCTTCTCAGGACCAAGGGCCTCTCCTCCCTTTGTGTGCTGCATATGCATCTGGAGCCAAGAGCCCCTTCATGTGTATATTTTGGTTGGTGATTAAGTCCCTAGGACATCTGGGGTTACTGGCTGGTTCAAATTCTTGTTCTCCTATGGCACTGCAAACCCCTTCAGCTCCATGGGTCCTTTCTCTTACTCCTCCATTGGGGACCCTGTGCTCAGTTCAATGGTTGGCTGAGAGTGTCCCCCTCTGTATTTGTCATGCACTGACTGGCAGAGCCTCCCAGGTGACAGCTATATCAGGCTCATGTCAGCAAGCACTTGTTGGCATCCACAATAGTGTCTGGGCTTTGTAACTGGAAATCAGATCAATCCCTAGGAAGGACAGTCTCTGGTTTGTCTTTCCCTCAGTCTCACCTCCACATTTTGTCTCTGTATCTCCTTGTGTGGGTATTTTGTTCCCACTTCTAAGAAGGACCAGAGTATCCATACTTTTTCATTCTTGATCTTCATTTGAGCTGTGAATTATATCTTGGACATTCCAAGCTTCTGGACTAATATCCACCTATCAGTGAGTACATGCCATGTGTGTTCTTTTGGGATTGGATTACCTCACTCAGGGTTATATTTTCTAGTTCCATCCATTTGCTTAAGAACTTCATGAATTTACTGTTTTTATTAGCTGAGTAGTATTACATTGTGTAAATGTGCTGCATATTCTGTATCCATTCCTCCATTGAGGGACATATGGGTTCTTTCCAGCTTCTGGCTATTATAAATAAGGCTGCTATGAACATAGTGAACCATGTGTCCTTATTACATGCTGGAGAACTCTCTGGGTATATTCCCAGGAGTGGTATACCTGGGTAGTATAAGGCCCAATTTTCTGAGGAATTGCCAAACTGATTTCCAGTGGCTGTACCAACTTGCAATCCCACCAGCAATAGAAGAGTATTCCCCTTTCTCCACATCCTCACCACCACCTGCTGTCTCCTGAGTTTTTGATCTTAGCCATTCTGACTGGTGTGAGGTGAAATCTCAGGGTTGTTTTGATTTGCATTTCTCTGATGACTAAGAATGTTGAACTTTTCTTTAGGTGCTTCTCAGCCGTTAGATATTCCTCACTTGGAAATTCATTGCTTAGCTCTGTACCTCATTTTTAATATTATTTGGTTCACTGGAGTTTAACTTCTTGAGTTCTTTGTTTTTATGAGATATTAGCCCTCTGTTGGATGCAGGGTTGGTAAAGGTCTTTTCCCAATTTGTTGGTTATTATTTTGTCCTATTGACAGTGACCTTTGCCTTACATAAACTTTGTAATTTTATGAGTTCCCATTTGTCAATTCTTGATCTTAGCGCATAGGCTATTGGTGTTCTGTTCAGGAAAATTTCCTCTGTGCCCATGTACTCAAGGCTCTTCCCTACTTTCTTTTCTATTAGTTTAAGTATATCTGGACTTATGTGGAGTTCCTTGATCCACTTGAACTTGAACTTTGTACAAGGAGATAAGAATGGTTTAATTTGCATTTTTCTATATGTTGACCTCTAGTTTATCCAGCACTATTTGGTAAAAATGCTATCCTTTTTCCCACTGGAGGTTTTTTAGCCCCTTTGTCAAATATCAAGTGACCATAGGTGTGTGGGTTCATTTCTGGGTCTTCAATCTATTCCATTTATCTTTCTGCTTGTCTCTGTACCAATACCATACATTTTTTTAAATCACTATTGCTCTGTAGTAGTGCTTGAGGTCAGGGATGGTGATTTCCCCCAGGAAATCTTTTCTTGAGGAGAATATTTTGCACTTTCCTGGGTTTTTGTTATTCCAAATGAATTTGCAGGTTGCCCTATGAAGAAGTGATTTGGAATTTTGATGGGAATAGCATTAAATCAACAGATTGCTTTAGGTAAGATGATCAGTATTACTATATTAATCCTACCAATCCATGAGCATGGGAGATCTTTCCATCTTCTAAGATCTTCTTTAATTTCTTTCTTCGGGGACTTGAAGTTCTTGTCATACAGTTCTTTCACTTGTTTGGTAAGAGTCACCCCAAGATAACATATGAGTATTGTGAAGGGTGTCATTTCCCTTATTTCTTTCTTGGCTTGTTTATCCTTTGAGGTGAGGGAGGTTACTGATTTGTTTGAATTAATTTTACATCCGGCTACATTGCTGAAGTTGTTTATCTGCTTTAGGAGTTCTCTAGAGGAATTTTTGGGGTTGCTTAAGTATATGATCATATCATCTGCAAATAGTGATATTTTGACTTCTTCCTTTCCAATTTGTACACATTTGACCTCCTTTTTTAGTCCAATTGCTCTGGCTAGGACTTTAAGTACTATGTTGAATAGATCAGGAGAGAGTGGGCAGCCTTGTCTGATCCCTGATTTTAATGAGATTGCTTCAATCTTTTTTCCATTTAGTTTGATGTTGGCTACTGGTTTGCTGTATATTGTTTTCACTATGTTTAGGTATGGGCATTGAATGCCTGATCTTTCCAAGACTTTTATCATGACGGGATGCTAAATTTTGTCAAAAATTTTTGCAGCATCTAATGAAATGACCATAGTTTTTTTCCTTTGAGTTTGTTTATGTATTGGATTACATCGATGGATTTCTGTATATTGAACCATCCCTGCATTCCTGGGATGAAGCCTACTTGATCATGGTGAATTATTGTTTTGATGCATTCTTGGATTTGGCTGGCCAGAATTTTATTGAGTATTTTTCCATCAATGTTCATAAAAGAAATTGGTCTGAAGTTCTCTTTCCATGTTTGGACTTTATTTTGTTTAGGTGTAAGCATTATTGTGACTTCATAAAATAAATTTGATTGTGTTCTTTCTGTTACTATTTTGTGGAATAGTTTGAAGAGTTTCAGTATTAGGTCTTCTTTGAAGAACTGATAGAAATCCCCACTAAAGCATCTTGTCCTGGGATTTTTTGTTGTTATTGTTGGGAGACTATTAATAACTGCTTCTATTTTCTCAGGACTTATGGGACTATTTAGATGGTTTATCTGATCCTGTTTTTATGTCGGTACCTGGTATATATCTAGAAAATTGTCCATCTCATCCAGAACTTCAAATTTTGTTGAGTATAAATTCTTGCAGTAGGATCTGATGACTTTTTGAATTTCCAAAATTTCTGTTATTATATATCACTTTTCATTTCTGATTTTATTAATTTGGTTAGTGCCTCTATGCCTTCTGGTTAGTCTGGCTAAGGGTTTGTCTATCTTGTTGATTTTCTCAAAGAACCAGCTCCTGGTTTTGTTGATTCTTTGGATAGTTCTTTTTGTCTCTATTTGGTGATTTCAGCCATGAGTTTGATTATTTCCTGACATCTACTCCTCTTGGGTGCATTCACTTCTTTTTGTTCTAACGTTTTCAGGTGTGTTGTCAAGCTACTGATGTAAGTTCCCCATTTTTGGTATGACGTGTCCTCATTTTCCAAGCTTCTTTAACCATTGAGTAGAGAGAGCATGGCATAGAGCATCATTTAATGTCCATTTGTATGTATGTTTTCCATTGTTTTTGTTTAAGCTTAAGACCAGCCTTAGACAGTAGTGATCTAAGAGGGTGCATGGAATTATTTTAATATTCCTGTATCTGTTGAGGCCTGTTTTGTGACCAATTAAATGGCCAGTTCTGGAGAAGGTACCATGAGGTGCTGAGAAAAAGGTATATTCTTTTGCTTTAACTTCTGTTAGTTTCACTATGTCTCTGTTTAATTGTGTTTCCATGATTTGTCCATTGCTGAGAGTGGGTGTTGAAGTCTTCCATTATTATTGTGTGGGTTGCAATGTGTAAAGTTTCTTTTATGAATGTTGGTGTCCTCGCATTTGGAGCATATATGTTCAGAACTGAGAGTTCATCTTGGTAGATTTTACCTTTGATCAGGATGACATGTCCCTCATTATCTTTTGTAAGGCATTAGTTCTGTTTTAAATTGACTTTTGTACATTATTTGAAATGGGAATCTAGTTTCATTCTCCTACTCATGGATTTATAGCTTCCTAGTAATTTTTATTGAAGATTCACTCTTTTGTCTAACAAATGGCGTTTGGAATAATTGCCAAAACATAGACAGCAAGTGGGAGGAAAGATAGCTCTATGATTAAGAGTACTTATTGTTCTTGCAGAGGACCCAGTTTTAATACCAAGGACCTACATAGATATCCACAAGCATATGTAACTCCAGTACTAGTAGAGCAGACACTTTCTCCTGAAGTTTGTTGGCACCATGAATCCATGAGGTACACACACACATCTATATAAAAATACTTATATACATAAAAGTAAATAAATATATTTAGTAAAAAAGGTAAATTTTTACCTAAGGATAATAGGTATAGATGAGAGTGACGACTCTCAACTTAAAGGGACACTAAATACCTTCAACAAAATTATAGGAGGAAAGTTCCCTAACCCAAAGAAAGAGATACTCCTGGGCAAACAAGAAGCTTACAGACCTCCAAATAGATTGGATCAGAAAAGAAATTCCTTCCGTCACATAATAATCAAAACACCAAATGCACAAAACAAAGAAAAATACTAAAAGCAGTAATGCAAAAATGTCAAGTAAGAAATGAAGGTAGAGCTATAATAATTACACCAGACTTCTTGCCAGAAACTATAAAAGCCAAAGATCCTGTGCAAATGTCATACAGACACTAAGAGAACACAAATGCCAGCCCAGGCTACTAAACCCAGCCAAACTCTCAGTTATAATATATGATGAGACCAAGATATTCCATGACAAAATCAAATTGACACAATATCTTTCCACAAAACCAGTCATTTAAAGAATAACAAATGAGTTTGCAACAATCACTTTTCCTTAATATCTCTTAATATCAATGGACACAATTCTCCAATAACAAGACATAGACTATGTATGCTCCAAATGCAAGGGCACCCACATTCATAAAAGAAACTTTACTAAAGCTCAAAGCACACATGCACCTCACACAGTAATATTGGTAGACAATCATCAATGGGCAGATCATGGAAACAGAGAATAAGCAGAGACACAGTGAAACTAATATAACTTATGAACAAAATGGATTTGACCCATATCTATAGAACATTTTATCCTAAAACAGAAGAATAGACCTTCTTCTCAGGACCTCATGGTACCTTCTCCAAAACTGACCATATAATCAGTCACAAAACAGACATCAACAGATATAAGAAGATTGAAATAATCCCATGCATCCTATCAGATCACCATGGGGAAAAAAAGGCTGGTCTTCAATAGCAACAAAAACAACAGAAAGTTCACATATACATGGGAGCTGAACAACATTCTACTCAACAATGACTTGGAAATTAAAGACTTTTTAGAATTTAATGAAAATTAAGGCACAACATACCCAAACTTATGGGACACAATGAAAGCAATGCTAAGAGGAAAATTCACAGCTCTGAGTGCTTCCAAAAAGAAACTGGAAAGCACATACACTAGCAGCTTGACTGAACATCTGAAAGTTCTAGAACAAAAACCAAATACACCCAAGAGGAGTAAATGGCAGAAAATAGTAAAACTCAGGGTTGAAATTAACCATGTATAAAGAAAAAGAACTATACAAAGAACCAACCAAACCAGGAGCTAGTCCTTCAAAAACCAACAAGATATATATACACTTAGACAGACTAACCAGATGGCACAGATACAGTATCAAAATTAACAAAATCAGAAATGAAAAGGTAGACATAGGAACAGATAATGAGAAAAGAAAAAAATGGCCACATTCTACTACAGGTATACTCAACAAAATGGCAAAATCTAGATGAAATGGATTTTCTAGACAGATACCATGTACCAAATTAAATTAGGATCAGATAAATAATCTAAACAGTCCCATAATCCTTAAAGAAACAGAAGCAGTCATTAAGAGTCTCCCAACCAAGAAAAAAGAGCCCAAGACCAGATGGGTTTAATGCAGAGATCTATAAAATCATCAAAGAAGACCTAATACCAATACTCTTCGAACTATTCCACAAAATAGAAGCAGAAGGAACACTACTCAGTTTGTTCTATGGAGCCAAAATTTCTCTGGTAACTAAACCACACAGAGACCCAACAAAGAATGAGAAAATTAGACCAATTTCCCTTATAAATATCGATGCAAAAATACTAAATAAAATTCTTGCCAACAGAATCCAAGAACACATCAAAACAATCATCCACCACAACCAAGTAGGCTTCATCCAAGGGATACAAGGATGGTTAAATATATGGAAATCCATCAACGTAATCCACTACATAAACAAACTCAAAGAAAAAAAATGATCATTGCATTAGATGCTGAGAAAGAATTTGCAAAATCCAACACCCCTTCATGATAAAACTCTTGGACAAATCAGGAATTCTAGGCCCATCCCTAAACATAGTAAATGCAACATACAGCAAACCAGTAGCTAACATCAAAATAAATGAGATAAACTTGAAACAATCCCACTGAATTCAGGGATAAGACAAGGCTGTCCACTCTCTTGTACCTGTTCGATATAGGACTCAAAATCCTAGACAGAGCAATTAGACAAGAAAAGGAGGTCAAAGAGATTCAAATTGGAAAGGAAGAAGCCAAAGTATCACTATTTGCAGATAATATGATAGCATACTAAAGTGACCAAAAATTCCACCTGAGAACTCCCAAACCCAATAAGCAACTTCACTAAGTGACTGGATGTTAAATTAACTCAAATTAGTAGCCTTGTTGTACTCAATGGATAAGGAGGATGAGAAAGAAATTAGGGAAATGACACCCTTCACAATAGTCACAAATAATATAAATTATCGTAGGGTGACTCTTACCAAACAAGTGAAACATCTGTATGACAAGACCTTTATATCTCTGAAAAAAATTGAAGATCTCAGAAGATGGAAAGATCTCCAATGCTCATGGATTGGTAGGATTAATATAGTAAAACTGGCCATCTTGCCTAAAGCAATCCGCAGATTCAATTAAATCCTCATCAAAATTCCAACCCAGTTTTTCATAGAGTTAGAGCATTTTGCAAATTTATCTGGAATAACAAAAACTCAGGATAGCAAAAACTATTCTCAACAATAAAAGAAAATCTGATAGAATCACCATCCCTGACCTCAGGGTGTACTACAGAGCGATAGTGATGAAAACTGTATGGTATTAGTACAATGACATGCAGGTAGATCAATGGGATAGAATTTCAGACCCAGAAATTAATTTAAACACCTATGGTCACTTGATCTTTGACAAAGGTACTAAAACAATCCTGTGGAAAAAAAGACATTGCTGTCAACAAATGGTACTAGTTCAACTGGCAGTCAACATATAGAAGAATGTAACTCGATACATTCTTTTCTCCCTGTACAAAGCTCAAGTCCAAGTGGATCAAGGACCTCCACATAAGACCAGATAAACTGAATTTGATACAAGAGCAATGGGGAAGAACCTGGAGCTCATGGGCACAAGGGAAATTTTCCTGAACAGAACACCAATAGCATAATAACTTAAATTCTACGATCAAGAATTGGCAAATGGGACCTCATAAAATTGCAAAGCTTCTGTAAAGCAAAGGATGCTGTCAATAGGACAAAATGGCAACCAATAGATTTGGAAAAGATTTTTTTTTTTACCAATACTATACCCGAGAGAGGTCTAATATCCATTATATACAAAGTACTCAAGAAATTATACCCCAGAGAACCAAATAACCCTATTAAAAATGTGGTATGGTGCTAAACAAGGAATTCTTTAGTGAGGAATAAAAAACAGCTGAGAAGCACCTAAAGAAATGTTCAACATACTTAATCATCAGGGAAATGCAAATAAAAACAATGCTGAGATTGTTTAGCTGTGAGCTAAACTAATGTTAGCTCACAGGAGCCTGATATAGCTGTCTCCTGAGAGTATCTGCCAGTGCCTGACAAATACAGAAGTTGATGCTCACATCCAACCAATGGACTGAGCATACCTCATACCTGTCAGAATGGTTACGATAAAATCTCAGGGGAAAGCAGATGCTTGTGAGAATGTGGAGAAAGAGGAACACTCCTCCATTTCTGGTAAGGCTGCAATCTGGTAAAACTACTCTGGAAATCAGTTTTCTAGTTCCTTAGAAAATTGGAAATAGTACTACTTGAGCAACCAGCTACACTACTCCTTGGCATATACCCAGTAGATGCTTCAATATGCATTAAGGACACATGTTCCACTATGTTCATAGCACCCTTATTTATAATAGTCAGAACCTGGAAAGAACCCAGATGTCCCCCAACAGAGGTATAGATATTAAAAGCATGGCGTATTTACACAATGGTGTACTGCTCAGCTATAAAACACAATGAATGCAAGAAATTCTTAGGCAAATGGGTAGAACAGCTACCAATCCCAGACACTAATGTTAGCTCACAGGAGCCTGATATAGCTGTCTCCTGAGAGTATCTGCCAGTGCCTGACAAATACAGAAGTTGATGCTCACATCCAACCAATGGACTGAGCATAGGGTCACCAATGTTGGAGCTAGAGACCGGACCAAAGAAGTTGGAAGGTTTTGCATCTCCATAGGAGGAAAACCAATATGAACCAACCAGTACCCCAGAGCTCCCAAACACTTAATCACCAATCAAAGAGTACACATGGAGAGACCCATGGCCCCAGCCACATGTATATCAGAGAATGGCCTTGGTCAGACCAATCAATGAGATGATTGGTGTTCTGTTCAGAAACTTTCCCCCTGTGCCCATGTCCCCCTGAGGAGAGGGGAAAAGAAGTCTTCCCCAGTTTCTTTTCTATTAGTTTCAGTGTGTCTGGTTTTATGTGGAGGTTCTTGATCCACTTGGAGTTAAGCTTAGTACAAGGACATAAGAATGGATCAATTCCATTCTTCTTCATGCTGACCTCCAATTGAACCAACACCATTTGTTGAAAAGGCTGTCTTTTTTCCCCACTGGATGTTTTCAGCTCCTTTGTCGAAGATCAAGTGACCATAGGTGTGTGGGTTCATTTCTGGGTCTTCATTCCTATTCCATTGATCTACCTGCCTGCCACTGTACCAATACCATGTAGCTTTTAGCACTATTCCTCTGTAGTATTGCTTGAGGTCTGGGATACTGATTCCCCCAGAAGTTCTTTTACTGTTGAGAATAGTTTTGGCTATCCTGGGTTTTTTTTTTATTCCAGATGAATTTGAGAATTATTCTTTCTACCTCTATGAAGAACTGAGTTGGTATTTTGATGGAGATTGCATTGAATCTGTATATTGATTTTGGTAAGATGGCCATTTTAACTATGTTAATCCTGCCAATCCATGAGCATGGAAGATCTTTCCATTTTCTGAGGTCTTCTTCAATTCCTGAACCCAGATGTCCCTCAATGGAGGAATGGATGCAAAAAATGTGCAGATAATTAGACCCAACAAATGGACTGAGGTCAAGGAACCCTGTGGTGAAATTAGGGAAAAGCTAGAAGAAGCTGAGGAGGAAGGCAACCCCATAGGAAGACAAACAGTTTCAACTAACACAGACCCCTGACATCTCTTAGACACTGAGCCACCAACCAGGAAACCTATGCTAGCTGCACTGGGAACCTGGAGTGGGTTGGTTAGTGAGCAGGGGAAGGGGGGATATGATAGGGCTTTTTGGGGTGGAAATGAGGAAAGGGGATAAAATTTGAAAGTAAATAAAGCAAATATCTAATAAAAATTAAGAAATATGTACAAGGCTTTGAAGAAAACCAATGAATTCATGAAATTCTTAGGCAAATAGCTGGAGGTAAGTGAGGTCACCCTAAGTGAGGTGACCCAATCACAAAAGACACACTCGCAGATAAGTGGATATTAGCCCAAAAGCTCAGAATACCCAAGATACAACTCACAGACCACATGATGCTCGAGAAGAAGGATGACCAAAGTGTGGATACTTTGATCCTTATTGGAATGTGGATTAGCATAGTAATGGCTCACAGGCAACCAATAGAATGAGCACAGGGTCTCCAATGGAGCAGCTAGAGCGAGGACCCAAGGAGCTGAAGAGTTTTTCAGCCCCGAAGGAGGAAAAACAATATGTACCAACCAGTACCCCCAGATCTACCAGGGACTAAACCACCAACCAAAGAGTATACATGGAGGGACCCAGGACTACAACTACATATGCAGCAGAAGATGACCATTTCAGACATCAATGAGAGGAGAGGCCATTGGTCCTATGAAGGCTTTATTCCCCAGAATAGGGGAATGCAAATCAGGAAATTGGGGGTGGATGAGCTGGTGGAAGGGGGAATGTGACAGGGGCTATTCTGAGGGATAATGTGGAAAGGTGATACCATTTGAAATGTAAATAAAGCATATATCTAATAAAAGGAGCACACATGGTAAGTGCTCACCGATGAGTGGATATTAGCCCAGAAACCCAGTATACCCAAGATATAATTCACAGACCATACAAAACTCAAGAAGTAGGAAGACCAAAGTAGGATACATTGGTCCTTTTAAGAAGAGGAAACAAAATATCTATGGGAGGAAATACAGAGACAAAGTGTGGAGCAGAGCCTGAAGGAAAGGTCATCCAGTGACTGTTCCACCTGGGGATCCATCCCATATACGGTTATCAAATCCACACTCTATTGTGGATGCCAACAAGTGCTTGTGGACAGGAGCCTGATATAGCTGTCTCCTGAGAGGCTCTGCTAGTGCCTGACAAATACAGAGGTGAATGCTCTCCACCAACCATTTAACTGAGCAAAGGGTCGCCAATGGAGGAGCTAGAGAAAGAACGGAAGGAGGAGAAGGGGTTTGAAATTCCATAGGAGGAACAAACTGTTGTTTCCTGATCAATTATTGCAAGTCCTTTCACTATAGTCATTTCTAGTGATTTTCCAACAAATTGGAAATGAAGTGTCAAAGAGATAAATTTCAGTTTGGGGCTGGAGATGGCTCAGCAGGTTAGAGCTTTAGCCACATTTGCAGAGGATCAGAACTAGATTCAGAGGAAATGTATTTGTAGGATTACTTGTATTTGTAACTCCAGTTCTAGGCATGTGACACATATTCATCTTTTTTATATTATTAGTTTATTTACATTTTAGCTGTTGCCCCACTTCACAGTTGCCAGGGTCCAGCCTAGACACAGGATCAGAGTTCTCAACTGGAAGCAGGGATATCTGGAAGGCACATAATAAATATACACAGACTACTCTTTGTGTACAAGCTAAAAGGCAATTTTTCAAGGCTTAAAGTTATTTTTCTCTCTCATTCTCTGCTCTCTTTCTCTCTCGCTCACTTGCAGCTTGAGGCTGCACACACTCTGCATTTTCATGCACACTCTGCTTTTCTTCTGTGCACCTTTCTTGAACTCTCACACTCATACACACCTCTGTGTGTTCTCCTTTCACTCACACACACATTCTTCACACACATCTCACACACACACACCACATGCACTCTTCTTTCACTCACTCACTCACTCACTCACTCACTCACACACACACACACACACACACACACACACACCACATCTCATGCACACACGACATGCACTCTCCATTCACTAGCACTCTTCACACACACCTCACATTCACTCTTCACAAGCTCTTCTCATGCTCTCTGCATTTGCTCTCTCTATTCTCTCTTGCCTTCTTCTTGCCCCAGTCTTTTATTGATACTCCAAAAGCAGATAAAAAGACATTATATAGTCATTGCCAAATCAATTTCATAAGAATAACCACATCCCACGAATATTCAAGCATTACAATTGTTCCCCAAAGCTTCAAACTTCCCTATTACCTATAGCCAAAATAGTAGTAACTGCAAACTTCTCATTATTTAAACTTTAACTTTAACTCTTACACTTCAGAGCTCAGAGCTCTGAGGCCAGCTACTTACATTTCCTTGTAAAGCTCTAAAGATAAATGACATGGGCAACACTGCCAGGCAGTGGTCAGAAAGAATCACAACTTGACTCTGTAGTTCCCCTAGGTTTCTGCTTCTACACTTTGCACACAATTACTCTCCTAAGAGTACCAGTGTTTTGTCTTAGTTTTACTAATCTAAGATTTAACATAATCTATACTTATTTTTCCAGGAACCACTCTCAAATGTTGAGCAAAACTTATTTCATAACTTTAATAGTTTTTTTTCTTTCTTTGGGGTCCCTATGTAGACTCTAATTCATTTTCTAATAATTTCATCATGCTTTCTTTGCAAGTCAAGCATTAATCTGGAACCACCATTGTGCAGTTTTTGAACTGTCTCCAAGATGAGGACAGACAGCATCCACCTGGGCCATTAGGACTGTGCTGTGCTGGTCCCCATGTCTCAATTTTTAATTGTTTAAGAATAATTACATCAGGGAACATCTAATTTCGCAGAATTTGCCAGAGCAGAAGGAGAAAGAAGAAAGTCAGATATATTAGAATAATTATGCACACCAAGGCCAACTGAAAAACAGTCATGCACAAATGAAATCTATACAGCCGCTGTCCAGGGCTAAAGTTAGGAGAAATGGGAACAACTGTTGTTAAGAAGAGCTACTGTGGGCTACCGAAAATGTCTCCCTCCAGGCCCACTGCAGGCAGTCCCTTATTTCAGATGGTGGGTCCCCATGAGAGATGTGCCTCCTGCTTCTCAGGGTCCCAAACATCCTCTTCTTCTACACAGAGCTGCTGCAGTCTTCTGAGATGTCTCCTTCCCAGCCTACTGCAGGCAGTCCCTGTCATTGTTTGCTGTCTACAGCACACAGTCCCCTGTCACAGGGTTGCTCATCCCACTCCTCCTCCCCTCTGACTCCTGGAGTGTGCTCCCTCCAACAGGCCTCCACCTTTCCTGGCACCTCTCAAGGATTAAGCACACCTCCCATGGAAGGCAGAACAAGCAAATGTCTGCTCTATATGTGCTGGGGGCCTCTAACCAGCTTGTGTATGCTGTCTAACTAGTGGGCAGTCTCTAGGAACTCCCTGGGGTCCAGGTTAGCTGAGACTGCTGGTTTTTCTATGGGGCCATCTCCTCTTCATCTTCTTCAATCTTTCCCCTAAGTCAACCATAGGGGACAATGGCTTCAGTCCAATGGTTAGGTGTGAGTATCTGTGTATATCTCAGTCAGCTGTTGGTACAGCCTCTCAGAGGACAGTCATGATAGACTCCTTTCTTCAGTCTCTTTTCATTTTTTCCATGCAGTTCTTTTAGACAGGAACAGTGCAGCTAGCATATGCTGCCTGCTTGATAACTCAATGTCTGAGAGATGTCAGGGGTCCATGTTAGTTGAAACTGCTTGTCTTCCCATGGGGTCACCTTCCTCCTCTATTTCTTCTAGTTTTCCCAATTTAACCACAGGGATTCTTGACCTCAGTCCATTGGCTGGGTATAATTATTCTCGTCAGCCCCAGTCAGCTTTTTGATGAACCTATCAGAGGACTGTAATGCTAGACTCATATCTGTAAGCACACTACAGCGTCAGTAATAGTGTCAGGTCTTGCATCCTCCCCTTGAGATGGATCCCAAGTTGGGCAGGTAACTGTTCCTCCTTTTCCTCAGTCTCTTTTATATTTTTACAAATTTGTAGGTTTTTTTTTTCTCATAGGTTCAATTCCTGGTCAGAGTTAGGTTTTTGTTTCTGTGATTTGGCAACTACCTTCTTCCACTTGCTGTCCTTTCTTTGTGCTGGAGGTGGACACTACAAGTTCCCTCTCTCCACTGTTGTGCATTTTATCTATGGTCCATCAATTTGAGTCCAGAGAGTCTCTCACCTCCCAGATTTCCGGTGCTTTCTAGAGGGTCCAGACAACTCTCACTCCCTGAAGTTGTATATTTCCATTCATTTTGCTGGCCCTCAGGTCTCCATTCCTGATCACCCATGCCTGAATATCTGCTCATGTTCCTCTTCTCCTCTCCCCCATGCCCTGTGCTGGTTCCTCTCTCCCTCTCCCTCCAGTGATTGCTTTCTTCTCCCTCCCAAGCAAGATTGAATCATTCTCATTTGTGCTCTTCATCTTGTTAAATTTCCTGAGTTCTGAGAAATGTATCCTGGATATACTGTGCTTTTGGTTTAATATCCACTTATTAATGACTACATACCATGAATGTCCATTTGAGTATTAGTTATCTCACTCAGGATGATATCTTTAACTCCATCCATTTACCTGTGAAACTCATGATTTCCTCAATCTTAACTGCTGAGACAATGTTCTAGTGCTGATTTTCTCATTCTTAATAGATAAATAACATTCCAGTGTGTAAACAAACCACATTTTCTTCATCCATTCTTCTGTTGGTGGACATCTGGATTGTTTCCAGCTTCTGGCTATCACAATTAATGCTACAATGAACTTAGTGGATCACAAGCACACGTGGCTTGGTGGACCATCTTTTGCATATAAGTCAAAATAGCAGGATCTTCAGGTAGATCTATTTCCAATTTTCTGAGGTTTATCCAGACTGATTTCCAGAATGTTTGTACCAGTGTGCAATCCCGCCAGCAATGGAGGAATGTTTCTCTTTCTCCACATCTTTTCCAAAATGTTGTGTCACCTGACTTTTTGATCTTAGGCACTATGATTGATGTAAGGTAGAAACTCAGTGTCTTTTGGTATGCATTTCTCTGATCACTAGGAATTTTGAGCAATTCTTTAAGTACCTCTCAGTCATTTGAGGATTATTTTGTTGTGAATTCTCCGTTTAGTTCTCTACCCCATTTTTTATCACGTTGTTTGGTTTTTTTGGATTAGCTTCTTGAATTCTTTATATATTTTGCATATTAGCCCTACACATTTACATAGATATCCAATATCCATAAAAATAAACGCAAAAGTATTTCCCTGTTCACAGCTGTAATTAGCACAAGTCAGATTTTGGGTTTCATCGTACTGACAGCTATAACCACCCCAGATACGTATCTCATGAGCTCTGCTGCATTTGGACATTCTCTGGCAGGAAATATGGTTAAATGCTTGACTATAATCTTCTAAGAAAATAATTTTGTGACTGAGGAAGCCACTGACAGAGTGACATCGTTACCTCTTCATTGTTCTAACTTTTGTCTCCTGTCTGATTGGCAGTTGTTTCTTATGATAAGAAAAACAATTTTTTTCTATATTCTTTGTTTACATTCCAAATGATTTCCCCTTTCCAGATTCCCCCCTCCCTGTAAGTCCCATAAGCTCTCTTCCCTCTACCCAGTCCCTTAACAACCCCCTCCCACTTCTCTGTCCTGGTAATCCCTTATTGCTGCATCAAGCCTTTGCAGGACCAGGACCCTCTCCTTCTTTTTTGATATGTTAATTGTGACTTGGGAATTCAGAGCTTCTGGGCTAATATCCACTTATCAGCGATTGCATTCCATGTGTGTTCTTTTGTGATTGGGTTACCTCACTTAGGATGATATTTTCCAGTTCCAACCTTTTGGCTAAGAATTTCATGAATTCATTGTTTTTAATTGCTGAGTAGTATTCCATTGTGTAAATATACCACATTTTCTGTATGCATTCATACACTGAGGAAAATCTGGATTCTTTCCAGCTTCTGGCCATTATAAATAAGGCTTCTATGAACATAGTGGAGCATTTGTCCTTATTGCATGCCAGGGAATCCTCTGGGTATATGCCCAGGAGTGGTATAACAGTGTCCTCCAGAAGTGTCATGTCCAGTTTTCTGAGAAAACACCAGACTGATTTCCAGAGTGGTTGTACTAGCTTACAATCCCACCATCAGTGGAGGAGTATTCCTCTTTCTCCACATCCTTGCCAACACCTACTATCTCCTAAGATTTTAATCTTAGACATTTAAAAGATCCTGGGCAGATCTCATGCAGACTCTAAGAAAACACAAATGCCAGCCAAGACTACTATATCCAGCAAAACCCTCAATCACCATAGATGTAAAAACCAAGATATTCCATGATAAAACCAAATTTGCACAATATCTTTCCACAAACCCAGCCCTACAAAGGATAACAGGTGGAAAAGGCCAATACAAGGAGGGAAACTACACCCTGAAAAAAGCAAGATAGTAACCTTCTTTCATCAAACCCAAAAGAAAATAACCACTCAAACATAAAAATATCATAAAAATAACAGGAATAATCACTATTTCTTAATATCTCTTAACATTAATGGACTCAATTCCCCAATAAAAAGACATAGACTAACAGACTGGATACATAAATAGGACCCTACATTTTGCTGCATACAGGAAACGCGCCTCAGTATCAAAGACAAACACTACCTCAGAGTAAAAGGCTGGAAAACAATTTTATAAGCAAATGGACTTAGAAACAAGGCAGAGTGGTAATTCTATTATCAGACAAAATTGAATTTCAACCTAAAGTCATAAAAAGAGACAAAGAAGGACACTTCTTACTAATCAAAGGAAAAATCCACCAAGGAGAACTCTCAATTCTGAATATCCATGCTCCAAATGCAAGGGCACCCTCATGCCTAAAAGGAAAAACAAGGGGTGGGAAAACATAAAAAAGAAAAAAAGGGAAAAAAAGAAAAAATGAAAAACAATTTCAATATGGCCCAGAGTGAAGAAGATATTGCCATTTCAGGAGAAGATGTCCAGTTTGAATCCTGGTATCCTCCCTGGTCCAGAGACATTAAACCTCTTAAGGCTCCTGAGCATGAGATGCTGTTGCCTATTTTTCTCTTTATTCTTGATGTTATGAGAAGCTTGCATTGCTCAAGAGAGCACAAATGATGTGGTCCAAAGATTTGACTATCACCTGAGTGGAGTGCAAGATGGCAAAGCATATTTCTCCTAACCAAAATGGAATGACATGCAATATATGAAAAATTAACAAACATTTCATCTTTGAAAACATTTAATTATAACAATCTATTCTTATTTGTTCAGATGGAGAAATATAGAGAATGATTCTGTTCTTATCTGAAGTTTAATGTGTTAAAAGGTGAAGAGAGTAATAATTTGATCAGGACATAACACATTAAACTTTTCAGGGAAAATGGGTTTCATCTATCTGCTTTAGAACAGCCTGCAGAAGAGTGTAGTTATATTCAAGATAATGAAGAGTGGTAAATAACTCACTGTGTCAGTCAGAATCCAAACAGATATCATGTCACATCAACAAATGATTACAACCTTACCCTTTTAAAATCACAGCAGTGAGCATTATACCTTGTTCATACAAGGTGTTGAAAGTGTTTTTATGGAATAATGTATTTAATGGTGTTAGTCAAGCTGTCTTCTAGTTCAGCATTTTTAGTGATTCTGGCTTCCAGCATTTGAAGAAGACAGAACAAGGATCCTTAGGATCCCTGATGATCAACAATAAAGGAGAAATAGTGGGGAAACCTGCAGCCAAAACTTCACTGCAATGACTCAGGAATTGATGAGAATATACAAAATAGGTTTGAAAGAGGATACAAATAAAATTTAGTAGATAAAAGATAACAAAGGTGACTACCAGCATCAGTATAGTATGGGTTGCTCTGGTCTCAGCTTGGCCTCTGGGGTTCTGATTGGGAGTGAGGATGTGCTTCATTTGCTGGCGATGTCTATGGAGGAGAAATACCATAGAGACACTGGTCCAGACCATGATGCTCATGAATATGGTATCATGGGCAAACCGCAAAAAGACAATGCCTAAACTGAATCCAGAAGTGGAACAGAACAATGTGCTTTTAGAGTCATTGTTATTATCTGATATTTGTGGACCAGTAATCTTAATTGGAATGTAGATGTTAATTATTACACTGAGGAACCAACAACTGTAACAAGAATAACTCACCAAATTTGAGATACTTGCTCTGAGTATAAGTTTACCTCTATTAACAGGAACAAGAGTGGCAAACTGATGGGTACTCAGGACACAGGTGGAACATAAATGTGCACATCTTGCAACCACTCGAGTGAAGTATTCTAATTTACATTTGAGTTCAGTTCGAGAACTTCTTTGAGCAAAAGCCATCATGTTGTTTGGAAATGTAGTGATGAAGAGAATCAAGGTATTGGCCACAGCTATGTGACTTAAAATCACCTGCCTGGGCCTCTGCTGAAAACCAGTCAAAACTGGAGAGAAATTATAGACAAAGAGAAGTACATTGGCCAGAGTCCCAACCCCAAACTGGCAAAGCAAGAGGATCTGAAGAGCCAGTTCTTCAATGGCTTTTAGGGATTTGATATGAGCAGACATGGAAAGGACTTTACTTGACCCTGGAGTAATGATTAAGTAGAACACTGCTGTCTTCAGGACTCCGTTCTATTGTCCATGCTTACCAAGCAATCTGGGATAACTTCTTGATAAGTGAGAAAATATTCTATAACAATACAGGAACGTTGATTGGAAAAACAATACAAGGACAGTAACTTGGAATTATACTTATTGAATTACTCTTGCATCGATAAATTTTGCATTGCAACAACATCTTCATGATCACCTAGGTAAAAACCTTCAAATTAAAAACATTTTAACACACCATGTGCTTTACATATGAATAGAGTCAGGAAAGAGCCTAGGATGAGTATCTGATTCCATCAATAGAATTCAATAAATTAGAAATTCAATGAGGCTGCAAATGGAATGTATCTTAACCAATAAAATCACTTAATCAATAATAAATAATTTTGTTGTCAGAATTTAATATAATTAGGAGAGAGAGGAGGTTGCAAATGGAACATAACTTAATCAATAAAAAAATCAAAGGACAAAATGCACCATAAAAATAATTAATACAATTTTCTCATGTTATAGCAACATGCTAAAAACAATGTGATTATTAATAAGAAGTATGATTACATGTTATAAACAATAAGATTTTGTAACTGACTTCAGATGTAAAATATTAAGTTGTAAGCTTTTGAGGAATTTTCACACTACTTGTCCACACAATAAAATACAAAATATTTCTGGTAAAACCTCAAGTATTTTGATCACACAGATCAACATATGGTTACCTATTTAGCCTCCATGTGAAAAAACTCATTTGCTAACAAATTTCATTTATTCACATATTTCTGAATCTTAATTTTTATTTTAAAAAGTTAGGTGCCAGAGTCTTACCTGCATCATCTCTAGCTTCCATCCAAAATTATTAACACAATCACTATTATTCCCTTTGCAAGCTGATGCTTAGTCTCTATTTTACTTGTTTATATGTTTCAAAAGGAACACGGCTTCCATCCACCAGATAAAATTCAGCATCTCACGTACAGATGTTACACGGAATGCTGTTTTCTGCTATGTGCAAATCCAGAAAACAGACATTTCTTTGAGGTAAATGGAATCTATTAACCTATTTGAGTTAAACTGCAGTCTTTACAAAGAATTACTGATTCATGTTGGCTTTAGATGACAATGCACACTGAAGAAGGAAGAAGAGAATGTTGAGAAGTCTGTGGTTGCAAGAATCCCACCTTCTGAGACACAGGATGAAGACGCTCATCTGATGGCCAGCTCAGGAACACAGCTCCTATAGAGGCAAATATTGTAGTGCCTTTTTCATTGAAGAAGTTGTCTGTTTGACGTGTCTGAGAAATATTGCAAGGAAAATCAGAAGCGTTTTTAATCTCTATATTCAATGCTTTGAAGGTAAGCTAACAAAGTCCAAGTTTATAGTCTCATAGAATAGTAGAGTACCTGGACGTGGCATCATTCAGAGAGGTTATTATTGTGTCATCCGTTGTGTCAGTGTATTTGTCTGTAGATTGTCTGTGGGATACCTCTGATGAAGGAAAATTATTTATCCCCAGCGAAAATCTCTATTTTTGCATTCAGATGATTAATGATGATGTCTTAGAGTTTGTTAGAAGTTAATTAGTACCTGGGAATAAGTTAGAAAAGGGTTTTCATGTTTCCTTTGGGACAATTTAAGCTCTGAATTTATCTTGTAATCAGATGTGAATTGGAACCCTCAAGGGTAGAACAAGAAAATCATTATGCACATTTCTAAGGAGTACTTTATCACTGTTATTTCAGGCCTGCAAAATTATGCTGACAACAAGTCCTTCCAGACAATGGGAATCATGTCATTCAGATTCTGTAATTTCCCAGAACTTGGCTCATTCCAACATTTCCTATGTCTTATGGACATAGGACAAATACTTATGACAAATTTATAAACTGAAGCTTGTGTTTCCCACATGAATCATCAGGATAATCCCATATTCAGTTGTTTGTAGTCAGACTGTTAAATGTTTTCTGAGATACACATGAATATTCATAAGAAGCTTAATATACTTTGCTAGTATAAAGAGAATCTTCTCTGTAAAGAAGGAATCCTGAATGAGTGAGGATATGGATTGAGCAATCATTAAGAAATTAATAGATCGGAGCAGCGGCGGCAGCAGTGGCAGCAGTGCAGCAGTGGCTGGTCCAGCTGAAGGGCCATCAGCAGTGGAACCAAGGCGACACAGGGTCCAGTTAGGCCCTGCGCCCACGACCACTGACCTTCGCTGACCAGCCGGGTGGCAAGCAGCTGCAGTTGTGCGGCGCCTTTCCTGCACGGAAGCCACTTCAGAACTCGGCCTCCCACCAGTCAGGAGAGGTGCATCCATCTTGGTTTCGGACTCCAGGGATCAGACAGACTGAGGTACATAAACATAATCTGAGGCCAACACCGCGGTGGTCTGAGCCCGACGGGCATTGGCCTGCACCCAGGCCCTGGGCTGGTCGGGGGGCCATCGGGGTGCCAACCCAGCCAGGAGGTTTTTTGCCCAGGCCTGCGTGCGCGCTGCCATTTTGCCTGCAGGACGACAGAGAGCTCTGGCAGGCAGACCTGTAACAGGTATAGCCTGAGGCTAACAAAGCAGGGGTCTAGGCCCCAAAAGACACAGGACTGACCCCAAGAACTGGGCGGCTTGGTGGGCCATCTGTGTATCAACCCGCCCAGGAGGTTGTTAGCACACCAGACTCTCCCTGCACTTTCAGGGAGCGAGTGCGCGCACGCCCACAATCCTAGTCACCTGGCGGACCCAATTAACAGTCATAGCCCTAGGGGAACTTTGCTCGGACCTTGGCCTCCCAGGCTTTTGCCTGGACTCAGGGACTAGGCGGCCAGGCTAACCTTGTGTGCGCCAGCCCGGTTGGCGGATCGGCTGCCCAGCAGAGTGAGCGGAACACAGGAGAGGTCACAGCAGCATACACCGTCTGCACTCCCTGGGGGTGCACACGGGCTCCATCTGGTCCACAGACACAATCTGGGGCAAGGCCTCAGGCGGAAGCCTTCAGCTCTACTATCTCCGCTTCCGGATCCAGATCAGCCTGGGCGGCAGCACCACATCTCCAAGTCCTGCAAGAAGCTAGCTGGGCTTCCGGGCGGCCAGCTGGGAGAAGTCAGGGTGCTCCAGTGAATCCAGCGGGCCCCAGCGGGGGCCTTCGGGTGCCTGCTTTGGGATCTGAACAGCCTGGGCAGCAGCACCCTGTCTACAAGCAGTGCAGGAGGTAAGCTGTGCACCAGAGGCCAACTGGGAAGGGGCAGCTTGCACTGGTGAGTCCAGCACTGACAAGACAAACTAACACCAGTGAGAACTAGATGGCAAAAGGCAAACGCAGGAACGTCACTAACAGAAATCAAGGCAATATGGCAACATCTGAACCCAATTCTCCTCTACCAACATGTCCTGGATACCCCATCACACCAGTAAAACAAGATTTGGATTTAAAATCACTGGTCATGATGCTGGTACAGGAACACATGAAGGACATACTTGAGAAAGTGGATCAAAAGTTAGAAGCCCTTGCAAGGGAAACACAAAAATCATTGAAAGAAATCCAGGAGAATACAAAAGCCAACAAGGAGGAAATGCAAAAAAACACTTAAAGAAATACAGGAGAACTTTGGTCAACAGGCTGAGGTCATGAAAGACGAAACACAAAAATCTCTTAAAGAAATACAGGAGAACTTTGGTCAACAGGCTGAGGTCATGAAAGAGGAAACACAAAAATCTCTTAAAGAATTACAGGAAAGCACAAACAAGCAAGTGAAGGAGCTAAGCAAAACCATCCAGGATCTAAAATCAGAAGTAGAAACAACTAAGAAAATTCAAAGGGAGACAACTTTGGAGATAGAAAGCCTTGGGAAAAAATCAGGGGACAGAGATGCAAACATCAACAACAGAATACTAGAGATAGAAGAAAGAATCTCAGATGCTGAAGATTCCATAGAAACCATGGACTCAACAGTTAAAGAAAATGCAAAATGCAAAAAGCTTGTAACCCAAAATATCCAGGAAATCCAGGACACGATGAGAAGACCAAACCTAAGGATTATAGGCATAGATGAGAGTGAAGATTTACAACTTAAAGGGCCGGCAAATATCTTCAATAAAATTATGGAAGAAAACTTCCCTAACCTAAAGAGAGAGATGCCCATGAATATACAAGAAGCCTACAGAACTCCAAACAGACTGGACCAGAACAGAAATACTTCCCATCACATAATAATCAAAACGCCAAATGTTCTAAACAAAGAAAGAATACTAAAGGCAGTAAGAGAAAAAGGCCAAGTAACATATAAAGGAAGACCTATCAGAATCACAGCAGACTTTTCACCTGAGACTATGAAGGCTAGAAGGTCCTGGGCAGATCTCATGCAGACTCTAAGAGAACACAAATGCCAACCAAAACTACTATATCCAGCAAAACTCTCAATCACCATAGATGGAGAAACTAAGATATTTCATGACAAAACCAAGTTTACCCAATATCTATCCACAAACCCAGCCCTAAAAAGGATAATAGGAGGACAACACCAATACAAGGAGGGAAACTTCACCCTGGAAAAAGCAAGATAGTAACCTTTCATCAAACCCAAAAGAAGTGAAGCATTCAAATTTAAAAAATACCGTCAAAAATGATAGGAAGTAACAATCACTATTCCTTAATATCTCTTAACATCAATGGACTTAATGCCCCAATAAAAAGACACAGACTAACTGAATGGATACGTAAACAGGACCCTACATTTTGCTGCTTACAGGAAACACACCTCAGGGTCAAAGACAAACACTACCTTAGAGTAAAAGGCTGGAAGACAATTTTACAAGCAAATGGTCTCAGGAAACAAGCTGGAGTAGCCATTTTAATATCAGATAAAATTGACTTTCAACCCAAAGTCATCAAAAGAGACCCTGAGGGACACTTCTTGCTGGTCAAAGGAAAAATACAAAAAGAAGAACTGTCAATCCTGAACATCTATGCCCCAAATGCAAGGGCACCCCTTTTCGTAAAAGAAACTTTATTAAAGCTCAAAGCACACATTGCACCTAACACAATAATTGTGGGTGACTTCAACACTGCACTTTCCTCAATGGACCGATCAGGAAAACAGAAACTAAACAGGGACACAATGAAACTAATTGAAGCTTTGGACCAATTAGATTTAACAGATATATATAGAACATTCTATCCTAAAACAAAAGAATATACCTTTTTCTCAGCACCTCATGGTACCTTCTCCAAAATCGACCATATAATTGGTCACAAGACAGACCTCAACAAATATAAGAAGATAGAACTAATCCCATGCCTCCTATCTGATCACTATGGAGTAAAAGTGGTCTTCAATAGCAACAGAAACAACAGAAAATCCACATACACGTGGAAACTGAACAATACTCTACTCAATGATACCTTGGTCAAGGAAGAAATAAAGAAAGAAATTAAAGACTTTTTAGAACACAATGAAAATGAAAACACAACATACCCAAATCTATGGGAAACAATGAAAGCAGTGCTAAGAGGAAAACTCATAGCCCTGAGTGCCTCCAAAAAGAAAATGGAGAGAGCATACATTACCAGCTTAATGACACACCTGAAAGCCCTAGAACAAAAAGAAGCTATTTCGCCCAGGAGGAGTAGAAGGCAGGAAATCATCAAACTCGGGGCCGAAATCAATCAAGTAGAAACAAAGAGAACCATACAAAAAATCAACAAAACCAGGAGCTGGTTCTTTGAGAAAATCAACAAGATAGATAAACCCTTAGCCAGACTGACCAAAGGGCACAGAGAAAGTATCCAAATTAACAAACTTAGAAATGAAAAGGGAGAAATAACAACGGAAACTGAGGAAATCCAAAAAATCATCAGATCCTACTACAAGAGCCTGTACTCAACACAACTAGAGAATCTGGAGGAAATGGACAATTTCCTTGACAGATACCAAATACCAAAATTAAATCAGGACCAACTAGACCATCTAAACAGTCCCATAATGCCTAAAGAAATAGAAGGAGTCATAGAAAGTCTTCCAACCAAAAAAAGCACAGGACCAGATGGTTTCAGTGCAGAATTCTACCAGACCTTCAAAGAAGAGTTAACACCAATACTCTTCAAACTATTCCACAAAATAGAAACAGAAGGAACACTACCCAATTCCTTCAACGAAGCCACAATTACGCTGATACCAAAGCCACAAAAAGATCCAACAGAGAAAGAGAACTTCAGACCAATTTCCCTTATGAACATCGATGCAAAAATACTCAATAAAATTCTTGCCAACCGAATCCAAGAACACATCAAAACGATCATCCACCATGATCAAGTAGGCTTTATCCCGGGAATGCAGGGTTGGTTCAATATACGGAAATCCATCAATACAATCCACTACATAAACAAACTCAAAGAACAAAACCACATGGTCATTTCATTGGATGCTGAAAAAGCATTTGACAAAATTCAGCATCCTTTCATGCTTAAAGTCTTGGAGAGAACAGGAATTCAAGGCCCATACCTAAACATAGTAAAAGCAATATACAGCAAACCGGTAGCCAGCATCAAACTAAATGGAGAGAAACTTGAAGCAATCCCACTGAAATCAGGGACCAGACAAGGCTGCCCCCTTTCTCCTTATCTTTTCAATATTGTACTTGAGGTACTAGCTCGGGCAATTCGACAACATAGGGAGGTCAAAGGGATACAAATTGGAAAGGAAGAAGTCAAACTATCATTATTTGCAGACGACATGATCGTCTACCTAAGTGACCCAAAGAACTCCACTAGAGAGCTCCTACAGCTGATAAACAACTTCAGCAAAGTGGCAGGTTATAAAATCAACTCAAGCAAATCAGTGGCCTTCCTATACTCAAAGGATAAGCAGGCTGAGAAAGAAATTAGGGAAATGACCCCCTTCACAATAGCCACAAACAGTATAAAGTATCTTGGGGTGACTCTTACCAAACATGTGAAAGATCTGTATGACAAGAACTTCAAGACTCTGAAGAAGGAAATGGAAGAAGACCTCAAAAAATGGGAAAACCTCCCATGCTCATGGATCGGTAGAATCAATATAGTTAAAATGGCCATTTTGCCTAAAGCACTATACAGATTCAATGCAATACCCATCAAAATCCCAACTCAATTCTTCACAGAGTTAGAAAGAGCAATTATCAAATTCATCTGGAACAACAAAAAACCCAGGATAGCTAAAACTATTCTCAGCAACAAAAGAAAATCTGGGGGAATCAGTATCCCTGACCTCAAGCAATACTACAGAGCAATAGTGTTAAAAACTGCATGGTATTGGTACAGTGACAGGCAGGAGGATCAATGGAACAGGATTGAAGATCCAGAAATAAACCCACACACCTATGGCCACTTGATCCTCGACAAAGAGGCTGAAAACATCCAATGGAAAAAAGATAGCCTTTTCAACAAATGGTGCTGGTTCAATTGGAGGTCAGCATGCAGAAGAATGCGAATTGATCCATCCTTGTCTCCTTGTACTAAGCTCAAATCCAAATGGATCAAGGACCTCCACATAAAGCCAGACACTCTGAAGCTAATAGAAAAGAAACTGGGGAAGACCCTTGAGGACATTGGTACAGGGAGAAAGTTTCTGAACAGAACACCAATAGCATATGCTCTAAGAGCAAGAATTGACAAATGGGACCTCATAAAATTACAAAGTTTCTGTAAGGCAAAGGACACCATCAAGAGGACAAATCGGCAACCAACAAATTGGGAAAAGATCTTCACCAATCCTACATCAGATAGAGGGCTAATATCCAATATATATAAAGAACTCAAGAAGTTAGACTCCAGAAAACTAAACAACCCTTTTAAAAAATGGGGTACAGAGTTAAACAAAGAATTCTCACCTGAAGAACTTCGGATGGCGGAGAAGCATCTTAAAAAATGCTCAACTTCATTAGTCATTAGGGAAATGCAAATCAAAACAACCCTAAGATTTCATCTTACACCAGTCAGAATGGCTAAGATTAAAAATTCTGGAGACAGCAGGTGTTGGAGAGGGTGTGGAGAAAGAGGAACACTCCTCCGCTGCTGGTGGGGTTGCAAATTGGTACAACCACTCTGGAAAGCAGTCTGGCGGTTCCTCCGAAAACTGGGCACCTCACTTCCAGAAGATTCTGCTATACCACTCCTGGGCATATACCCAGAAGACTCCCCACCATGTAATAAGGATACATGTTCTACTATGTTCATAGCAGCCCTATTTATAATTGCCTGATGCTGGAAAGAACCCAGGTATCCCTCAACAGAAGAGTGGATGTAAAAAATGTGGTATATCTACACAATGGAGTACTATTCAGCCATTAGAAACAATGAATTCATGAATTCTTAGGCAAATGGATGGAGCTGGAGAACATCATACTAAGTGAGGTAACCCAGACTCAAAAGATGAATCATGGTATGCACTCACTAATAAGTGGATATTAACCTAGAAAACTGGAATACCCAAAACATAATCCACACATCAAATGAGGTACAAGAAAAAAGGAGGAGTGGCCCCTGGTTCTGGAAAGACTCAGTGAAACAGTATTCGGCAAAACCAGAACAGGGAAGTGGGAAGGGGTGGGTGGGAGGACAGGGGAAGAGAAGGGGGCTTACGGGACTTTCGGGGAGTAGGGGGGCTAGAAAAGGGAAATCATTTGAAATGTAAATAAATTATATCGAATAAAAAAAAACAAGAAAAAAAAAGAAATTAATAGATCCAACCACAATGAGTAATGCTCTAGGTATAACAGAAAACTGGGGACTTGGTTTTGATTATTAATGATGAAAATATAAAACTCAGCCTGTAAATGTAATAATTGTAGGTTTGAAACCTTTATTGATATTTCCACCTGCGGGCAGATTGTCTTAAGCACAGTCAAAGTACATGTATTAGGATGTATGAGAACAAGATATCATTGCACCACAGTTTTACTAATAAAAATAACAAAATTTAAAAGGGATGTATGTGGAAATAACTTGCCATTTATTTGTCAGATACCATATGTTTGTCTGGGACAAGCATACATCCATTCTTTCAACTGAGAAATGTATGTTGGCCAATTGACAGTTACAAATGTGTTATTAGCCTCATACATGAATGTATATATAGGGAAATACCTTAAAAGTCAGGATTTTGTAAGAGTCATGGCATCTTGAAAAAAACAGATGATAGGGTATAGTGTTATAAAGGATTAAAGGGTGATAATGGAACATTATGAGTTAAATTTGGGTGTTTGTAGGACATAAAGCAGACAAGTGAATAACAAAAGGAATAATTAACATTATGTGTGTTTTGAAAAACTGGAGAGAAACATATAGCTTTTGAAGCATTCTGTAATGTATTCACTTGCATGTTTCAAAGGAGTTTTAATAAACAGCCTCTGCTGTATTAGGTGGACTGCCTCCCAAGTAGACATCTCATGTTGAATAATGTAAACAAATTCTATTCCAGGCTTAGGTGACTTATTTCTATCTGGTTACCAGTCATCTCCCAAAGCACTATATACCCCATCCCCAAACATCAAAGGCTATTACCAATAGTGCTGGATATTCTCCAAAACTAGATGACTGAAGACACCATAGTCTAGAGACACAGAACATGCAAAAAACCTGGAACTTACTTTGAAGATTTGTATAACACCTATGTGTCCACAGGTGGTATAACAAAGGATGTTAAAAAAGTTACATGGAAAACTTTCTTATAAGGTTTCATGTATGTACAGTACTGAGGTGATGTACAGTACTGGAGGAGAAAAGTAGTCAGAAATTCTATCCTTCTGTGAACTGCCATTACTGACTTGATTAGATACAACCATTGATTTATGAGTGACATTAATGTTATGGGGGAAAACAACTAGTTCCTTATTCGACCTAAGGCCCTGTCCATGAGTTAGAACTCATAGATGGCACTGTTTATATTGTTTGTGGGCTGATATGTCCTAGCATGGAACCTAATACTAATGTTCTTCTTAATGAAAAGAGAATTAAAAACTCTCTTGATGACTTATTGCTACACTTGTAGATCAGTGCATCTGTCAGCTTTCATCAGAGAAGCTTCTTGGATGTTAATTAACACAGAAACTCTCAACTGGACATTGTGCAACGATATGAGTTTATGATGCTCTCAGACCTAGAATGGATATATCATAGCTCTCCCATCAAGCCTTAAGTGTCTTCATAGAATTTGATGAAGCGGAGGTGAGCAGAATTTTAGAAGCTGAGATAGTTGATAACATCAATGAAACAATGTTTTCTGGACACATCAGGGGAAGAACAGAAATATTGACCCACAAGGATTGCAGAAGAATTTACAAGACCTGTACAAGGTTAAGCTTATCCTTTATTGTTAGTTCTTTGTCAATAGGATAGAAGATAGAATTTTCTGTGAAGACTAACCTGCATGGGGAAAATATTTTCCTCAAGTACACTGCCTCATCTCATTTTCAACAGGATCTTTTTGTTGCACTGTGACAGTTTACTATATACACAACTCCCCAGACCCAGACATCTGATAGTTCCATATATTTAGAATGTGCATGTCCTTTTACAAATAGGATACCACACATCCTAGAACTTATTCTTGCCTATACTGTACTTGATCTTTAGATACTAGAAAGGAAAGAGTGGCTCAAAATGAATATTGCTGCATTGGAAATGCCGAGACAGGAATGAGGATTCTGCTCAAGGTCATTTTTTTGCTACAAGGTGACCTATTGGGACATAGGAGACCTGGAGTAAAACACAAATGCAAATGGCACTACAGTGCATCCAAGGAGGAACTGAGGCAGCAGGATTCACAGGAAGTAAAAGTCCTTATTGGAAATGCTCAAGTTCCATTCCATCTGCTTTATAAATGTCACAATGTGAACACTAAAATCGCTGTAGCAATACTATTACTACTAATCTATTCCAGTGCCTTGGTTTCTTCCTGAGGAAAGTTCCTTTCATCCATGAGGATCACTTTCTGCAAGGTGTCCCCAAAGGAGGGGCCCCTTCAGTGCCTGCAGAGATCCAGAGAGCTCCTGTGGGGACTGCAGGAGGACATATTCCTGCCAGGTTTATATGTGATGACTCTCATGGTCCTGACAATGCTGGGCCTCAGGGTGCCTTTGTTTAGATCTCTACCCCATTTTTAATAGGGTTATTTGGATTTCTGGGGTCTAACTTCTTGAGTTCTTTGTATATATTGGATATTAGCCCTCTTTCTGATGTAGGGTTGGTGAAGATCTTTTCCCAATTTGTTGGTTGCCAATTTGTACTTTTGATGGTGTCCTTTGCCTTACAGAAACTGTAATTTTATGAGGTCCCATTTATCAATTCTTGATTCTTAGAGCATAAGCTATTGGTGTTCTGCTCAGGAACTTTCCCCCTGTACCGATGTCCTCAAGGGCTTCCCCATTTTCTTTTCTATTAGCTTCAGAATGTGTGACTTTATGTGGAGGTCCTTGATCCATTTGGAGTTGAGCTTAGTACGAGGAGATAAGGATGGATCAATTCGTATTCTTCTGCATGGTGTCCTCCAGTTGAACCAGCACGATTTGTTGAAAAGTCTATCTATTTTCCATTGGATGTTTTCAGCTTCTTTGTCGAGGATCAAGTGGCCATAGGTGTGTGGGTTCATTTCTGGATCTTCAATCCTGTTCCATTGATCCTCCTGCCAGTCACTGTACCGATACCATGCAATTGTTAACACTATTACTCTGTAGTATTGCTTGAGGTCAGGGATACTGATTTCCCCAGAATTTCTTTTGCTGTTGAGAATAGCTTTAGATATCCTGGGTTTTTTGTTATTCCAGATGAATTTGATAATTGCTCTTTCTAACTCTGTGAAGAATTGAGTTGGGATTTTGATGGTTATTGCATTGAATCTGTATATTGCTTTTGGCAAAATAGCCATTTTAACTATATTGATTCTACCGATCCATGAGCATGGGAGGTTTTCCCATTTTTTGAGGTCTTCTTCCATTTCCTTCTTCAGAGTCTTGAACGCCCACATACACATGGAGGTTGAACAGTACTCTACTCAATGACACCTTGGCTAAAGAAGAAATAAAGAAAGAAATCAGAGACTTTTTAATGAAAATGAAGGCACAACATACCTAAATCTTTGGGACACAATGAAAGCAGTGATAAGAGGAAAACTAATAGCCCTGAATGCCTCCAAAAAGAAATGGGAGAGAGCATACACTAGCAGCTTAATGGCACACGTGAAAGCTCTGGAACAAAAAGAAGCTAATTCATCCAGGAGGAGATGAAGACAGGAAATCATCAAACTCAGGGCTGAAATCAATCAAGTGGAAACAAAGAGAACCACACAAAGAATCAACGGATCCAGGAGCTGGTTCTTTGAGAAAATCAACAAGAGAGATAAACCCTTAGCCAGACTAACCAAAGGACACAGAGAAAGTATCCATATTAACAAAATTAGAAATGAAAAGGGGGATATACCAACAGAAACAGAGGAAATTCAAAAAATCATCAGATCCTACTACAAAAGCCTGTACTCAACACAACTGGAGAATCTGGAGGAAGTGGACAATTTCCTAGACAGATACCAAATACTAAAATTAAATCAGGCCCAAATAGATCATCTAAACAGTCCGATAACCCCTAAAGAGATAGAAGGAGTCATGGAAAATCTTCCAACCAAAAAAAGCACAGGACCAGACTGTTTCAGTACAGAATTCTATCATACCTTCGAAAAAGACCTAACACCAATACTCTTCAAACTATTCCGCAAAATAGAAACAGAAGGAACACTACCCAAGTCCTTCTACGAAACTAAAATTATGCTGATACCAAAACCACTGAAAGATCCAACAAAGGGAACTTCAGACCAATTTCCCTTATGAATATCGATGCAAAAATACTTAATAAAATTCTTGCCAACCGAATCCAAGAACACATAAAAATGATCATCCACCATGATCAAGTAGACTTTATCCCAGGAATGCAGGGTTGGTTCAATATATGGAAATCCATCAATGCAATCCACTACATAAACAAACTCAAAGAAAAAAAACCACAGGGTCATTTCATTGGATGCTGAAAAAGCATTCGACAAAATTCAGCATTCTTTTATGCTTAAAGTCTTGGAAAGAATAGGAATTTCAAGGCCCATACCTAAGCATAGTAAAAGCAATATACAGCAAACTGGTAGCCAGCATCAAACTAAATGGAGAGAAACTTGAAGCAATCCCACTAAAATCAGGGACTAGAAGGACTGCCTCCTTTCTCTTTATCTTTTCAATATTGTACTTGAGGTACTAGCTCGGGCAATTTGACAACATAAAGAGGTCAAAGGGATGCAAATTGGAAAGGAAGAAGTCAAACTATCATTATTTGCAGATGATATGATAGTCTACCTAAGTGACGCTCCAAAAAAAAACTCCACTAGAGAACTCCTACAGCTGATAAATAGCTTCAGCAAAGTGGCAGGTTAAAAAATCAACTCAAGCAAATCAGTAGCTTTCCTATAATCAAAGGATAATCAGGCTGAGAAAGAAATTAGGGAAATGACACCCTTCACAATAGCCACAAACAGTATAAAGTACCTTGGGGTGACTCTTGCCAGACATATGAAAGATCTGCATGACAAGAACTTCAAGACTCTGAAGAAGGAAGTGGAAGAAGACCTCAAAAAATGGAAAAATCTCCCATGCTCATGGATTGGCAAGATTAAAATAGTTAAAATGGCCATTTTGCCAAAAGCAAAATACAGACTCAACGCAATATCCATCAAAATTCCAACTCAGTTGTCCCAACTTGTCTCCTTGTACTAAGCTCAAATCCAAATGGATCAAGGACCTCCACATAAAGCCAGACACTCTGAAGCTAATAGAAAAGAAACTGGGGAAGACCCTTGAGGACATCGGTACAGGGAGAAAGTTTCTGAACAGAACACCAATAGCGTATGCTCTAAGATCAAGAATTGACAAATGGGACCTCATAAAATTACAGTTTCTGTAAGGCAAAGGACACCATCAAAAGGACAAATCGGCAACCAACAAATTGGGAAAAGATCTTCACCAATCCTACATCAGATAGAGGGCTAATATCCAATATATATAAAGAACTCAAGAAGTTAGACTCCAGAAAACCAAACAGCCCTATTAAAAAATGGGGTACAGAGTTAAACAAAGAATTCTCACCTGAAGAACTTTGGATGGCGGAGAAGCATCTTAAAAAATGCTCAACTTCATTAGTCATTAGGGAAATGCAAATCAAAACAACCCTGAGATTTCACCTTACACCAGTCAGAATGGCCAAGATTAAAAATTCAGGAGACAGCAGGTGTTGGAGAGGGTGTGGAGAAAGAGGAACACTCCTCCACTGCTCGTGGGGTTGCAAATTGGTACAACCACTCTGGAAAGCAGTCTGGCGGTTCCTCCGAAAACTGGGCACCTCACTTCCAGAAGATCCTGCTATACCACTCCTAGGCATATACCCAGAGGATTCCCCACCATGTAATAAGGATACATGCTCTACTATGTTCATAACAGCCCTATTTATAATTACCAGATGCTGGAAAGAACCCAGGTATGCCTCAACAGAAGAGTGGATGCAAAAAATGTGGTATATCTACACAATGGAGTACTATTCAGCCATTAGAAATAATGAATTCATGAAATTCTTAGGCAAATGGATGGAGCTAGAGAACATCATTCTAAGTGAGGTAACCCAGACTCAAAAGGTGAATCATGGCATGCACTCACTAATAAGTGGATATTAACCTAGAAAACTGGAATACCCAAAACATAATCCACACATCAAATGAGGTACAAGAAGAAAGGAGGAGTGGCCCCTTGTTCTGGAAAGACTCAGTGAAGCAGTATTTGGCAAAACCAGAACGGGGAAGTGGGAAGAGGTGGGTGCGAGGACAGGGGGAGAGAAGGGGGCTTACGGGACTTTCAGGGAGTGGGGGGCTAGAAAAGGGGAAATCATTTGAAATGTAAATAAAAAATATATCGAATAAAAAAAAATAACATTTTCATGTACTCTACTGCTTCAATATATGTAAATACGAAACAGTTTACTTTCACAGAGTATGACTTCAGCAGAAGATAGTCAAGATATAAAAACAGAATCAAATACCAGTATAAGTCTGGATGGTGTGTTCCTGTATTTAGTGTGCTTTGTCTGCAAAGGTATAAAGTTTTGGAACTATAAATGGCAAATAAAAAAAGAGCAAGTATTCTGTGAAAAAAAAAGAATGAGAAAGGAGGAATGGAGAGATGACACAGTGATTAAGAGTACTGGCTATTCTTCCAGAGGTATTGAATTAAATTCCCAACAACCAAGTGGTAGGTTACAACCATCTGTAAATGGACCAAATGCCTTCTTGTGTGTAGAGACAGCTACAGTGTACTCTTATACACACAAAAGGAAGACATTACAAGTTTCACAGGCAAATGGATTGAACTCAGAACTATCATTCTGAGTGAGGTATCTCAGACCCAAAATGACAGCCACGGTATGCACTCACTAGTAAGTTGTAATTAGCCAAAAAATTAAAGAATAACAGGGACACAATCCACAGAACTCAAGAAGGTAAACAAGCTAAAAGGTGCAAGTGAGGATGCTTCAATCACACTTGGGAGGGAGGAGAAAGCAATTGCAGTGGGAAGAGGAAGGGGTGTACCAGGGTGGGAGAGGGGACTGGTAGGGGAAAGGGGAAGTAGGATCAGGTATTGGAGTGGGGCAAAAGCAATAGTGAAGCCCTGAGGACCAAGCAGAAAGAATGGTAACAGGTAACCTCAGGAGGTAGGAGGTAGGGGTAAACATCTAGAATGTACCAGAGACCTGGGAGGCAAGAGTTGCTCAGGACTCAAAGAAGGGACCTTAGATGAAATGCCCAACAGTGGAGAAAGTCCACCTCCAGTAGAAAAACAAGGCATCAATTGGAGGGATGCAGTTACCATCCCACAGTCAAAACCTCTGATGCAGAATTGTTCCTATCTAAAAGAACTGCAGCTAGAAAAATCGTCTGAGGGAAGGAGGTACAGTGTCTGGCCCAAACTGGCATCCAACTCAAGGAGAAGCTCCCTGGCCAGACATTATTACTGATGCTATGGTGTGCTTTCAGACAGGAGCCTAGCATGGCTGCCCTCTGAAAGGCCTGACAAATAGCTGAAAATGTCAGATGCAGATACTTACACCCAACCAATGGACAGAAGCCAGCAACCCCCAGTGTTTGAATTTAGGAAAACTGAGGAGGGCAACCCCATAGCAGTCTCAACTAGCCTGGCCCCCGGAGATCTCTCAGACACTGAGCCATCAACAAGGGAGCATTCACTGGCTGATATCAGGCCCTCAACACATGTACAAAGGACTGCCTGGCCTGGACTCAGTGAGAGAAAAAGCACCTAAACCCCAGAGAAATTTGAGGCCCCAGGGAGTAGGGAGGTCTGGAAGGGTGGAGTTGAGACATCCTCTTGGAGACAGGGGAGAAGAAATGAGATGAGAAACTGTTGGGTGGCAGACCAAAAAAGGGATAATGACTGGACTGTTAAAATGATTTAAAAAAATAATGAAAAATGGTACAGAGCTAAGCAGAGAATTCTCAACAGAGGAATTTTGAATAGCCAAGAAGTATTGAAAGAAAGGTTCAACATCCTTAGTCATCAGGGAAATAAAATTCCAACGTCTCTGAAATTCCACCTTACACCTGTTAAAATGGTTAAAATCAAAACTCAAAGGAGAGCATATGCTGGTGAGGTTGTGGAACAAGGGGAACATTACTCCATTGCTGGTGGGAGTGAAAACTTGTACGATTATTCTAGAAATCAATTTGGCAGTTTCTCAGAAGACTGGGAACAGATACCTCATGAAACAGCTATACAACTCCTGGGCATATACACAAAAGATGTTCCAGCATCCCACAAGGACACTTTGCTAAACTATGTTCTTAGAAGCTATATTCATAATAGCCAGAAACTGAATACAACTGAGAAATAGATTAAATAAATGTGGTATTTTGCCAGGCAGTGGTGGCACATGCCTGTAATCCCAGCACTGGGAGGGAGAGGCAGGCAGATTTCTGAGTTCAAGGCCAGCCCAGTCAACAGAGTGAGCTCCAGGACAGCCAGGTCTATACAGAGAAACCCTGTCACGGAAAAAAAAAACAAATCCAACAAAAAATGTGGTATTTCTATACAATGGAATATTACTCAGCCATGAAAAACAAGGACATTATGAATTTTGCAGACAAATGGATGGAACTAGAAAATATCCTGAGTGAGGTACCCAGACACAAAAGGATATCCATGTTATGTATTCATACGTAGATATTAGCATTAAAGTGCAGGATAATCATGCTATAATCAAGAGACCCAAAGAAGCCAAATAACAAGGATGCTCCAAGAGAGGATATCTGAATCTTTCTAAGAAAGGGAAAAACTCAACAACAGAGGTAGATGGAATGCAGGAACTGAATGGCAGAGGGTATGCAGAGGAGAGTATGACTGGAGGCAGGAAGATCATATGTAGGTTGAGCAGGGGAGAGAAATTGGAGATCAGAGGTTGGGAGTTGTGGTGGTCAATCTCTAGAATGTGTCAGAGACCTGGGATGAGGAAAGCCTTCAGAGCATCTATGGGGAAACTCTAGCTGAAATTCCAATGGGGAATGTGTGGAATGTGGGTCCTGAAATGCTCACTTCCTGTAGCCAAGCAGAGCTCCCAATGGTAGGATAAGGACAGCAACCTACTCAACAAACTTTGGACCCAAAATGTACTCAGACTACTCTATGTGCAGGGGCAAATAAAGAGCAGAGACTAAGGAAATGGCCAACCAATGACTGTCCAAAATTGGGACCCATCCCATGGGTAAGAACCAATCCCTAACAGTATAAATGCTTTGTTATGCTTGCAGACAGGAACTTAGCATAAGTGTCTTCTGAAAGGCTCCACCGAACAAAACATCTGAAACAGATGCAGACTCACACCCAAGCATTAGATGGAACTATCTAGCTCTCCAACTGTACTGAAATTCTGATGATAACTTCAAACTTCTTTGCTCTTTCTGAGGGTAAAAGGCTGCTGGCTTAGGTGGTTAACACCTGTAGCCTAAACAGCTGAGGATTAAGTAACATGGCCTTTGTTCTATCTCAGCAGGAACTGTGCGGCTCTAACTTTCAGTCTGCTAGTCAGAAGGTGTGGGAAGAATAACAGACACTTAGAAAATTCATTACAGCTTGGATGTACTTTTTGGTTGGTGGTTTAGTACCTGGGAGCTCTGGGGTTACCAGTTGGTTCATATTGTTGTTTCTTCTATGGGGCGGCAAGCACCTTCAGTTCATTGAGTCCTTTCTCTAGCTCCTCCATCGGGGATCATGTGCTCAGTCTAATAGTTGGCTGTGAGCATCCACCTCTGTATTTGTCAAGCACTGGAAGAGCCTCTCAGGAGACAGCAGTATCTGGCTCCTGCCAGCAAGCACTTGTTGGCATCCATCATAATGTCTGAGTTTGGTAGCTGTCTATGGGATGAATCCCAGGTGGGGCAGTTTCTGAATGGCCTTTCCTTCAGTTTCTGATCCACACTTTTTACCTGTATCTCCTCCCATAGGTATTTTATGCCCCCTTCTGAGAAGAACTGAAGTATCCACACCTTGGTCTTCCTTCTTCTTGGTCTTCATGTGATCTGGAATTGGGTATTTTGAGCTTCTAGGCTAATATCCGCTTATCAGTGAGTGCATATCATGTGTGTTCTTTTGTGACTGGGTGGCCTCACGCAGGATGACATTCTCCAGTTCTACCCACTTGCCTAAGAATTTCATGAATTTGTTGCTTTTTGTTTTGTTTTTTGTTTTTGTTTTTGAAGCACTGACAACATTTAATACAATGTTTCTAAGCAAGAGGGTAGAAGAATCAAAGAATTTCTTTTTCTTTTATTTTCTATATTCTATGTTTACATTCCAAATGATTTCCCTTTCCCACTTCCCCCCTCCCCATAAGTTCCCTAAGCTCTCTTCCTTCCACCCATTCTCCTATCAACCCCTTTCTACTTCTCTTTCCTGGTGCTCCCCTACAATGCTGGAACAGGCCTTTTCAGGATCCAGGACCTCTCCTTCCTTCTTCTTGGGAGCCATTTGATATGTGAATTGTGTCTTGAGTATTCAGAGTTTCTGAGTTAATATCCACTTATCAATGACTGTATTCCATGTGTGTTCTTTTTGTGACTGGGTTACCTCACTTAGGATGATATTTTCCAGATCAGTAGTATTCCATTGTGTAAATATACCACATTTTCTGTATCCATTCCTCCATTGAGAGATATCTGGGTTCTTTCCAGCTTCTGGCTATTATAAATAGGACTTCTATGAACATAGTGGAGCATGTTTCCTTATTACACGTTGGGGAATCCTCTGGGTGTATTCCCAGGAGTGGTAGAGTAGGGTCATCTGGTAGTATCATGTCTAGTTTTCTGAGGAACTGCCAGACAGATTTCCAGAGTGGTTGTACCAGCTTGCAACCCCACCAGCAACAGCAGTGGAGGAGTGTTCCTCTTTCTCCACATCCTTGCCAGCACCTGTTTTCTAGCCAGTTTTTGATCTTAGCCATTCTGACTGGTGTGAGGTGAAATCTCAGGGTTGTTTTGATTTGCATTTCCCTGATGACTAAAGATGTAGAACACTTCTTTAGGTGCTTTTCTGCCATTCATTATTCCTCACGTGAAAAATCTTTGTTCAGCTCTGTACCCCATTTTATAATAGTGCTATTTGGCTCTCTGGAGTCTACCTTCTTGAGTTCTTTGTATATCTTGGATATTAGCCCTCTGTCGGATGTAGGGTTGGTAAAGACCTTTTCCCAATTTGTTGGTTTCCATTTTGTCCTTTTGACAGTGTCATTTGTCTTACAGAAACTTTGTAATTTTATGAGGTCCCATTTGTCAATACTTAGTTTGTTCCATTATGGCTCCTGACATAATTTCTTGATTAAGGATGGGACTTTATGCTCACTTCTCTCCTACATTCTAGAAATTTTGTCTGATTTTAATGTGTGAAGGCCTTTTGTTTGTTGCCATTATCTTTGTGAGTTCATATGACAACTTAATTTACTTTTATTGGAAAATGTTGTTTGCTTGAAGTCATCAATTACCTTTACTTCTTACAATATATCTACCTTCCTTCTGCATACATATCTGAGCCTTCAGGGCAGAGGAGTAATGTAAATATTCCATTTAAGTTTGAGAATTTCAAAGCCTCTTATTTTATGCACATTGTCCAGTTATGGATCAATGTGTTAACTCCCATGTACTCTGAAGTGAAACTTCTTTGATGAAAGGTGAGTAATGCTCCAATCTATTGGTGTAGTATAGTAATGTGGCATTGTAATCCATTTTAGTGCTGTTATTTGTTTGTTTGCTTTTGGCAGAATAATACCAGGAGTTTCTCCTGTAGGGAAATCAGCTATTTAGCATCAGATTTTAGTCTCATTGGCCATGTTAGGTATGCACATACTATTTTGTGGAGAAGGGCTTAAATCTAACAGTAAAAGGTCCTTTGTTATTCCCATAATACCTGGGTCACTATTGCACTATTAGGTATATCTTGTTAGGTAGGTGATTATTATAACTCACAAGGTTTGTATCTGGGTAATACTGGTGGTTACTGTTATCCTCTGCTAGTATGTATATGACATTCCATTACTAAGAATGCCAGCCAGCAATGTGAAGCTTCTGATGTAGTACCAACTATATGTCTACATGTTCTATGATATAATTATGTGGTATTGCCTTGGTCACGGTTCTATTGTGATGAAGGCACACATGACCAAGGCAACTCCTCTAAAAGAAAACATCAAATTGGAGGTTGATTGCAGTTTCAGTAGTTAGTCCGTTGTCATCGTGGCGTGGATCATGGCAGAATACAGGCAGACACGGTGCTAGAGGAGTAGATGACAGTTCTACATGTGGACACAGAGAGCAGGAAGTGAGAAACCGTGGTCCTGAGATGGGCTTTGGAAATCTCAAGGCCCACTCTAAGCTACAAATTACCTCCAAAATTCCACATCTACACCAACCATGTCATAGTTCCTAATTCTTGCAAGTAATGCCACTCCTTAAGCATAAAGTTTCAAAGCATACAGGGGTCATTCTCATTCAAACCACCACAAATATCTTTAGAAATAGGATTTTGCTATCAAGTTGTATAGGATAACCAATAGCATTGGCTGTAGTATTTGGGTGTGTGTTTCTGAGACCCTATTGGCAAACAACTCAAAAGATATAAGACATTTTTGGTGCTGACATTTTATGTGGTAGCCTATGATTGGGGCTTTGCAACTCCCTTATACAGCAATTTTACTTAAATTACTTTTGTAAATGTATATATTGTAGGAAGCTTCTAGAGTAATTGGTTTCCACATAATTTTACAGAAAGGCTTTAGTCTTACTCTTTGTTCCACATATTCCCTCATATATCCTGTCTTTTCTTCACTCTTCTGATTTCATCCTCCTATTCTATTTTATCCTTTTACTAAATGATTTTAATGTTTCCTTTCTCAAATAATTATCCTCTTCCCATTGTCCTCTACCTATTATGTTTCAGCATTCTAAATGAAACACACAGATATAAAGCACAAAATCATTCATATTAAAAGAAAACATGCAATATTAGTCTTCCTGGCTCTGAGTTGCCAAACTCTGGATAAATTTTTCTAGACCTATTCATTTGCCTCTACATTTCATTTTTCTCAGCAGTTGAATAACAATCTAGTATGTATATGTATCACATTTTCATTGTTTACTCATTAATAAACATAAATCTAGGCTACAATAGCAATTTCTAGCTATTGTAGATTTACAATGTATAGCCAGTGTCTCTGTAGTCTGAAGTAGTTTTTTAGGTAAGTGTCCATAGATTATGGTAAATCTATATTCAGGTTTTTGAGAGAAATCTTCACACTGATGTTCATAGTGACAGTAACAGTTTGCATTGGTATTTGATGTCATTTGTTTTAATAGTCTTCAGAATTCTGACCTTGGGAAAATGCATGCTTAAATTTACTTTTTCTTGTATTTTTATGATAAGGAAGAGTTTTGAATAATTAAAAAGATTCATATTTTATCTTTTGATATCAGGACTGTGTGGGTGCTTTGCATCCCTCTGAAACAGAAAGCATGTGCCTCATTTATTAGAAACAAGACTGTGATCAGAGGAGTGGGTGTTCTATAGCTTTGGGCACTTGAAGGCCTACTTATTTCAAAGAGTTGCTAACCTTTTACCTCAACTGTATGTAGATACTTGTCATGGATCAACTGTTTGGCAATTGGGTTCTAAGGTTGACAGGATTATTGCTTCTGGCCTTAGGGAATAGAAATATTATTTGTGGTTTGTACTGTGTTGGTAGATACTGGGATCATCATAGGTGCTAGTTCCTGGCCTGATTCATGTTTGAGTTATCCATGTGGTTCGGCAGAGGCCAGGGATTGGTGTCAGAGTCAGCAACATTATGAATTTCCTACGTTGGTTGTGGGTAGGCTTCTTGAAATTCTGTACCTATCAGAGTTTGGGGTACAGTGATAGCAGGGCTTTGGCATATTTAGTAGTGTTAAGGTGTAGTGGACATGTAGTAGGCATGTGTTTCTGTCTCCATTAATGGATGTGCACTCAGTGTGGCTTTTTGACTTTATGGTAATGGATAGTGTGTCAATAGGTACATTGTGTCAATTAGAGTACTGACCTTTACATTCTGAGTGCACAGGTGCCCTGTGTGGTTCTCTCTATGCTTCTATGGCTGCTGGTTCGTCATTTGTACAATTTAGACTTTGCAGTAAGGTATTAGTTCTGTTTTGAATTGATTTTTGGATTGAATCAAAAATGAGGATCTAGTTTCATTTTTCTATGTATTGATTTCCAGTTTCCTAGTAATTTTGTCAAAGGGTCTACCTTTCTCATAACAAATGGTTTTCGGAATGATTGTCCAAATGCAGACAGTGAAGAGTTTAGAGAGATGGCACCATGGTTAAGAATACTTAGTGTTCTTGTAGAGGTCCCAGGTCACCAACTACCTACATAGTGGTCCACAAGCATGTGTAACTCCCATTCTAGTGCATCAGATAACTTCTTCTGACCTTTGTAGGCACCATGAGTTTATCTGGTACATATATACACCTATAGGAAAATACTTACATATATAAAAATAAATAAGTAAATACACTTATGAAAAAGGCAAATGGTTATAGCTTGGTATATTTCCAGGTCCTGTGTTCTCCTCCATCCACCTCTATGCCTGCATTTTAGGGAGAGTATCATGCATTAGTGTAGTTTTGAATGAAGCATTGCTTAATTTCTAATGCAGTTTCTTCGTCTCCTGTCTTGAGTTAATTTGGACATGTTTTATACTGCTGGCTTGGAGGCAGATGAAAGTTTACAATTTTTTATGTGAAGAAATTCATTGGAGTTTGAGGGAGACTACTTTGAAATTATAGTGACTTTTATAACATTAATTCTGCCCATACAATACCATAGATCACCTCTTCATATTCTAGGGATTTTTTCAGCTTAGTTTACCAATGTTTTTAAAGTATTTATTGTAGAATTATTTAATCTTCTTTATTGTGTATTTATGGGCATTGAAAAAGATTTCTTTTATTTATGTGGTTAGTCATGGGAATGTCTGTACCCATATGTATGTGGAAGCTCATGTTGACAGAAGGAATCATTGGATCTTTTAAAGCTGAAGTAACAAGTGTTTGTAACCTGCCTGATGTGGGTGCTTGGATCTGAATATAAGTCCTCTGATAGAGCCATAAGCAATCTTAACTATCAAACCATCTTTTTAGTTCCTCTGTGCATTTTGGAAGATATTTTGAAAGGGATATTTGTCTTGACTTCTTCCTCAACACAGTTAATGCAGGTATGTAGATATATCTGCATTTTCCCCAATTTTTAAAAGGAAGATTTATTTAACAAGTTTCACTTAGTATAATGCATCTAAATGGAATTTACAATACAAGGTAAATTTTAAGCCCCATAATTTCATACAAAAACATGAAAAAAATCTTAATGTATTTGTATCACATCTTAAAATTGTCCCAGATATTTAAAAAGAAAAAGTAAAAGTATACACTCATGTGTCTTACAGGATATTAAACCAAAAACCTAGAATTAACAAACAAACATGTCAAATATTGTTACTTTGAATCACAGAAAAAACTCCTACTATTTTTTTTACAGAAAAGCATGTTTCTCAATATGCATCTCAAGCTTTTGATGTGTTGTGGTATGAGAGCAACATTTAACTTAAGTGAAACTGCTTTAAACCTAAATATACTTACTGCGTGTAATGCGAAACTGTTAAACTTAAGTTTTGTTCCCTTAAAAAAAAAGGAGAAAGACGCTGACCAATAATGACCAGAAGCAATTGTATTTCCCATTTACTAATCATACTGGATATGCCAGACATCCTCCCTACGCTATCTAGTTCCTATAAATGTAGCTTTTGTTCCTATAGATGCTATTTGATGCTCCCTCTCTTCCTAAGCAAGGTTTGACGCATAGTCACTTAAGTTTTTTTCTGAAGAACTTGGTCATATCTGTTCATGCTTCTCTGACACCATGACTGCTTCCAGAGCCACCACTCAGCTGCTGGCTGGCGGTACCTCCATAACCAGACTGGTTGGATAAATTCATCCCTCCTACCGTCTGCTTACTGTAAGTACCACCACTTGCCCCTGCTGTGGATTCAAAAAGAGCTCTACACAGTTATGATCCTAAGTTCCTCCACCTGTCCCTGCAGTAGAATTCAAGAAGGGCTCCACATATCTGTGCTGCATGTTTGCTTCATCTTTTTTTCCATAGCTGCCACAGAGTCTTCATGAGTAGCAGGCTCAAAACCTGTCTCACCTGTAACTCTGCAATCACGTCCTATTTCAATGTGTACTCTCATGGAATCAAGAGCTGAGAAAAATTATAAGTATCATTCTCAGTGGCTTTGCATGATAACACCCTCATGTATACACAGTGCCTTGTGGTGCTCTGGAAACTGGACCCACTCTCTCAAAATATGTATGGTCTTACATACATACATACATACATACATACATACATACATACATACACACACACATACATACACACACACATACATACACACATATACATACATACATACATATACATACATACATACATACATACATACATACATCTCAGATACTGCTGAGAAACAGTAGTCTAGGTCTCTTGCCAAATCTGTCAGACCCCAAATCATTACTTGTCATTATAACCTCCCTAGTCATCATAGTCATCGTACCCTCCATCATAGGCACCCTGCCTCATTCTTTCAAACCCAGCTCCTCTGCCAATGCTATTATACCCTCTTCAAGTCCATGGCCTGCCATATGGACCTGGGCACTGCATAGTCATGAGTTTTTGTGGTGGATCATAGTGGGTTTGGACTTCAGCTCAGCTACTCTTGAAGATTTTGATGTACCTAGGCCCTATTCTTTCCTTGTATTTCTTTAAGGCCTTTTCAGTTATCTTCTGTGAAGCAACCTGTACAAAAGCTTCCTCGGTGCTCTGCCTCTGAAAGTCCACAGGCAGTGTCATTCCATTTGGGACAATTTCCAACCTGAAAAGAACTGAATTATTTCTTCCTTGCTACAGCCAAACATGAGACCTTGAGCCATTCAAAACCATCATTGGTAGTATAAAAGCTATTTGTATCTGCATGCTTTAACACACAATCCAGTTCAACACTGCTGGATTTGAATACTTCAACATATCTGTGGCCGATGGTTTTTCTGTCTTTCTTCAAAGCCAATTTTACTTCAGATTCAAACTCAAGTTTGACAAATGCCTCAGTCTGCTTTCTCTGGGGTAGGTGAAAATCTAGGTAATCAAGCCCATTGATGTCAGTTAAGGCCATGCTCTGATACATATTAGTCTGGAGGCCTGACACCCTCCATATATACTCTTTGATTGTGGTTTAATCCAGTGTGGAAGCTCAACTAGTTGATATTGTTCTCTATTGGGGGGGTTGCAATCCCCTTTAGCTCCTTCCATCTTTCCCCTACCTCTTCTATTGGGGGTCCCCAGGCTCAGTCCAATGGTTGGCTGTGAATATCTGCATTTGGATTGGTCAGGTGCTGGTAGCACCTCTCAGGGAACAGCGATATCGGACTCCTGTCAGCAAGCACTACTTGGCACTAGCAATAGTGTCTGCAAATGGGATGGATCCCTAGGTAGGGCAGTTTCTGGGTGACCTCTCCTTCAGTCTCTGTTCCATTGTTGTCCCTGTCTTTTCTTTGGACAGGAACATTTCTGGGTTAAAAATTTTGAGATAGGAATGTGGCCCCATCCCTTAACTGTGTGCTGTTTCTATATATTGGATGTGGTCTTTACAGGTTGTATCTCTCCTTTGTTGGGTATTTCAGCTAAAGTCATAGCTGTTGGTTCCTGGCCTTGGAGTCTGAGACTTTCTAGTGGCTACCACCAGTTTACCATCTCCCACTGCTACACATTTCTATTCAATTTCCCAACCCTCTGTATTCTCACCTGTCCCTTCCAGTCCCTGTCCCTGCCCTGTTTTTCCCTTGCTGCTCCTCTCAACCTCCCGTGTCCCTCTAATTCTGTGATCATTTTTGTTTCCTGTTCTTTGTAGGACTGAAACATCTACACTTTGGTCTTCCTTCTTCTTAAGGTGAATGTACTTTGTGGGTTGTATCATGGGTATTCTGAGCTTTTGGACTAATATCCACATATCAGTAAGTACATACCATGAGTATTCTTTTGTGTCTATCTTTTCTAGTTCTATCCATTAGTCTGCAAATTTAATGAAGTCATTGTTTTTAATAGCTGAGTATTATACCATTGTGGAAAGGTACCACATTTTCTGTATCCATTCCTCTACTGAGGGACATCTAGATTGTTTTCAGATTCTGGCTATTATAAATAATTCAGCTATGAACATAGTGGAACATGTGTCTTTGTTATATGTTGGAGCATCTTTTGGTTATGTGCCCAGGAGTGCTATAGCTGGGTCCTCATATAAAGATGTTTCTAATTTTCTGAGGAACAATCAGACTCTTTTCCAGAGTATAGGCCCTGAGACTTGAACTCAAATAATCAATTCTAAGTGGTGAGTGTTTTACCTGTCCAGCTGTCTTGCTGCCTCTTATTATGGGCAGTATTTTGATCAAGCCATGGTGCTATAGGTTTGTCAGTTTTAAAGTTGGTGCAAGTCTGTGAAAATGTATATGAAGCCTACGTATTAATTTTGTACACTCTGAATCTATTCCTCATTATAGAAATGTACAAACTACAGTTTTCTATCCAATTATTTCATGTTCTTTCACTATAGCTGTCGATAGTGATTTTTCCCCAGAATTGGAAATGAAGTGTCAAATGGTTCATGTAAATTTCTGTTTGGGGCTGGAGATGGCTCAGCAGGTAAGAGCCTTAGGTGCATTTGCAGAAGATCAGAACTATACTCATAGGAACTGTATATGTAGGCTTGTGCATTTAACTCCAGCTCTAGGGGTATAACATCTATATTTTATTATTATTATTATTATTATTATTATTATTATTACTATATTTACATTCTATCCATTACCCCACTTCCAAATGCCCTCTCCCTTTCTTCCCCCTCGACTCCTAGAGTGTCCCCCAACACACCTCTCCCTTTCCTGGGGTCTCAAGTCTTTTGAAGATAAGGGACATGTCCCACTGAGACCAGACCAAGAAGACCTCTGCTATGTATGTGCTGGGGGAGGGGATAACCAGCCTGTGTATGCTGCCTGATTAGTGGGAAGTCTCAGGGAACTCCCTGGAGTACAGGTTATTAGATACTGCTTTTTTTCCTATGCGGAAATGCCATCCCCTTCATCTTCTTCAATCCTTCCCCTAACTCAACCATAGGGGTCAATGACTTCAGTCCAGTGGTTAGGTGTAAGTATCTGTGTATGTTTCAGTCAGCTGCTCGTAAAGCCTCTCAGGGGACAGCCATGAAAGTCTCCTGTCTTTGGTCTCTTCCCATATTTGTCTGTGTAGTTATTTTAAACAGTAACAGTTCAGCTGGTATATATTGCTTGTTTGGTGACTCAATGTCTGAGAGATCTCAGTGGTCTGTGTTAGGTGAGACTACTTGTCTTCCTATGGGATGGCCCTCCTCCTCAGCTTCTTCCAGCCTTTCTCTAACTCAACCACAGGGGTCCTTGACTTCAGTCCATTGGTTAGGTATAATTATCTGCAGCAGTCTCAGTTAGCTGCTTGTTGAGCGTCTCAGAGGACAGCCATGCTATGCTCCTGTCTCTAAGTGCACCATAGCATCAGTAATAGTGTCAGGCCTAAGAGATAGATCCCAAATGGGGCCAGTCACTGGACCTCCATTCCCTCAGGCTCTTCTCCATTTTTTTGTCCCTGCAGATCTTTTAGACAGGAGCAATTCTAGGTCAGAGTTGTTTTCTTTTTGTTTCTTTTCTGCAATTTAGCATCCCCATCCCTCCACCTGATGCCTTTTTTTACTGGAGGTAGACTATACAAGCTCCCTCTTCCCACTGTTGAGCATTACATCTATGGTCCCTTCCTTTGAGTCCAGATTCCTCCCAGATCTCTGGTACCTTCTAGAGGGTTCAGCCACCTCTCATTCACTGAAGTTTCACATTTCTATTCACTTTTCTGTCCTCAGTGCTTCTCACCTGTTCTCCCACCCCTGAATAACTGATCATGTTCTCCTTTTCCCTCCAAAACCTCCCACTGATGTCCCTCACTCATTCTGCCTCCAGTGATTTCTTTCTTCTCCCTCCCAAGTGGGATTGAAGCATCCTTACATATGCCCTTTGTCTTGTTAAATTTCTTGAGTTCTGTAGATTGTATCCTGGGTATTCTTTATATTTGGCTAATATCCACTTACTAATGAGTATACACCATGCATGTCATTCTGGGTCTGAGTGACCTCACTCAGTATATATTTTAGCTCCATACATTTGCCTGTGAAACTCATGATTTCCTCATTCTAAATAGATGAATAGTATTCCATTCTGTAAATGACCCACATTTCCTGTATCCAGTCTTTTGTTGTGGCATATCTGGGTTGTTTCCAGATTCTGGATATCACATATAAGGCTGCTATGATCATATGGGAGCACATGTTCCTATGGCATGGGAGTGTCTATGGGTATATACCCAAGAGTGGTATACATGGGTCTTCAGGTACATGTATTTTGATTTTTCTGAGGCATCTCCAGATTGATTTCCAGAGTAGTTGTACCAATTTGCAATCCCACTAGCAAGAGATGAGTGTTTCTCTTTCTTCACATCCTTGCCAATATGCGTTGTCAGCACAGTTTTTAATCATAGTCACTCTGATTGGTATAAGGTGGAATCCGAGGGTCTTTTGATATGCATTTCACTGATCAATAATTATTTTGAGCATTTCTTTAAGTGCTTCTTAGACATTCTAGATTCCTCTATTGAGAATTCTGTTTAGTTCTATATCATGTTTTTTATTGTGTTGTTTGTTTGTTTGTTTGTTTGTTTGGGGGGGTTAGCTTCTAGAATTCTTAATATATTTTGCATATTAGCCCTCTATCAGAGGTCAGGTTAGTGAAGAATTTTTCCCCAGTATGTGACACCTATTCTAATTAAAGGGAGGGAATCTCCACAAATACATACACAGCCAATACACATAAAAACGCTAAATATTTCTTTGTTCACAGATGTAATTAGCAAAATTCACTCAAGATACTAATCTTGTGATCTCTGCTGCCTTTGGACATTCTCTGGCAGCAAAAAAGTTCAAATATTTTACTATGATCTACTAAGTAAATAATTGTGTGATTGAGAAAGCCACTGACAGAGTCTCCTCTCTGATTGGCAGTTGATTCTGATGACTGGAAACACAATTTCACCATGGCCCAGAGTAAAGACTTTGCCAAGACCCTTTAGGAAAAAATGTCCAGATTGGATCCTGGTATCCTCTGTGGTCCTGAGAAAGAGCTGCCTTTCCCTGTTTTTCTCTTTACTCTTGATGTTTTGAGCGGCTTGCAGTGCTCGAGAGAGCACAAATGACCTGGTTCAATGATTGACTATCACCTGAGTGGAGTCCAAGATAGCAAAGCATATTTCTCCTAACTAAAATGGAATGACAGGTGATATATGAAAAATTGACAAGCATTTCATCTTTTTATTTTTTGGATTTGTTTTTTTTTTTCGAGACAAGGTTTCTCTGTGTAGCCCTGGCTGTCCTGGAACTCACTCTGTAGACCAGGCTGGCCTCGAACTCAGAAATCCACCTGCCTCTGCCTCTCAGAGTGCTGGGATTACAGGTGTGCACCACCACCGCCCGGCTACATTTCATCTTCAAAAACATTTAGTCATAAGAATATATTCTTATTTTTTCAGATGGAGAAATTTAGAAAGAGATTCTGTTCTTAGCTGAGGTTTAAAGTGTTAAGTTAGAAGGAACAGAGATTAACACTTTGATTAGGACCTTATAACATATTGAACTCATTAGGGAAAATGGGTTTTATCTATTTTAGACCATACTACAGCAGAGTGCAGTTATATACAAGAGGACAGAGCATGGTGAATAACTTACTTACTGTGTCAGTCAGATTCCAACCAGAAATCTTTTCACATCAACAAAAGATTAATAACTTACTCTTTTAAAATCACAGCAGTGAGAATCAAGTCTTGTTTATAAATGATGTTGAAAAATATTTATGAACTAAAGTATACAATGGCATTAGTAAAGATGTCTTCTGTGTTTGGCAATTTTAGCAACTCAAGCTTTCAACAGTTGAAGAGCACAGAACAAGGATTCTTAGGGTCTCTGAAGATCAACAGTAAGGGAGAAATTGTGGGGAAGCCTGCAACAAAAATTTCACTGCAATGCCTCACGAATTTTGTAGATGGGAATCTACAAAAACGGTGTGAAAAATGATACAAATAAAATTTAGAAGATGAAAGCTAACAAATGTGACTACCAGCATCAGAATAGTATGGGTTGCTCTGGTCTCAGCTTGGCCTCTGGGGTTCTGATTGGAAGTGAGGATGTGCTGCATCCGCTGGTGATGTCTGTGGAGGAGAAGCACCAAGGAGACACTGGTCCAGACCATGATGCTCATGAATGTGGGCATCATGAGCAAACCGCAAGAAGAGAATCCCTAAACTGAATCCAGAAGTGGAACAGAACAACTTGCTTTTAGAGGAAGTGTTATTCTCTGTTATTTGTGGACCAGTGATTTTCATTGGAATGTAGATGTTATTTATGACACTAAAGAACCAACAGCTGTAACAAGAATAACTCGCCAAGTCTGGGATGCTTGCTCTCAGTATAAATTTATCTCTATTAACAGGAACAAGAGTGACAAACTGATGGATACTCAGGACACAGGTGGAGCACAAGTTTGTGCTTCTTGCCACTAGGCGACTGAAGAATTCTAATTTACATATGAAGTCAGTTGGAGGATTTCTTGGAGTAAACGCCATTATGTTGTTTGGAAATATAGTGATGAATAGAACCAAGGTGTTGGCCACAGCAATGTGGCTTAAAATTACCTGTCTGGGCCTCTGTTGAGAACCAGTTAAGATTGGAGAAAAATTATGGACAAACAGGAAGACATTGGCCACAGTCCCAAACACAAACTGGCAAAGCAAGAGGATCTGAAAAAGCACATCCTCAATGGTTTTCAGGGATATATCATGAGCAGACATGAAGAGGGTTTTCCTTGATGCTGGAGTGATTATAATACGGGGACATCTGTCCCCAGGACTCTGATATTGTCCACTCTTACCAATTGATTTTGGACAATTTCTTCCCTTGATAAGTGAGACACTATTCTATCACACTACAGGAACTTTGCCTGGAGAACAATGCATGGACAGTAACTCAGAATAAAATTTTATACTTTTTGAATTACCTGCCTCAAGATTAGTTTGTATTGCAACTACATCTTTGTGCTCACATTAGTCAATAACCTACACAATAACACACATTTTAACACACCATGGGCTTTGCATATGAATAAAGACAGGAAAGAGAATAGTATGAGTATGTGATTCCATCATCATAATTCAGTATAATTAGGAGGGAGGGGGCTGTAAATGGGATGTAAATTAATCAGTAAAATAACAATGAAAAAGAAAAGAAAATACAAATGCAGCATAAAAGAATAAAATTTCCTTGTTATAACATGTTAAAAACAATGTGTATATTAATAACATGTAGGATTATATATAATAATCAATAAAGGTTTGTAACTGAATTCAGTTATAGAAAATTAACTTGTTAGCTTTGAAATTTTTTACATTATTTATCCACACATCAAAAAACTCAAATATTTCTCTTAAAACCACCTGTGTTCTAATCACACAAATGAACATAGGTTAACATATGTATCCTCCATTTGAACAAAAACCACTTGCTAACAAGTTTTATTGATTCATAGTTTTCCTGATCTTAATTTTTGTTGTAAAAAAAATCAGGTACCACAGTCTTACCTGCATCATTTCCAGCTTCCCTCCAAAATTATTAATACAATCACTATTACACCCTTTGCAAGCTGCTGCTTGGCCTGAATTTTACTTGTTTATATGTTTTAAAAGGGACATGGCCTCCATCCACTAGATAAAATTTAAATGTCACATACAGATTTTACCTTGAAAGATATTTTCTGCTGAGTGCTAATCCATGAAACAGACATTCCATTGAGATGAAAGCAAAAATATTAACTTATTTGATTTATACTGCAGTCTCCAGAAAGAAATAATGGTTCATGTTGACATCAGAAGACAATTTACACTGAAGAGGGCAGAAGAGAATTTTAAGCAGAAGCCCATGGTTCCAAGAATCCCACCTTCTGAGTCACAGTCAGGATGAGTATGCTCAGAGGCAGAAGGCCAGTTCCAGAGCTCAGCTTCTATTGAAGTGTATATCATATTCCTCTTCCAGTGAGGAACCTATATGCATCACACTTTGCCTGAGAAAATGCAAGGAAACTCTGAATGTTTTTTTACTCTTTATGTAATGCTGTGAAGGTAAACCAGTAGAGTCCAGATTTCCAGTCTCTTAAAATAATAGGGTACGTAAATATGACATGCTTCAGAGAGTTTATTATTGTATCATCTGGGGTATCAGTGTATTTCTCTGCATGGTGTCTTTGGGATACCTCTGATGAAGTAAAATCAATTATCCCCAGAGCAAATATCCACTTTTACTTTCTGATGCTTAATGATGATGTTTAGGAGTTCGTTAGATATCAATGAGTACTTGAGCAAAATTTAGAAAAGAGTTTTCATGTTTCCTTGGGGGAAATCTAAGTTCTGATTTGATCTTGTAGTCAGATGTAAATTGGGGCATTCAAGGGTAGAACAAGGGATTCATTATGTGCATTTCTATGTAATACTTTCTCCTTCTATTTCACCTTTACAAAATTATGATGACACCAAATCCCTCAAGAAAACCCATGACAAGACCTTGAGATTCTTTAATTGTCCAGAAAGTTGCTTCATTCCAACTTTTCCCATGTTTGTCCCATGACACATACTTATGACAAATTTGTTGACTGCTAGAAGCTGGTCTTTCCCATTTGAATCCCTCAGGTTATTGCCATATCCACTTGTTTTCAGGTAGATTGTTACTTGGTTTCTCATATACTCATAAATCTTTATCAGAAGCCTAATATACTTTGTTAGTATCAAGAGAATCTGTTTTGTAAAGAAGGAATCCTGGACATGCAAATATATGTATTGAGCAATCATTAAGAAATAAATAGATCCAACCACATTTATTGATACTCTAGGTATAATAGAAAACTAGGATTTCTATCCTAGTTTGGATTATGAATGATGAAAAGTTAAAAACTCAGGTTGTAAATGTAAGAATTGTGGGTTCTAAACCTTTATTGATATTCACAACTGCAGCAAGATTGTCTTAGGCACAGTTAATGTACATGAATTAAGATGTATGAGACCAAGATATCATTGTGCCACAGTTTTACTAATGAAACTAACAGAATTGAGAAGGGATGTATGTGGAAATAACTTGTCATTTATTGCTCAGATACCATATGTTTTTCTGGAACAATCATACATCCATGATTTCAACTGTGAAATTTAAGTTGGCCAAGTGACATATAGGTTAATACCTTGGAATTCACAGGGGAATAACCTTAAAAGTAATGAGATTGTAAGAGTCATGGCAAAAAATAGGAGATAAAATACAGCATTATAAAGGATTAAATGGTGATAATGGAAAATGAAGAGTTAAATTTGTGTGTATGTAGAACAGAAAGAAGACCAGGAGATGTGGAGAGGAATAACTAACACTAAGTGTATCTTGAAAAAGTGGACAGAAACATAGTGATATTGAGACATCCTGTAATATATTCACTTGCATATTATAAAGGAGTTTTAATAACCCTGTACTATATTAGCTGGACAGTTCCCAAAGTAGATAATCTCACGTTGAATAATGTAAACTTCCATTCCAGGATTGCCAACTTCCTTTTCTAGCTGCTGGCCAATCAACTCCCAAAGCACTATCAATCCCACCCCCAAATATCACAGGCTATTACTAATAATGCTGGTAATTCTTCAAAACTAAGGGGCTGAAGACACCATGTACTAGACACAGAGAATATGCAGAAATCAAACTAGGACTTACTTTGAAAATGTGTATGCCACGCATGTGTCTGCAGGTGGTGTAAGAAAGGAAACTTAAGAAGTCACCTGGAAAACTTTCTTAAAAGGTGCCACATGCAGTACTGGAAGAGAAAAGCATTCTGAAATTCCATCCTTCTTTGAACACTGCCAGGTACAGTAATTACTGGCTTGATGAGATATGCCCATTGATTCAAGTGTGACATAAATGTTATGGGGGAAACCAACTATTTTCTTATTCCACCTAAGGCCCCATCCATGAGCTAGAACTCATAAATGGCATTGTTTATATTGTCTGTGGGAAAATAGATCCTAGCAGGGAATTCAATACTAATGTTTTCCTTAATGGGCAGAGAACTGAAATATTTCGTGATGACTTATTGCTACTTTTGTAGATCAGTGCATCTCTTGGTTCTCCTCAGAGAAACTTCCTGGATATTAATTAACACAGGAACTCTCAACTGGTCAATGTGCAGTAATATGCATTTGGTATGCTCACTTAGAACTGAATAGATATATCATAGCTCTCCCTCCAAGCCTTAAGGGTCTTCATTTGGTGTTAGCACAATTTTAGAGCCAGGAGTAGTTGATAACATCAATGAAACAATGTTTACCAGACACAAGAAGGGATAAACTGTGATATTGACCCACAAGGATTGCAAAATAATTTAGAAGACCCATGTAAGATTAAGCCCAACCATTATTGTTAGTTCTTGATCAAAATGATAGATGATAGAATTTTCTGGAAACACCAACCTGAATTGGGAAAATGCTTTCCTGAATTTACCTGTAGTCAAGTCTGTAGAGCATTTTATTTTTTTAATCCCTGCTCTTTAGCCCATTTTTGCTCATCACTTCCCTGTGGGAATGGGTGGGGTGTCTAGAGGAACACCCTCATAGAAGCAGGAAGAGGGGGGGGGGGATAGTGGGTTAATGGAGGGATGGAAATGGAGAAAAGGGATAACATTTTAAATGTAAATAAATGGAGTATCCAATAAAAAGGGCATTCTCTTTATAATAGTTGATAGGGTAGTTCCTATGTCAATGGAGAAGATGGTCTGGGTAGCTTATGAAAATAGGCTCGGCAAGTCACGGGGAACAAACAAGTAAGCTGAGTTTCTCTTTCTGCATCAGTTGCTGAGTTCAGGTTCCTGCACTGACTTCCTCCCTTGGTGCCACTGATGAATGGTATAACCTTTCTTCCTTGTTTGTTTTATTCGTGGTACTCTTTGCAGCAAGTGAAATGAGCTAAGACACTAAGAAAATCCCATGATTGCATGAAGGCAGGCACAATCCCACCACTCATTGGGGAGCTATTCTAAGTGATAAATGATGATAAAGAGATTCAGTTTTTAAATAATTTTATCTCTGGCAGGTTAGCCACATTGTAGAGAAGGCCATTTTCTGAAGAGGAATGGATTTGTTGGAAACAGAAGACAATAGAAGTTGGCTGGGTAGGGCTTAGAAAGTAGATATTCAAAGAGTTTGGTGGGAGACCTGAATATGATTCAAAAATTGAATGAAATTCACCAAGTTAATAATATAAAGAAGTTTAGAAAATCTGGCCATACCACATGCCCATAATCCTAACATGCAATGATAGATATGGTGAAAGGTCATCTTATGTTCAAAGCCTGCCCCTTATATGTAAGTTTTATGATTCTAGAAACTGCTGCAAAGCAAGGTAGTACAAAGTTGAGAAGTAATTTTTTATTAGGTATATTCTTTATTTACATTTCAAATGTCCCCTTTCCTGGTTCCTCCCTTCCCCGAAAATCCCAAAAGCCATCTCCCCTTCCCCAATCAACACTCCCCCGCTTCCCTGACCTGGTACTCCTCTACACTACAGCATCAAGTCTTTCCAGGACCTCCTCCCTTTGTTGTCTAGCAAGACCATCCTCTGCTGCTGATGTGTCTGGAGCCATGGGTAACTCCATTTGTACTCTTTGGTTAATGGTTTCATTTCTCTGGGAGCTCTGGGAGTTCTAGGTGACTCATATTACTTTCTCCTGTGGCACTGAAAACCCCTTGATCTCCTTGGGTCCTTTCTCTAGCTCCCCCATTGGCAACCCTGTGCTCAGTTCAATGGCTGACTGAGAGTGTCCCCTCTGTATTTGTCATACACTAGAAGAGCCTCCCAGGTGATAGCTATATCCAGCTCAGGTGAGCCAGCACTTGTGGGCATCCACAATTGTGTCTGGGTTTTGTAACTGTATATACCCTGGGTGGGGTAGTCTCTGGATGGTCTTTCCCTCAGACTCTGCTCAAACTTTTGCCTCTGTATGTCCTTCTGTGAGTATTTTTCCCTTTCTACAAAGGACCCAAGGATACATACTTTGTTCTTTCTCCTTCTTGGGCATCATTTGATATGTGAAATGTGTCTTGGGTATTCCAAGCATCTGAGCTAATATCTACTAATCAGTGAGGGCATACCATGAGTGTTCTGTTGTGATTGGGTTACCTCACTAAGGATTATATTTTCCAGTGCCACCCATTTGTCTGATAATTTCATGAATTCATTGATTTTAATGGCAGAATAGTACTCCATTGTGTAGAGGTTCCACATTTTCTATATCCATACCTCTGTTGAGGGACATATAGGTTCTTTTCATCTTCTGGCTATTATAAGTAAAACTGCTATGAACATAGTGGAACATGTGTCCTTATTACGTGCTGTAGAATACTCTGGGTATATGCCGAGGAATGGTATAGCATACTCCTCAGGTAGAATGATTCACAGTTCTCTAAGGAACTGCCAAACTGATTTCCAGAATGGTTGTACCAGCTTGCAATCCCACCAGCATTCGAGGAGTGTTCCTTTATACCCACAGCCTCTCCAGCTCCTGCCCTCACCTGAGTTTTTTATCTTAGCCATTCTGACCAGTGCGAGATGAAATCTCAGGGTTGTTTTGATTTACATTTTCCTGATAATTAAGGATGTTGAACATTTCTTTGGGTGCTTCTTAGCCATTCAATATTCCTCAGGTGAAAATTCTTTGTTTAGCTCTGGACCCCATTTTAATAGGGTTATTTGGTTCTCTGGAGTCTAGCTTCTTAAGTTCTTTGTATATATTAGATATTAGCCCAATGTTGGATGGAGGGTTGGAAAAGATCTTTTCCTGATTTGTTGGTTGATACTTTGTCCTATTGACAGTATCCTTTGCCTTAAAGAAACTTTCTAATGTTATGAGGTCCCATTTGTCAATTCTTGATGGTAGGGCATAGGCTATTGGTGTTCTCTTTAGTAAATTTTCCCTATGCCCATGTGTTCAAGGCCCTTCCCCAGTTTCTTTACTATTAGTTTCAGTGTGTCTGGTTTTATGTGAAAGTCCTTGATCCACTTGGACTTGAGCTTTGTACAAGGAGATAAGTGTGGATAGATTCACATTCTTTTTCATGGTAGCTGCCAGTTGAACCAGCACCATTTTTTTTTTGAAAAGGCTATCTTTTTTTCTGCTGGATGGATTTAGATCCTTTGTCAAAGATCAAGTGACCATAAGTATGTGGGTTCATTTTTGGGTCTTCAACTCTATTCCACTGATCTACCTGCCTGTCACTGTACCATTACCACGCAGTTTTTAACACAATTACTCTGTTGTACTGCCTGAGGTCTGGGATACTGATTCCCCCAGAAGTTCTTTTACTGTTGAGAATAGTTTTAGCTATCCTGGGTTTTTTTTGTTTTTGTTTTTGTTTTTGTTTTTTTTTTTTGTTTTTTTGTTGTTTTTGTTGTTGTTGTTATTCCAGATGAATTTGAGAATTGCTCTTTCTAACTCTATGAAGATGGGGTTTTGATGCGGATTGCATTGAATTTGTATATTGCTTTTGGCAAGATGACCATTTTTACTGTATTAATCCTGCAAATCCATGAGCATGGGAGAGCTTTCCATCTTCTGAGGTCTTCTTTGGTTTCTTTCTTCAGAAACTTGAAATTCTTGTCATACAGATCTTCCACTTGTTTGGTTAGAGTCACCCCCAGATATTTTATATTGTTTGTGACTATTGTGAAGGGTGTTGTTTCCCTAATTTCTTTCTCAGCCTCTTTATCCTTTGAGTATAGGAAGTCTACTGATTTGTTTGAGTTAATTTTATATCCAGCCATTTTGCTGAAGTTGTTTATCCACTATAGGAATTCTCTAGTGGAGTTTTTGAGTCGATTAAGTATGCTATCATATCATCTGCAAATAGTGGTAATTTGACTTCTTCCTTTCCAATTTGTATCCCTTTGGTTTCCTTTTGGTGTCTAATTGCTCAGCTAGAACTTCAAGTACTATATTGAATAAATATGGAGAGAGAAGGCAGTCTTCTCTAGTCCCTGATTTTAGTGGGATTACTTAAACTTTCTCTCCATTTAGTTTGATGTTTGGTACAGGTTTGCTGTATATTGCTTTTACTATGTTTAGATAAGGGCATTGAATTCCCAATCTTTCCAAGACTTTTAGCATGAAAGGATGCTGAATTTTTTCAAATGCTTTTTCAGCATCTAATGAAATGACCATGTGGTTTTTTTCTTTGAGTTTGCTTATGTAGTGGGTTACATTGATGGATTACTGTATATTGACCCTTCCCTGCATCCCTAGGATGAAGCTTACTTGACATGGTGAATGATGGTTTTGATGTGTTCTGGGATTCAGTTGGCAAGAATTTTATTGAGTACTTTGTATCAATATTCCTAAATGAAATTGGTCTAAAGTTCTCTTTCTTTGTTGGATTTTTCTGTGATTCTGGCATCAGCATAATTGTGGCTTCATAGAATGAGTTGGGTAGTGTTCCTTCTGTTTCTTTTTTTTATTTATTTTTTTATTCGGTATATTTTTATTTACATTTCAAATGATTTCCCCTTTCCTAGCCCCCCCCCTCCCAAAAAGTCCCGTAAGCCCCCTTCACTCCCTCTGTCCTCCCACCCACCCCTTCCCACTTCCCCGTTCTGGTTTGGCTGAATACTGCTTAACTGAGTCTTTCCAGAACAAGGTGCCATTCTTCCTTTCTTCTTGTACCTCATTTGATGTGTAGATTATGTTTTGGGTAACCATCCAGGTTTCTAGGTTAATATCCACTTATTAGTGAGTGCATACCATGATTCATCTTTTGAGTCTGGGTTACCTCACTTAGTATGATGTTCTCTAGGTCCATCCATTAGCCTAAGAATTTCATGAATTCATTGTTTCTAATGGCTGAATAGTACTCCATTGTGTAGATATACCACATTTTTTGCATCCACTCTTCTGTTGAGGGATACCTGGGTTCCTTCCAGCACCTGGCAATTATAAATAGGGCTGCTATGAACATAGTAGAGCATGTATCCTTATTACATGGTGGGGAATCCTCTGGGTATATGCCCAGGAGTGGTATAGCAGGATCTTCTGGAAGTGAGGTGCCCAGTTTTCGGAGGAACCGCCAGACTGATTTCCAGAGTGGTTGTACCAATTTGCAACCCCATCAGCAGTGGAGGAGTGTTCTTCTTTCTCCGCACCCTCTCCAACACCTGCTATCTCCTGAATTTTTAATCTTAGCCATTCTGACTGGTGTAAGGTGAAATCTCAGAGTTGTTTTGATTTGCATTTCCCTAATGACCAATGAAGTTGAGCATTTTTTAAGATGTTTCTCTGCCATCCGATGTTCTTCAGGTGAGAATTCTTTGTTTAACTCTGTACCCCATTTTTTAATAGGGTTGTTTGGTTTTCTGGAGTCTAACTTCTTGAGTTCTTTATATATATTGGATATTAGCCCTCTATCTGATGTAGGATTGGTGAAGATCTTCTCCCAATTTGTTGGTTGCCGATTTGTCCTCTTGATGGTGTCCTTTGCCTTACAGAAACTTTGTAATGTTATGAGGTCCCATTTGTCAATTCTTGCTCTTAGAGCATACGCTATTGGTGTTCTGTTCAGAAACTTTCTCCCTGTACTGATGTCCTCAAGGGTCTTCCCCGGTTTCTTTTCTATTAACTTCAGAGTGTCTGGCTTTATGTGGAGGTCCTTGATCCATTTGGATTTGAGGTTAGTACAAGGAGACAAGGATGGATCAATTTGCATTCTTCTGCATGCTGACCTCCAGTTGAACCAGCACCATTTGTTGAAAAGGCTATCTTTTTTCCATTGGATGTTTTCAGCCCCTTTGTCGAGGATCAAGTGGCCATAGGTGTGTGGGTTCATTTCTGGATCTTCAATCCTGTTCCATTGATCAGCCTGCCTGTCACTGTACCAATACCATGCAGTTTTTAACACTATTGCTCTGTAGTATTGCTTGAGGTCAGGGATACTGATTCCCCCAGATTTTCTTTTGTTGCTGAGAATAGTTTTAGTTATCCTGGGTTTTTTGTTATTCCAGATGAATTTGATAATTGTTCTTTCTAACTCTGTGAAGAATGGAGTTGGGATTTTGATGGGTATTGCATTGAATCTGTATATTGCTTTTGGCAAAATGGCCATTTTAACTATATTGATTCTACCGATCCATGAGCATGGGAGGTTTTCCCATTTTTTGAGGTCTTCTTCCATTTCCTTCTTCAGAGTCTTGAAGTTCTTGTCATACAGATCTTTCACATGTTTGGTAAGAGTCACCCCAAGATACTTTATACTATTAGTGGCTATTGTGAAGGGGGTCATTTCCCTAATTTCTTTCTCAGCCTGCTTATTCTTTGAGTATAGGAAGGCCACTGATTTGCTTGAGTTGATTTTATAACCTGCCACTTTGCTGAAGTTGTTTATCAGCTGTAGGAGCTCTCTAGTGGAGTTTTTTGGGTCACTTAGGTAGACTATCATGTCATCTGCAAATAATGATAGTTTGACTTCTTCCTTTCCAATTTGTATCCCTTTGACCTCCTTATGTTGTCGAATTGCCTGAGCTAGTATCTCAAGTACAATATTGAAAAGATAAGGAGAAAGGGGGCAGCCCTGTCTAGTCCCTGATTTTAGTGGGATTGCTTCAAGTTTCTCTCCATTTAGTTTGATGCTGGCTACCGGTTTGCTGTATATTGCTTTTACTATGTTTAGGTATGGGCCTTGAATTCCTGTTCTTTCCAAGACTTTAAGCATGAAAGGATGCTGAATTTTGTCAAATGCTTTTTCAGCATCCAATGAAATGACCATGTGGTTTTTTTCTTTGAGTTTGTTTATGTAGTGGATTGCATTGATGGATTTCCATATATTGAACCAACCCTGCATTCCCGGGATAAAGCCTACTTGATCATGGTGGATGATCGTTTTGATGTGTTCTTGGATTCGGTTGGCAAGAATTTTATTGAGTATTTTTGCATCGATGTTCATAAGGGAAATTGGTCTGAAGTTCTCTTTCTTTGTTGGATCTTTGTGTGGTTTTGGTATCAGCGTAATTGTGGCTTCGTAGAAGGAATTGGGTAGTGTTCCTTCTGTTTCTATTTTGTGGAATAATTTGAAGAGTATTGGTGTTAACTCTTCTTTGAAGGTCTGATAGAATTCTGCACTGAAACCATCTGGTCCTGTGCTTTTTTTGGTTGGAAGACTTTCTATGACTCCTTCAATTTCTTTAGGCATTATGGGACTGTTTAGATGATCTATTTGGTCCTGATTTAATTTTGGTATTTGGTATCTGTCAAGGAAATTGTCCATTTCCTCCAGGTTCTCCAGTTGTGTTGAGTACAGGCTCTTGTAGTAGGATCTGATGATTTTTTGGATTTCCTCAGTTTCTGTTGTTATATCTCCCTTTTCATTTCTAAGTTTGTTAATTTGGATACTTTCTCTGTGCCCTTTGGTCAATCTGGCTAAGGGCTTATCTATCTTGTTGATTTTCTCGAAGAACCAGCTCCTGGTTTTGTTGATTCTTTGTATGGTTCTCTTTGTTTCTACTTGATTGATTTCAGCCCTGCGTTTGATGATTTCCTGCCTTCTACTCCTCCTGGGTGAAATACCTTCTTTTTGTTCCAGGGCTTTCAGGTGTGTCATTAAGCTGGTAATGTATGCTCTCTCCATTTTCTTTTTGGAGGCACTCAGGGCTATGAGTTTTCCTCTTAGCACTGCTTTCATTGTGTCCCATAGATTTGGGTATGTTGTGTCTTCATTTTCATTGTGTTCTAAAAAGTCTTTAATTTCTTTCTTTATTTCTTCCTTGACCAAGTTATCATTGAGTAGCATATTGTTCAATTTCCACGTGTATGTGGGTTTTCTGTTGTTTTTGTTGCTATTGAAGACCACTTTTACTCCATAGTGATCTGATAGGAGGCATGGGATTAGTTCGATCTTCTTATATTTGTTGAGGTCTGTCTTGTGACCAATTATATGGTCGATTTTGGAGAAGGTACCATGAGGTGCTGAGAAAAAGGTATATTCTTTTGCTTTAGGATAGAATGTTCTATATATGTCTGTTGAATCTAATTGACCCTAAAGCAGACACCTGAAGGTTCCTGCTGGGGCCCGCTGGATTCACCAGAGCACACGGACCTCTCCCGCTGGCTGCCGGAAGCCCCACCTGCCTCTTTCAGGACCTGGAGATGTGGCGCTGCTGCTCAGGCCGATCTGGATCTGGAAGCGGAGAGGTCTGAGGGCTACCGCCAGAGGCCTCAGGACTGAAGCCTAAGCTGGACCGAGCTGTGCTGTGTGCTCCCCAGACTGCACACCAGGTACCCCGCACTTCCTGGAGACCGAGAACTGTGGCCCAGGCTGTTCAGATCCTAAAGCAGGCGCTGGAAGGCTCCTGCTGGGGCCCGCTGGATTCACCGGAGCACACCGACCTCCGGTGTGCCGCCCGGAAGCCGCCCAGAAGCCCCACCTGTTCCTTCTGTTTCTATTTTGTGGAATAGTTTGAAGAGTATTGGTGTTAGGTCTTGGAAGATCTGATGGAATTCTGCACTAAAACCATCTGGTCCTGTGCTTTTTTTCCGTTGGAAGACTTCCTTTTTTTGTTTGTTTGTTTGTGGTTTTGGGAGGATTTTGGTTTTGTTTTGTTTTTGTTGGGAGATTTCAATGTCTGCTTTTATTTCTTTAGGAGATATGGGACTGTTTAGATGGTCTATCTGATCATTATTTAACTTTGGTATTTGATATCTGTCTAGGAAACTGTCCATTTCATCCAGATTTTCCAGTTGTGTTGAGTATAGACTTTTGTAGTAGTATCTGATGATTTTTTGAATTTCCTCTGTTTCTGTTGTTATATCTCCCTTTTCATTTCTGATTTTGTTAATTTGGATACTGTCTCTGTGTCCTCTGCTTAGTCTGACTAAGGGTTTATCTTTCTTTTTGATTTCCTCAAAGAACCAGCTCCTGGTTTTGTTAATTCTTTGTATAGTACTATTGTTTCTACTTGGTTGATTTCAGCCCTGAGTTTGATGATTTCCTGCCTTCTACTCCTCTTGGGTGTATTAGCTTCTATCTGTTCTAAAGTTTTCAGGTGTGCTGTTAAGCTGCTGGTGTATGCTTTCTCTAGCTTCTTTTTGGAGGCACTCAGAACTATGAGTTTTCCTCTTAGCACTGCTTTCATTGTGTCCCATTGTTTTGGGTATGTTTGACTTCATTTTGATTAAATTCTATAGTCTTTAATTTCTTTCTTTATTTTTTCCTTGACCAAGTTATTGAGTAGAGTGTTGTCCAACTTCCGTGTGTATATGGGATTTTTATTAGTTTTCTTTTTATTGAAGATCAGCCTTAATCCATGATGATCTCATAGGGTGCATGGAATTATTTCATTCTTCTTGTATCTGTTGAGGCCTGTTCAGTGACCAAATATATGGTCAGAAAGGGTGTCATTGTGTCCTGAATCTTTTGTATGCTTGTGTCAGAAAAGTTTTGCTCCTTGGCATACTCGCAAAAGATGCTCTAATATATAACAAGGACCCATGCTCCACTATGTTCATAGTAGCCTTATTTACAATAGCAAGATGCTGGAATGTACCCAGATGTCCTTCACCAGAGAAATGGATGCAGAAAATGTGGTACATTTACACAGTATAGGACTATTCTGCTATTAAAAACAATGAATTCATTAAATTCTTAGGCAAATGAATGGAACTAGAAAATATCCTGAGTTAGGTAACCCAATCACAAAAGAACATGCATGGTATGCACTCACTGATAAGTGAATATCATCCCAAAATCTCAGAATACCCAAGATAAAATTCACAGACCTCATGAAGCTCAAGAAGAAGGAAGACCAAAGTGTCAATACTTCAGTCCTTCTTTGAATGGGGAACAAAATACAGGAAGAAATATGGAGAGAAAGTGCAGAACAGAGACTGAAGGAAATGCCATCCAGAGACTCCCCCATCTGTGCATCCATCCCATAATCAGCCATCAAACCCAGGTGATATTTTGGATGTCAAGAAGTGCTTGCTGAAATGATTGTTTTAAAGAGACAAAAATAAGAATCTCTATGCTTGCTTTCATTTAAGAAACTTTCCTTTTCTTGGATTTCTTTCACTGTATGTTAATATGTGTGCATAATCCTGTCAGAGTTGGTGTGTTGGATCTTAGGGGTGGAGGCTAGAGGAAAATTTGTATAGCCATTCATGCAGGATTCTCTTTGTGTAGCCCTGGTTGTCCTGGAACTAATTGTAAAAAGATTAAAAGTATTATTTATAGGTTGAAAAACATTTAATAACATTGTCAGCTCTGCTAACTGAGCTGAGCCCAGGTGTTTCTATAACCACCTGTTGATTATAAATAAGATATCTATCTCTTCCTTCAGAAGAGCCATTTATGAAAATCAAAAGAGCATTATGCAGCAGCTGTAAAGATCATATTAGGAAATACAACCTCATGTATATCTAAAAAACATTATTAATCTATCTTGAGGACAACGGCCATGCCAATAAGTGAATTCTTCTATCTCATCTAGGAACCGGCATGCCTAGTGATAGGCAGCCATATACAATTAGCAAGGATTTCCTTGGCATCCAAATTTTAAAATTTTCTTAAAAATATATATGCATAATTCACATGATATGCACAGGGATACCATTTCCCCTCTGTTTTTCTTTTTTAAGAAGATTTGTTTTGTTTTTTAAAAATGTTTTATATTACCTCATCTTTGAGGATAACAAAGAATCAAATTGTCAAAGATCTCTCCAATGAATAGCCTTTATTTATTAAATGGCCAGTTTTATTGTTTGTTCCAATCTAAGTTGGAACACCAAGCATATACCATAACATAGGTAATAACTATGTAATTATAGAAAATAAACCTAGCATTCTCAGTTGCCTTTTGCTAGAGCAGTTGCAACTAGAATGCCCCAAAATGAATCAATCCTTCACTCTGGTGTTCCTCTGCATACCTGGCTGAGCTGGCTGCTTTGTCATAGGATCCAAGATGGTGGCGACCTTGGAGAATTTTCTTTCCTTATTCAATCTACTTTCGTTCCTGTATTTCTATAGTCATCTCTTTGTTTACATTAGGGGTGTTTCATTCTTTGATTTTTGTAAAGATATATTATGTGCTTTGGAGCTAGGAATAGTCTTCTTCTATTATTCATATCTGTTCTTAGTTTTTGTCTTTTCATAGTATCCCAAATTTCCTTGATGATTTTCATTAGAAAGTTTTTATTTGCCATTTCCTTTAATTGATATAGCAATCTATTCTTTTGTATCTCCTATGACTGAGAGTCTCCATTCTATCTCTTGTATTATGTTGGTAAAGTTTGTGACTTGTAGTTATCTTTTCTTGGTTTTCTTTCTCTAGAGTTGCCTCCATATTTGTTTCATTTATTACTTCTATTTCTGTTTTCAGGTCTTGAACAGTTTTATTTCCTTTACCCCTTTGGTCACATTTTGCTCTCTCTCTATTTTTTTATATTTATTTGTTATTTATACTTATTTTTTTTTTATATTCACTCTTTAAATGCCTGTTTTGTGGAACCATGAAAGGTAGCCTGATTCCCAGTTGAGGTAAGGCTAGAAACCCTGGAAACCCTAAAGGAAAGGTGGGTATTTCACATGTGCCAGGGTACCAGGCACCTATCATTATCTGCATCTCCCCATACATTTGTGGCCATCACATAAGGGCAATGAATACCCTATACCCCTCCACCTGTACAAGGCCTGACCAGCTCATGTAGGCTCAAGACAGATCTCCATTTTAATGCGGTACCTACAAGCTTGGGGTCTTAGCCGATGAGCTTTTCTTCCAAGACATTCCTTCCTGCAATATATTTAATCTCAGGCCCACCCTGAGAAGAGGATATGGCTTTATTCACCCACTTTCCACCATGAAAATAAATCTGTTAAAACCATGGACTGCCTCTCTTCATTGGGATCCAAACAAGGAGAGTCACAGAAAAGGCCTTTGCCTACAGAGCTGCCATCTAAAATCCCATAGAATGCCTCTCTGCACTCCCAGCCACGGCTGCAACCAAGTACACCACTAGCTGACAAGCCTATCCCAGATACATAATTCAAATATTTTCTTCCTCAGCCATCCAAAGCAGACTCCAAAGTTTGCCTTCCAGGCATACTTCCTCAGACATCCAAAGTATGCCTTCCAGGACTAAGTTCCTCAAATACCCTTGCTTTTCTAGGATCATAATATCAGACCATGATGTGTACCCAAGCAAACCACTACAGGATTAACACATGCTACCTAGCCTATACAGACATCTCTCTGCTGGGATTCTGCTCCTCTGGTGTGATTACTCTACCAGTTTATCTACAGTACTGTTCCCACCGATCCAGCCGAGACTGAACACCATTTCCTGAGACTTGCCTGGTTGAACAAAACTGCCTTTGTAAGAGTCCACCGGTAGAACCCCACTCAATAAGGCCACAGAGACAGGAATGACTGCAATCTGCAAGAGGTTTGTTGTTCCAATGCACATTGGGCTCCCCCAGCACACAGGTAAAAGGAGATCCTGAGCTCACAAAGCACACAGTTTTTATGAACATTTTGGCGGGGAGTTGAGTGGTCACCTGAGTTGAAACCTTGTGATTGGTTACCCTGAGCAACATTTAAAATTATTGGTCAATGGAGGTTGTCTCCACCTTTTGTCCCTTTCCTGCCCAGCCTGAGGTATTTGTGGTATTTCCAGGCATTGTCTTTTTTGTCACTTCCCTCTCTGGCCTCACCCTAGGCAGGGTGGTTCTGTTTAGGCCATTTTCTTATCTATCTTGCCCCAGGCAGTCCTTCGAGGAAAGGAAAATTTCAGTCAAGTTATGAACCCCAATTCTTGGTCTTGGTGAACTGGACTGCTGTTTCTGACAGGGTTCTCACACCTTCCTCCAGACATCTCATTTGAATAAAGACTCCTGAAACTCGTTGAGATCCATAGACACACACTGAGATGCACAGAGCACAGACTTGGCACCATTCAGCTACAAGTGAACTCTCTTGCCAAAGACAAATGGCCACTGAACTTGGGGGAAGTTACATGATAAAAAGAAAAATATGGTGTCTATTTAGATTAATCCAATGTTTTTTTAAAACTGAGGTTAACACACTCAAATTGTGCAACCCGTGGATTAATTGGTTCAATAATTCCTTGTCTTCCCAACTCCCAACCCTAGATACCCCTCTGGCTTAGTTGTGCTACCTCTCCAACTGTGTAGTATTTTATTTTGATATTCCACCCACCCCAAATTTTCAGAACAAATGCCAGTCACTCTACTGATGCATCTCCTTTAAAAAAGTAAAAGGAGGAGATGTGGGACCATGAAAGCTAGCATGGTTCAAAGTTGAACTAAGGAATGAAACCCCAGAAAGCCTGAAAAGATGCCAGGTACCATGCCCTTTCACTATCCTAACCCCCATAGATTTATGGCCATCAGTCATGTAAGGGTATTCCTCAAGCTCCTCACGTGTAGAAGACATGACCTGTGGTCAGGAAGACTCAAGACAGATCTCCATTTTAAGGAGGTACCTATCGGCCTGAAGGACTCAAGTCAATAAGCTTTCCTACCCAGGCATTCCTCCCTGCAAAAGGTATTTAACCTCAGACCCACCCTGAGAAGGGGGTATGGTTTTATTCTATTGTGGTAAATCTCCAACCCAAATAAGCCCATGCAAAGAAAACACAACTCAATTGATATGAAGAGAAGATACATACCTAGATTAGGCAGATTTATCACTACACTACAATATCCCCCATCTACGAAACCCCTTATAACCTGCAGTTTCTCCAGGCCACGTGCTTCTGCTCCACTTTCCTTCCATCTCCTCCTCCATGCTGTCCTCTCTTCTGCCCCTCCTTCTTCTCTCTCCCAAACTTTCAGAACCACCATATCTTCTGCACAATCATTGGTTATAGCCTTTATTTTGCAAATTAAGGTGGGAAGAAGGTTTTTTTGTTTTGTTTTGCTTTGTTTCTATATTCTTTATTCACATTCCAAATACTTTTCCCTTTCCCAGTTCCCCCCTCCCCATATGTCCCTTAAGACCTCTTCCCTCTGCCCATTCCCCACTCACCCCCTCCCATTTCTCTGTCCTGATACTCCTCTACAATGCTGGATAAAGCCTTTCCAGGACCAGGGCCCTCTCCTTCCTTCTTCTTGGGAATCATTTGATATGCTAATTGTGTCTTGAGTATTCAGAGCTTCTGAACTAATTAATATCCACTTATCAGTGATTGCATTCCATGTGTATTCTTTTGTGACTAGGTTACCTCACTTAGGATAATATTTTCCAGTTCCAACCATTTGCATAAAAATTTCATGAATTCATTGTTTTTAATTGCTGAGTATTATTCCATTGTGTAAATATACCACATTTTCTCTTTCAATTCCTCCATTGAGGGACATCTGGGTTCTTTCCAGCTTCTGACTATTATAAATAAAGCTTCTATGAACATAGTAGAACATGTGTCTTTGTTGCATGCAGGGGAATCCTATTGGTATATGCACAGGAGTGATATATCAGAGTCCTTCGAAAGTGTCATGCCCAGTTTTCTGAGGAATTGACAGACTGATTTCCAGAGTGGTTGTACCATCTTGCAATCCCACCAGCAGTGGAGGAGTGTTCCTCTTTTTCCACATCCTTGCCAACACCTGCTGTCTCCTGAGTTTTTAACCTTAGCCATTGTGACTGGTGTGAGGTGAAATCTCAGGGTTGTTTTGATTTGCATTTCCCTAATGACTAATGATGTTGAACATTACTTAAGGTGCTTCTCAGCCATCCTAATTTCTTCAGGTGAAAATTCTTTGTTGAGCTCTGCACCCCATTTTAAATAGGGTTATTTGGTTATCTGGGGTCTAACTTTTTGAGTTCTTTGTATATATTGGATATTAGCTGCCTGAGTGCTGACTCATTCTTGTTCACAGCCCCTCCCAGGAGAATCAAAATACAAGTAGATTTCCCCCTTTCTGCCCAATTAAAAGACTTCTTCTCAGATTTAAATTGAACATAACTATTATCATTTTGAGACTTATAAAGTACAAGATAGACCTAACACCCAGTCCAACATCTTTGTCAATTATACAGAACCTGTTATCTATCCTATCATAAAAGATTTATAATTCTATACCCCTGACTCATGTCCTGGGTTTAGATTGTATGCCATCTAGAAGCCATCCTCACAAATCTGCATCATCTTTCCCAATGCTAATCAACTTAGGTTGGCCATGAGACTACCAGTTTTCAACCCCACCAGAAATCCAAGAATGATTAATATTACCTGAAAATATGAGAAGCACAAAATACAGCTTCCAAAACTTAGCCTATACTCCATTATCAGCTCTTCTGTGGCTTCCTGTGGTGCCTGGGTGTCCAGGAGCCTGAGAACCTGATGGCCCTTGCCTCCTCGTTTGCCCTAAGAAACCCAGACCTAACTCTGGCTGTTATACACCTTAAAATGTGCTTCTCCACACCCAGAGCAGTGTTCCAAGGTTCATTACGATCTGACAACCACCCAGGGACAGAATGGGGTAAGCACTGTCAACTCCTTGTGTCCCATCTCCCCAGAGTCAGTGTCCTGTTGCAGAACAGGTGCTGGCCCTGTAAGAGTCCATCAGAAAACCCCCACTCAATAAGACCACAGAGACTGGAATTGCTGCAATCTACAAGAGGTTTATTGTTCCAATGTACACTGGGGTCCCTCAAAATGTAGGCAAGAGGAGACTGAGCTCACTAAGCATACCCATTTTATGAACATTTTGGCAGTGAGTTCAGCAGATGCCTGAGTTAGATGACTGTGATTGGTTACCCTCAGCAACATTTAAAATTATTGGTCAACTCCAATGGAAAGATTCTCTCTGCCATTTGGTCCTGTCCTGCCCACCTTAAGGTATTTGTGGTATTTACTGGCACTTCTCTGGCCTCACCCTAGGCAGGGTGGTTCTGTTTAGGGCATTTCCTTATCTATCCTCCCTCCAGGCAGTCTTAGGTTAAATGCAAAGTTTCAGTCCAGCTGTGTGAGCCCTAATTCTTGGTCTTGGGGAGCTGGCCTGCTATTTCTAACAGGGTCCTCACAGACCCACAACCCTCTGTGATTTGACTCTATTTTCCTGTATTCTGTCAAGATATTTATTTATTTCCTCATTAAAGGTCTATATCTTCTTCATGAGTTGAGATGTAATGTCTTTTTCTCGTTCTTTAAGTGTGTTAGGATACCCAGTGCTTGACGTAGTAGGATAGCTGTTTTGGGATGGTGCCATATTTCACTGGCTTTTCCTTATCTTATTTTTTATCATGCCTTTATCCATCTTGTCTGTGGTGTTAGTTGTCCTAGTAGTCCCTAGCAGTAGCAGGCCTCTGGGTCTGGTTGTCCCAGTTGGCAACAGATCTCCTAGAGGGTATGCAGAGATTTGAGACAGAGTGTGAAGGGCAGATTCGTAATTGTAGGTAGAGATAGGGACAGGAAGATGGGGCACATAAAGAATGTGGCAGACCTCACAGCTTCTGGGCTTAATGAGGCTCATCATGCAGGAAATTGGGGAGCGAGTGTCTCACCTGATTGTTATGGGTGGCAGTAGGCTTCCTGTTTCCTAGGATCAGCCTGGACTTGTGATCTGAGGAAATGGTGTTTGGGAGCAACAAAAAGAACTACTTGAAATCAATTGTAGAGAATAAGCTAAACGCCTTGTATTTTAGTGACACAGCTTTCTGAAGATAACCAGACAGCTCAGCTCTAACAGACCAAAGGCCAGTCTTTATATTTCAATTCAATCATCTATCCCAGATTCCCTTTAAATTATCCCACCAATTATCATTTTTCAACTTAGTCCCTTGACTCCTAACAAAAGACTGCAAGCATATTTTTCTGAACTTTGCACACACACACACACACACACACACACAAACCCAAAAACAAAAAACAAAAAACAAAACTCAGAGATCTGCCTGACTTTTTACACACAGACAATAAGTTAGCAGGGTATGATCTAACAATGAGATCACTCCTCCAACATTCTTGGGCCTAAATTCTGTTTGTTCCAGGATGACCTTGAATTCAGGAATCTGTCTGCCTTACATCTGCCTGACTTTTTATCTTTCTGGCAAGCTGGCTCATAGATGCTTCTGTTCTTTTTGGTACATGAAGCCTCTCATAAGATTCATATTTCATTCTCATATTTTGAATAGGTGATAAATCCTATGTATATATTTTTAAATTCATGATTTCAATATTCTTTCCTATACACTTAGGTGCTGTACATAAAGTCAAAGAATTTACCTTTTTTTCTTTGCTAAGGATGTAACACATCCTTACCTCATAGGAGGCATTAACCTTCACATAGAGGACATTCCCCAATAACCTCGGCCAGGAGAATAGTTCTTGATAACTGTCAACACTAGTGGAGGCCCCTATCCTGCGGGCTCTGTCCCAGTGTTGGAATCACGCCACACCAACACTTTCATGACCATGCAGGACTCAGCATCCTAGAAGGCAAGCAGAATTGAGGTCCAGGAAGAGGAGTGTAGATCCAAGATTGCAGATTGAGAAGTGTAACTGAAAATGGATCACAGAAAAGAAATTTCTTTCTTTGTGTATGTTTTCTTGAAATTTAACCTGCTAATTTTTGCCCTCTTCAAAGTTAACTCATTTTTATTCATGCTTTCTTTGAATTTTATTAATGTGTTTGCATTTATTTTTTTTCTTTGACTAATATTTTTATTTATTCTTTGAGGATTTCATATAGTACAGCTTAATCATACTTTATTTCCTTCTCAAAACTCCTCCCAGATCTTTCTCATCTCCTTATTTACCCATTTTCTTCTTTCTCTCTCTTAAAAAAAGTCAAATCTATGGAAACAAAATTATGTTAGTTGACTACAATTGACAATGACATCTGCCTTGGAATGTGGTTGGTTTACCCAATGTCACTCCGTTGAAGAAAACTGAATTTTCCTCACACAGCAGCTATCAATTATAAATAGCTTCTTGCTTGAGGATGGGATTTCATGCTTACTTTTCTCCTCCATGCTGGGATTTTTGTCTGATTTGAATTTGTGAAGGCCTTTTGTTTTTTGTCCTCATCTTTGTGAATTCATATCAGCAGCTTATCTGTAATCTTTGAAAAATACTGTTTCCTTGAAGTTATCAATTACCTTACTTTCTTACAGTGTTTCCACATTCCTTCTGCATATGTATCTGAGCTTTGATTGGAGAGGAGTGATCTTGATATCCCATTTTAGTTTTGGGATTACAAAATCTATTATTTTATGCAAATTGTCTAGTTGTGGATCTATGTGTTAAAGCCTATTTACTATGAAATGAAATTCCTCTGATTGGAGAACTACTGATTGGAGATATCTGGATAATAGAGTATTTCCAAAAGGAACCAAATGACCCTATTCATCAGGAAGTCATTTTAAGAGGTCTGCACTCCTTTTTCTCTCTAACTTTTTTGTTCTTTACTACCTGGTGTTATGTGGTTAGGCGAGATTGTGGTTGAATACATGTTGGAAAGATGGTGGATAATATAACCTAATAAGCACCCAAAAAGTATGTATAGAGTTAAGGGGATACACAGATTAACAGGCAAATATCAGTGATACAGGGTAAACTGAACTGATTAAACTAAACTTAGAAACTATATTTTGTTTTTTTTTACAGTGTGTGGGAATGTTCAAGTGCAGATTTGAGGAAGTCAGAGTATTAATTGCAAGAGTTTGTTCTCTCCACAATGTAGGTTCTGGGGCTCGAACTCAGGTAATCAGTCCTGAGTGGTGAGTGCTTTACATGCCAAGCTTCTTGCTGCCTCTTATTATGGCCAGTGTTATGATGAAGACATGGTTCTACAGTTTTGTCAGTTTTAGTGTTGGTGCAAATCTGTGAAAAGGCACATGAAACTTCAGTATTAATTTTGTAACTCAGTGTGAATCTATTCCTTAATACAGAATGTACAAACTATTTTTCTATTCTTTTATTTCAAGTTCTTTAATTGTAGCTGTTAATAGCAATTTTTCCAATCAAATTGCAAATAAAGTGTCAAGTGGGTTGGATAAATTTCTCAGTTTGGGACTGGAGGGAGATGGTTCAACAGGTTAGAGTCCTGGCAACTTTTGCAGTGGATCAGAACTTGATTCTTAGAAACTATATTTGTAGACTTACACGTGTTTTTAACTCCAGCTCTAGGGGTATGACACTTATTCTTCTGAAAGTTAGGTAATTACTGTATATACAAGCACATCTAACACACATAAACATGAGAAATGGTAAAATATTTCCTTGTTCACAGAAGTAAGTACCACAACTCAGATTTTTAGTTTCATCACACCAACAGTTATAAGTACTCCAGATATTAATCTTGTGGTCTCTATTGTCTGTGGTCAGTTTCAGGCAGCTGAAAAGTTTAGATGCTTGATTTTAATCTTCTGAGAAAATACTACTATGGCTGAGGAAGGCACTGACAGAAAGAGTGGCAACATTTCCAGCTCATTTTTCTGATACCTCTTGTCTCCTGTCTGACAGGCAGGAGTTACTGATGATTGGGAAAACAATTTCACTATGGACCAGAGTAAAGATTTTGACAAGGTCTTTCAGGAAAAGTTGAACAGTTTAGATCTTAGTATTCTCCCTGGTCCTGAGACATTAAACATCTTCAGGTTCCTGAGAATGACCTACTTTTGAATCTTTTCCTCCTTACTTTTGATGTAGTGAGCAGCTTGCACTCTTCAGGAGAGCATGAAGTTATATTGTTCAGTGCTTGACTCTCACCTGAGTAGAGTCCAAGATAGCAATGAATATATCTTCTAACAGAAGACATTGGCCACAGTCACAACACCAAATGGAATGGCATGAAATATATGAAAAAATAATAAACTTTTCATCTTTGAGAACATTTAGTCATAACAATACATGTACAGATAGAGAATATGAAGAGAGATTCTGTTCCTATCTGAGGTTTAAAGTCTTAAGTTAGAGAGAGCAGAGATTAATAGTTTGATCAGGATGGTATAGCACATTAAACTCTTTTTGGAAAATTGTTTTTATTTGTTTCAGACCATCCTGTAGCACAGTGCAGTTATATAGTTATATACAAGAAAACAGAGGGTGATAAACAACTCACCTACTGTGTCAGTCAGATTCTACACCGAAGTCTTTCAATAAATGATTATAACCTTACACTTCTAAAATTAAAGCACTGAGTGCCATGCCTTGATTGTGCAAAGGATGTTGAATACACATTTATGGAATAAAGTATTTAATGATGTTAGTAAAGAAGTCTTCTGTATTTAGCATTTTAGCAACTCTAGCATTCAACAGTTGAAGAGCACAGAACAAGGATCCTTAGGATCTCTGAACATCAACAGTAAAGGGGAGATAGTGGGAAAACCTGCAGCAAAAACTTTACTGAAATGTGCCATGAAGACACGATAATCTATTAAAAAGGTGTGAAAGATGACACAAATAAAATTTAGAAGATAAAAGCTAACAAATGTGACTACCAGCATCAAGATAGTGTGGATTGCTCTGGTCTTAGCTTGGCTTCTCAGGTCCTGATTGGGAGTGAGTATTTGTTGCATTCGCTGGTGATGTCTATGGAGGAGAAGTACCATGGAGACACTGGTCCAGACCATGAAGCTCATGAATATGCCATCATGGAAAATCCGCAAGAAGACAATGCCTACACTGAATCCAGAAGTGGAACAGAACAACTTGCTCTTAGAGTCAGTGTTATTGTCTGTTATCCATGGACCAGTGATCTTAATTGCAATATAGATATTACTTAAGACACTGAAGAACCAACAACTGCAACAAGAATAATTTGTCAAATTTGGGACACTTGCCATGAATATAAGTTTGCCTCTATTAACGGGAACAAGAGTGACAAACTGATAGATACTCAGGACACAGGTAGAGCACAAGTTTGTGCTTCTTGCCACTAGGCGACTGAAGTATTCCAAGTTACATATGAAGTCAGTTGGAGGATTTCTTGGAGCAAAGGCCACCATGTTGTTTGGAAATGAAGTGAGGAAGAGAATCAAGGCATGGCCACAGCCATGTGGCTTAAAATCACCTGCCTGGGCCTCTGCTGAGAACCAGTCAAGACTGGAGAGAAATTATGGACAAAGAGAAAGACATTGCCCACAGTCCCAATACCAAACTTGAAAAGCAAGAGGAGCTCAAGAGACATTTCATCAGTGCTTTTCAGGGATTTGTCAGGAGCAGACATGGAGGTGGCTTTACTTGACCCTGGAGAGATGATTAGGTGGGATACTCCTGTCCTCAGGACTGTGTTCTATTGTTTATGCTTATCAATTGATTTGGGGTAATTTCTTCTCTGTGAGACATTATTCTATCATACTACAGGTGTTTTGTCTGGAAAACAATGCATAGGTAGTACTTAGAATAAAATTTTATAATTATTGAATTACTCCTGCTTTGAGATGACTTGTGTATTGCAACTACATCTTTATTGGTCCAGTAGGTCAAGAACACAATAATACAGGTTTGAGCACACTATGAGATTTGCATATGAAAAAAAGATAGGAAAGAGACTTGTATGAGTGTGTGATTCTATCATCAGAATTCAATACAGTTATGAGGGAGTTGAGGCTTCATATAGAGAGCCTTATTGGGATGCCATGCCACCTGGCAGGAACTTGACATTGACCCTCCCAGCCTCTGAGCTGGAAAGCCTCTGCTAGCCATAATCCCCTCCACCTAGGGTGGAGCACTCAGACCAAGGTGAAGTTCATTTTTCCTCCAGGTCTACAAATTCCTGAATTAAGCAAGTGACCAGCCCAGTCACCTGAGCAGTGGAGCCAATACCCAGTGAACAGCCAGATCAGCTCCCCTGAACACATCCTGGAATTTGGGGGAAGGATCTTGCATGAAATCTTAAACTTCTGGACCCTCCATTAAACCTCAAGACTTTGAGCAGCTGCTGTTGTCTTAGTCTCCATCTCTTTTTGCTACCTTCCCATACATCTCCAGCTTCCCTTCCAGGTAACCCATTCGATGTAACTTTGGGCAGTTAAAGCTGCAAATTAGAAGTAACTTAGTCAATAAAATAACCTAATCCATAAAAAAAATACAAATGCAATATAAAAAGAATTAATACTATTTCCTTATCTTATTTTAACATGTTAAAATTAATGTACATGTTAAAAGCCTGTATAATTACACATAATAATCAATAAGGCTGGGTAACTGAATTCAGTTTTAGCAAATCAATTTGCTGACTTTGAGAAAATTTTTATACTATTCAATGTATCCTCCATGTGAAAAATCCTACTTGTTAACAATTTTCATTTATCTATATTTTCCCCATCATAATTTATTTAAAAGTCAGGTTCCAGATTCTTAGCAGTGTCATCTCCAGCTTCCCTTGAAAATTATATTTGCTGACTTTGAGAAAATTTTTATACTATTCAATGTATCCTCCATGTGAAAAATCCTACTTGTTAACAATTTTCATTTATCTATATTTTCCCCATCATAATTTATTTAAAAGTCAGGTTCCAGATTCTTAGCAGTGTCATCTCCAGCTTCCCTTGAAAATTATTAACACAATCACTATTATACTCTTTGTAAGCTGATGCTTATTAATATGTATGTTACTTGTTTATGTTTTCTACAGGAACACAAAGGCCTCCATCCACCAGTTAAAATCAATATCTCACATACAGATGCCACATTGAATATATTTTTCTGTTTAGTGCAAGTCCAAAAATCAGCTACTTATTTGAGATGTAAGCATAATATTAACCTATTTGAGTTAAACTACAGTGTTCAGAAAGAACTAATCATTCATATAGGTAGGCTTCAGAAGACACTTTACACTGAAGACGGAAGAAGAGAATTTTAAGCAGATGTCTATGGTTCAAAGATTCCCACCTTCTGAGCCATAGTCAGGATGAGGATCCTATAGAAGCAAATCTCATGGTACCTGTTACATCGAGGAAGTTCTCTTCATCACTCTTAACCTGATAAAGAATGCAAGAAAATTATGAATGGCTTCTTATTCTCCATTCAGTTCTGTGAAAATAACGCAAATGGGGTCCAGGTTTCCACTCATAAAATAGTAAGGTACCTGGACATGACATCCTTCAAAGAGTTTATTATTGTGTCATCTGTGGTACCACTCTATTTTTCTGCCTGGTGTCTTTGGAATACCCCTGATGAAGGAAAAAATATTTATCCCCAGAACAAATCTTCATTTTCACTTTCTCATGCTTAATGATGATGTCTAGCTGTTTGTTAGTTTAATGAGTACCTGAGCATAAGTTAGGAAAGAGTTTTCATGTGTTCTTTGGGGAAATCTAAGTTCTGAATTGATATTGTAGTGAGATGTGAATTGGGGCACTCAAGGGTAGAACAAGGGACTCATTATGTGCTTTCAATGGAGTATGTTCCTCCCTACTATTTTATTCTTGCAAAATTATGCTGACACCAAATCTCCCCAGAAAACCAGCAACATGTCATTCAGTTACTGTAATTGCCCAAAAAGTTGTTTCATTTCAACTTTCCCCATGTTTGACCCAAGACACACACTTCTGACAAATTTATTAACTAAAACTGGTCTTTCCCATCTGAATCCTGGGGTTATTCCTATATCTACTTGTTTTCAGGTGGATCGTGACTTTTTTTCTGATATACTCATGAATGTTTATCAGAGGCCTAATATACTTTGTTAGTATCAAGAGAATCTGCTTTGTAAAGTAGGAATCCTGGACATACCAGCAAAGATATAGATTGAGCAGCCATCAAGAAATAAACAGATGCAACAACTCTTATTTCTGCTCTATGTATAATAGAAAACTAGGGTCTTAGTTTTGATTTTTCATTGATGGAATATAAAATCTCACATTATAACCATAAGAATTGTATGTTCCAATCCTTTATTGATATTCAAACCTGAAGCAAGATTGTCTTAGGCACATTCAAAGAACATATACTTGGATGTGTGAGAAACAAACTATTATTGCACAATATTTTTACTAAAGAAAATACCAGCATTTAGAAATGACATATGTGGAAATAAGACAAAAATAAAGAATAACTTGTCTTTAATTGCTCAGATACCTTATGTTTGTCTAAAACAAGCACAAATCCACGATTTCAACTGTGAAACTTATGTTTACCAATTGACAATTACATATGGGTTATTAACTATATATTTATTAATAATGTGGAATATCCTTAAAAGTCAAGAATTTTTAAAAGTCATGGCATATTGAAGTATAGGACGTAGAATACAGTGTTATAAAGAACTAAAGGGTGATAATGTAAGATTAAATTTGTGTAACTGTAGGAGGGAAATAAAGGAGGAAGTTTGGGGAAAAATAACTAACACTAAGTGTCTTTTGACAACACATGGAATGCAATCTCTGATAAGTGGATATTAATTAGCCCAGAAGCCCTGAATACCCAAGGCACAAATCGCATAACAAATGAATCCCATGAAGAAGTATGGAGAGGGTCCTGATCCTGGAAAGGATTGATCTAGCATGGGAAGGGAATATAAGGACAGAGAAAAAGGAGGGAGGTGATTGGAGAATGGTTGGATAGAAGAAGGTTTAAGGGACATATGGGGAGGGGGGATCTGGGAAAGGGGAAATCATTTGGAATGTAAACAAAGAATATAGAGAATAAAAATAAAAATAAAAGATTAAAAAAACTGTACAGAAACATACTGCTATTGGGCATCCTGTAATATGTTCACATGCAGGTTACAAATGAGCTTTAATAAAACTGAACTATATTAATTGAACAGTTCCCCAAGTAGATAACTCACATCAAATAATCTAAACTTTAATTTCACTACTACATAATTTCATTTTATAGCTGATTTCCAATCAACTCTCAGAGCACTATCTACCCCACCCCAAAACACCATAGGCTGTTACCAATAATGCTGGTAATTCTCCAAAATTTGGTGGCTGAAGACACCATATACTAGACACACAGAATGTGGAGAAATCAAACTGGCAATTACTTTGAAGATTTGTATGCTACTTGTGTGTCCATAGGTGGTATAAGGAAGGAAGATGAAAAAGTCACATGGAAAACTTTCTTAAAATGTGCCACATACAGTACTGGAGAAGAAAAGTAGTCAGAAATACCATGCTTCTGTAAAACCTTCCAGGTACATCAATTACTGGCTTTATGAGATATACCTATTGAATAAAAAGTGACGTAAATGTTATGGGAGAAACCAAGTACTTTGTAATTTGACCTAGGGCCCTGTCCATGAGCTAGAACTCATGAATGGCACTGTTTATATTGTCTGTGGGAAGATAGGTCCTAGCAGGGAACTTAATACTGATATTCTTAATGGACAAGAGAATCGAAACATTTGATGACTTATTGCTACACCTGCAGATGAGTGCATCTCTCAGCCCTCATCAGAGAAGCTTCTTGCATATTAATTAACACAGGAACTGTCAACTGGTCATTGCCAGTGATATGAATTTGCTGTGCTCTCAGACCAAGAATGGATATATCATAACTCTCCCACCAAGTCTTAAGTGACTTCATAGGACATTGGTTGAGCAGTATTTTAGAGACATTGGTAGTTGGTAACATCAATGGAACAATGTTTTTTTAACACAACAGAGGAAGAACAGAGATATAAACCCACAGGGACTGCAAGAGAATTCACAAGACCTGTGAAACATTAAGCCCAACTATTGTTGTTCTTTGTCAAAAGGATAAAAGATAAGAGTTTTCTGGAATGACTAACCTCAATTGGTAAAATGCTTTCCTCAATTTACCTGTAGTCATGTCTGTAGGGAATTATATCTAGCACCTTCCCTATACACACACCCAAAATATTTTGGGTTCCACCATCCAGCTTCCCTGTTCTGAGTTCAGCCTAGGCTCCTTCAGACAGCAGTGATGACATGTAATCCACAGCCATGAGGGGAGTCTATTCCAGAAGGGCCCAGAGCTAAGTTAGCTCTCTGGAAGCTGACCCAGGTAACAAGGAGGAACCGCAAAGTTCCCCCAGAGCAAGAAGACAAGCAGGGGCCAGCCTAGTTTTCATTAGGATCCAGAAGAATGTTCAAGCAGGTTTCCAAAAATAGCAAATCCGTACAGATAGCAAGCATCTCCCCAGAAGTGCTCTAGGAGATAAAACTGGGTATGGTAGAACACTTGAGAGGTGGGAGCAGAAGTTCAAAGTCAGCCCTTGCTACATAGCAAGTTAGAGACCAGCATGGGCTGCAAGGGAATGTTTAGAAACACAAGAATGACTAAGAGAAGTGGGTGAAGAATCAAGTGAGAGGACACTGAAATGTTAGCAAAGTGTTCTATTCTAGTCCTTGAGTTCTATGATTTTGCTGACCCCAAACAACATTAAAATTTGGAAGGCTAGAGCAGCGGCTGGTCCAGAGGAAGGGCCATCAGCAGTAGAACCAAGCGGACAGGGTCCAGGCAGACCCGGCGCCCACAACCACTGGCCATCGCTGGCCAGCCAGGCTGCAAGCAGCGGCGGATTTACGGTGCCTTTCACCACACAGAAGCCACATCAGAACTCTGCCTCCCGCCAGTCAGTTACGAGGGCTCCATATTGGTTCTCGGTCGCCAGAGAAATCAGACTGAGGTATGCAAATATAACCCGAGACCAACATCGCGGGGGTCTAAGCCCGACGGGCGTTGGCCTGCACCCAGGCCCTGGGCTGATCAGGGGGCCACCGGGGTGCAAACCCGGCCAGGTGGTTTTTTTCCCCCCAGGCCGGTGCACGCACCACCGCCATTTTGCCTAAGGGAAGCCAGAGAGACCTAGCGGGCAAAACCAAACCGGCTAACAGGCATAGCCCGAGGCGGACATAGCAGGGGTCTCAGACGGTCAGGCCCTGGACTGCCCCCAGGTCCTGGGCTGCTCGGTGGGCCATCTGTGTGCCAACCCAGCCAGGAGCTTGTTTACCCGGGCCAGCGCGCACCACCGCCATTTTGCCTACGGGAAGCCAGAGAGACCTAGCAGGCAAAACCAAACCAGCTAACAGGCATAGCCCAAGGCGGACATAGCAGGGGTCTCAGACGGTCAGGCCCTGGACTGCCTCCAGGCCCGGGCTGTTCGGTGGGCCATCTGTGTGCCGACCCGGCCAGGAGGTTGTTTATCTGGGCCCGTTTGCCCACCACCGCCATTTTGCCTACAGGAAGCCAGAGAGACCTAGCAGGCAAAACCAAACCGGCTAACAGGCATAGCCCAAGGCGGACATAGCAGGGGTCTCAGACGGTCAGGCCCTGGACTGCCCCCAGGCCCTGGGCTGCTCGTTGGGCCATCTGTGTGCTGACCCAGCCAGGAGGTTGTTAACCCAGCAGACTCTCCTAGCACTCTCAGGGAACGCGCGCACGCCACCATCCTAGCCACCTGATAGACCCAATTAACACTCACAGCTGAGGGGAACTTTGCTCGGACATTGGCCTGCCAGGCTTTTGCCTAGACTCAGGGCCTGAGCAGCTAGGCTAGCCTTGTGTGCACCAACCCGGTTGGGAGTTCTGCTGCCCAGCAGAGAGATCAGCACGCAGAAAAGGTCCCTACAGCATACAGCCTCAGCACTCCCTGAAGGAGCAAACGGGCACCTTCTGGCTCACAGACACAATCTGGGGCAAAGAACACTAGGGCTGCAAGGGCACCCAAGAGGAGGAAAGCACATCAGCAATCTGCAACAGGGGAAACCCTGCCCTCCAGTGTTGCAGAAATAGCCCTAGAGCCTCTCAGGAGGCTGAAACACCAGCCGGAGACAAGACCAATTAGCTCCAGAGAACAAGATGGCAAAGGGCAAACGCAGGAACGCTACTAACAGAAATCTAGGCAATATGGCAGCATGTGAATCAAACTCTCCAACATCAGCAAGTCCTGGTTATGCCAACACACCAGAGAAACAAGATTTGGATTTAAAATCACTGTTCATGATGCTGCTAGAAGAACACAAAAAGGACATGAATGAATCGCTTAAAGCAATACAGGGGAACATGAATAAGCTAGAAACCCGTTTAATGGAAACACAAAAAACACTTAAAGAAATGCAGGAGAATAAGGCCCAAGAGATAGAAGCCAATAAAGAAGAAAGGCAAAAAAAACTTAAAGAAATGCAAGAGAACTTGAGTCAACAGGCAGAAGTCATGAAAGAGGAAACACAAAAATCTCTTAAAGAAATACAGGAAAACACAGACAAACAAATGATGGAACTGAGCAAAACCATCCTGGACCTAAAAACAGAAGTAGAAACAACTAAGAAATCACAAAGGAAGACAACTTTGGAGATAGAAAACCTTGAGAAGAAATCAGGGGCCATAGATGCAAATATAAACAACAGAATACAAGAGATGGAAGAAAGAATCTCAGATGCCGAAGATACCATAGAAACCATTGACTCAACTGTCAAAGAAAATGCAAAATGCAAAAAGCTTGTATCCCAGAACATCCAGGAAATCCAGGATACAATGAGAAGACCAAACCTAAGGATTATAGATATAGATGAGAGTGAAGATTTACAACAGAAGGGGCCAGCAAATATCTTTAACAAAATTATGGAAGAAAACTTTCCTAACTTAAAGAGAGAGATGCCTATGAATATACAAGAAGCCTACAGAACTCCAAACAGACTGGACCTGAGCAGAAATACCTCTCGTCACAAAATAATCAAAACCCCAAATGCACTAAACAAAGAAAGAATATTAAAGGCAGTAAGAGAGAAAGGCCAAGTAACATATAAAGGAAGACCTATCAGAATCACACCAGACTTCTCACCAGAGACCATGAAAGCTAGAAGATCCTGGGGAGATCTCATGCAGACTCTAAGAGAACACAAATGTCAGCCAAGACTACTATACCCAGCAAAACTCTCATTCACCATAGATGGAGAAACCAAGATATTCCATGACAAAACCAAATTTACACAATATCTTTCCACAAACCCAGCTCTGCAAAGAATAATAGGAGGAAAACTCCAATACAAGGAGGGAAACTACACCCTGGAAAAAGCAAGATAGTTACCTTCCTTCATCAAACCCAAAAGAAGATAACCACTCAAATATAAAAAGAACATCAAAAATGACAGGAAGTAATAATCACTATTCCCTAATATCTCTTAACATCAATGGTCTCAATTCCCCAATAAAAAGACACAGACTAACAGACTGGATAAGGAAACAGGACCCTACAATTTGCTGTATACAGGAGACAAACCTCAGTGTCAAAGATAAAAAACTACCTTAGAGTAAAAGGCTGGAAGACAATCTTACAAGCCAATGGTCACAGGAAACGAGCAGGAGTAGCCATTCTAATATCAGATAAAATTGACTTTCAACCTAAAGTCATCAAAAGAGACACAGAAGGACATTTCTTGCTGGTCAAAGGAAAAATCCACCAAGAAGAACTTTCAATTCTGAACATCTATGCGCCAAATGCAAAGGCACCCTCATTCGTAAAAGAAACTTTACTAAAGCTCAAAGCACACATTGCACCTAACACAATAATTGTGGGAGACTTCAACACTCCACTTTCCTCAATGGACCTATCAGGAAAACAGAAACTAAACAGGGACACAGTAAAACTAATTGAAGCTTTGGACCAATTGGATTTGACTGATATTTATAGAACATTTCACCCTAAAGCAAAAGAATATACCTTTTTCTCAGCACCTCATGGTACCTTCTCCAAAATCGACCATATAATTGGACACAAGGCAGACCTCAACAAATATAAGAAGATCGAACTAATCCCATGCCTCCTATCAGATCACTCTGGAGTAAAAGTGATCTTCAATAGCAACAAAAACAACAGAAAACCCACATACACGTGGAAACTGAACAATATTCTACTCAATGATACCTTGGTCAAGGAAGAAATAAAGAAAGAAATTAAAGACTTTTTAGAACACAATGAAAATGAAAACACAACATACCCAAATCTATGGGACACAATGAAAGCAGTGCTAAGAGGAAAACTCATAGCCCTGAGTGCCTCCAAAAAGAAAATGGAGAGAGCATACATTACCAGCTTAATGACACACCTGAAAGCCCTGGAACAAAAAGAAGCTATTTCACCCAGGAGGAGTAGAAGGCAGGAAATCATCAAACTCAGGGCCGAAATCAATCAAGTAGAAACAAAGAGAACCATACAAAAAATCAGCAAAACCAGGAGCTGGTTCTTTGAGAAAATCAACAAGATAGATAAACCCTTAGCCAGACTGACCAAAGGGCACAGAGAAAGTATCCAAATTAACAAACTTAGAAATGAAAAGGGAGATATAACAACGGAAACTGAGGAAATCCAAAAAATCATCAGATCCTACTACAAGAGCCTGTACTCAACACAACTGGAGAATCTGGAGGAAATGGACAATTTCCTTGACAGATACCAAATACCAAAATTATATCAGGACCAACTAGACCATCTGAACAGTCCCATAAAGCCTAAAGAAATAGAAGGAGTTATAGAAAGTCTTCCAACCAAAAAAAGCACAGGACCAGATGGTTTCAGTGCAGAATTCTACCAGACCTTCAAAGAAGAGTTAACACCAATACTCTTCAAACTATTCCACAAAATAGAAACAGAAGGAACACTACCCAATTCCTTCTACGAAGCCACAATTACGCTGATACCAAAGCCACACAAAGATCCAACAAAGAAAGAGAACTTCAGACCAATTTCCCTTATGAACATCGATGCAAAAATACTCAATAAAATTCTTGCCAACCGAATCCAAGAACACATCAAAACGATCATCCACCATGATCAAGTAGGCTTTATCCCGGTAATGCAGGGTTGGTTCAATATACGGAAATCCATCAATACAATCCACTACATAAACAAACTCAAAGAAAAAAACCACATGGTCATTTCATTGGATGCTGAAAAAGCATTTGACAAAATTCAGCATCCTTTCATGTTTAAAGTCTTGGAGAGAACAGGAATTCAAGGCCCATACCTAAACATAGTAAAAGCAATATACAGCAAACCGGTAGCCAGCATCAAACTAAATGGAGAGAAACTTGAAGCAATCCCACTGAAATCAGGGACCAGACAAGGCTGCCCCCTTTCTCCTTATCTTTTCAATATTGTACTTGAGGTACTAGCTCGGGCAATTCGACAACATAAGGAGGTCAAAGGGATACACATTGGAAAGGAGGAAGTCAGATCTCCTTCTTGTCTACTGAGCACAGGCATTAAAGGTGGAAAGACATCCTCCTTACCTCCCTTACCATCTATGGCAGATGAGAAAGGAGGCCCCAGTTTTATGAGCAGGATTTTTGGCCATGTCCCTACCTGGCTGCAGAAGTTGGGAAAGCAGAGCTTGAACCTCACCTGGGCTGCAGCGTAGAGCTGGCCCTGGTTGTGTGGGTTGCAGGTGAGAGCAGTGGAACACGCACACTGTCTTTGATACCTCTCAGTCTGTGATCCAGGGCTTTCAACTGGAGTAGCCCAACATCAACGCCATAAATGAACTGCTAGAATGCATGAAGGGGCTTGTTCTACATATTTAAAACTAAGGGATTTCCGTGACTCAGAGCAATAACAATATATCCAAGAGGAGTTTCAGTGAGGTTCTCAAAGCAGAAGTGAGAGGCTTCACACCAGACCAACGAGTCATTGTAATGAACACTTAAAAGCAAAGAAGTGTGGACCACAGGGACACACTGTGACATGCTACAGCTTCCAAGAGATATTATGTCTCTTTTGCAGTGGAAGGATGCCAGTGTGGAGGGCAGATATTAGAGCAGGAGGAGATTAGTGGGATTGGGGTGCATGATATGAATAAAGTCCACAACAACAACATAGCAAAAAGCCCATTTAACAATGCTATTATATTTCCAATGTTGAAGACATATTGCAATGATTACGGAATGAGAAGCATTGATGTTAAAACTGATCCAGATGGCCTTCATTTCTCCCCAGTGCAGGGTCATCTGTTTTGGCTTCTGAGAGGTGCCTGTTTCTATGCTGAATGGAAGTGAGACATCCAGGTGACACACAGTGCTAACAAAGCTCTGATCACTTTGTTAGTCAAACAATTTGAATCTACTCAGTAATCGTATTATTCCACAAAGTCAGGCCTGCTGTGCTCTGTCAGCCATCCAGGATCTACTGAAGAAGTAACTTCCAGGTGTTCTCAGCATTATAACCTTGCCTGAATCTTCTCTTCTTTATCTGAGAGTATACACCTGTAGTAAGGACATCAGATCTTCTGAAGGACTACATGGAGCATAAGTTGACTATAGACTTCTTTTTTGCAGATTTATTTATTTATTTATTGTATATTTTATGTATTTATATTTTAAATGTTATCCCCTTTCCCAATTTCCCACCCCAGAAACCCCCTATCCCAACAGCCCTCCTACTTGTATGAGGGAGTTCCCAATCCACCCACCCACTCTTGCCTCCGTGTCCTTGCATTCCCCTACACTGGGGCATAGAGCCTTCTTGAGACCAAGGGCCTATTCTCTAATTGATGCCCAACAATGACATCCTCTGCTACATATGCACCCTGAGCCATGGGTTCTTCCATGTGTACTACTTGGTTGGTGGTTTAGACCCTGGGAGATCTGCTTTGTTAATATTGTTGTTCTTCCTATGGAGTTGCAAACCCCTTCAGCTCCTTCACTCCTTTCTTTAACTCCTCCATTGCAGACCCTATGCTCTGTTCAATGGTTGGCTGTGTGCATCTACCTCTATATATGTCAGGCTATGGCAGAGCCTCTCAGGATACAGCTATATCAGGATCCTGTCAGACTACTTTATCACAATTTTTACTTGTACAGTTCTATCCTGTGTACATGCAGTTGTATGCTCACCATTATTTGTGTGTGATATATGCCTACACAGTCTAAAATGTCAATTCATACATGCTGAACAACTCAATAATTGGACACAGGCTTTCCTAAGGCCATTAAGGAGGTTTAAATGTACATGTCTAGCTAGATATTGGTGGCATATGCCTTTAATCAGCAGGAATAAGAAAGGGATCTCAGTGAGTTCTAGGCCAGCTGGATATTAAAGGTGAGTTGAAGGCTAAATAGAGAAACTCTGTCTCAAACAAACCAAAAAGAAAGAGAAAAGGAGGTGTATCTGTCTCCACTGCAAGGTGCTAGGTGATAAGCTGAAGCTAACATGCTTGCTCTTCCCTTGGCATTCTAGAAAATAAACTCAGATCAGCCTTGGCAAGCAGCCACTGTATGGACAGATAGACTTGTTGACCTAGCTGTCATATGCTGCTAAATCTCACCAAGGATATAGATGTCATACTCTCACCTTTCAGCTCAACCAACTCTCACTGAAGACAGGACAGGCAGGAATAGCAGCATGTCCATGTTTCTTCTTCTGGGGCATTCCCAGGGCAGCCCATGTATGAAAAGTATTTTGTTCCTTTATAATTGTATGCATGAGAAATGGAAGAGCAAAATGATGTTAGATCAGTGTACCAATGCAAATCCTTTCGCCTCTTGATGGTATGAGTTGAGGCATGGGCCCCAGCCAGCCATTATTGCTGACATGGTGACAATATGCAACCACCACAAATGCACAGAAAACATGTGTTTGTGACTAGTTGCAAAGCCAGCAGCCTTCCAATAAGTCTTCCTTATTGGCAAATGCTGGGGTCCCCATGTCCTCTTTAACTTCTTCCCCATTTCCTGGCAAGGGATTTTCAAGAAGCACTGAATTGTCAGCCTGTAAAATGGCCAGCAGAGAGCAATGGATGCACAGCTCTTCAGTGCCTCCCACAGGGCAAGCAGGAAGTACTTACTTTACAGCTCCTCACTGCTGTGCACAGGCAACAAACTCAATCCTTGGGACAACTCAAGGTAGGGATCACAGGAAATAATTACTGCACATATGGATGCCTAGTTTTCTTCTCTGTAAAAGAGGAAACATCTGATTCATGGGAAATGCGGTTTTTTGCACCAACAAGTCTTTTTTTCAAATTTAGACATTAAGATTTGGAGGTGGGAAACAAAGAGAACCATACAAAAAATCAACAATACCAGGAGCTGGTTCTTTGAGAAAATCAACAAGATAGATAAACCCTTAGCCAGAATGACCAAAGGGCACAGAGAAAGTATCCAAATTAACAAACTTAGAAATGAAAAGGGAGATATAACAACGGAAACTGAGGAAATCCAAAAAATCATCAGATCCTACTACAAGAGCCTATACTCAACACAACTGGAGAATCTGGAGGAAATGGACAATTTCCTTGACAGATACCAAATACCAAAATTAAATCAGGACCAACTAGACCATCTAAACAGTCCCATAATGCCTAAAGAAATAGAAGGAGTCATAGAAAGTCTTCCAACCAAAAAAAGCACAGGACCAGATGGCTTCAGTGCAGAATTCTACCAGACCTTCAAAGAAGAGTTAACACCAATACTCTTCAAACTATTCCACAAAATAGAAACAGAAGGAACACTACCCAATTCCTTCTACGAAGCCACAATTACGCTGATACCAAAGCCACACAAAGATCCAACAAAGAAAGAGAACTTCAGACCAATTTCCCTTATGAACATCGATGCAAAAATACTCAATAAAATTCTTGCCAACCGAATCCAAGAACACATCAAAACGATCATCCACCATGATCAAGTAGGCTTTATCCCAGGAATGCAGGGTTGGTTCAATATACGGAAATCCATCAATACAATCCACTACATAAACAAACTCAAAGAACAAAACCACATGGTCATTTCATTGGATGCTGAAAAAGCATTTGACAAAATTCAGCATCCCTTCATGCTTAAAGTCTTGGAGAGAACAGGAATTCAAGGCCCATACCTAAACATAGTAAAAGCAATATACAGCAAACCGGTAGCCAGCATCAAACTAAATGGAGAGAAACTTGAAGCAATCCCACTGAAATCAGGGACCAGACAAGGCTGCCCCCTTTCTCCTTATCTTTTCAATATTGTACTTGAGGTACTAGCTCGGGCAATTCGACAACATAAGGAGGTCAAAGGGATACAAATTGGAAAGGAAGAAGTCAAACTATCATTATTTGCAGACGACATGATCGTCTACCTAAGTGACCCAAAGAACTCCACTAGAGAGCTCCTACAGCTGATAAACAACTTCAGCAAAGTGGCAGGTTATAAAGTCAACTCAAGCAAATCAGTGGCCTTCCTATACTCAAAGGATAAGCAGGCTGAGAAAGAAATTAGGGAAATGACCCCCTTCACAATAGCCACAAACAGTATAAAGTATCTTGGGGTGACTCTTACCAAACATGTGAAAGATCTGTATGACAAGAACTTCAAGACTCTGAAGAAGGAAATGGAAGAAGACCTCAAAAAATGGGAAAACCTCCCATGCTCGTGGATCGGCAGAATCAATATAGTTAAAATGGCCATTTTGCCTAAAGCACTATACAGATTCAATGCAATACCCATCAAAATCCCAACTCAATTCTTCACAGAGCTAGAAAGAGCAATTATCAAATTCATCTGGAACAACAAAAAACCCAGGATAGCTAAAACTATTCTCAGCAACAAAAGGAAATCTGGGGGAATCAGTATCCCTGACCTCAAGCAATACTACAGAGCAATAGTGTTAAAAACTGCATGGTATTGGTACAGTGACAGACAGGAGGATCAATGGAACAGGATTGAAGATCCAGAAATGAACCCACACACCTATGGCCACTTGATCCTCGACAAAGAGGCTGAAAACATCCAATGGAAAAAAGATAGCCTTTTCAACAAATGGTGCTGGTTCAACTGGAGGTCAGCATGCAGAAGAATGCGAATTGATCCATCCTTGTCTCCTTGTACTAAGCTCAAATCCAAATGGATCAAGGACCTCCACATAAAGCCAGACACTCTGAAGCTAATAGAAAAAAAACTGGGGAAGACCCTTGAGGACATCGGTACAGGGAGAAAGTTTCTGAACAGAACACCAATAGCGTATGCTCTAAGAGCAAGAATTGACAAATGGGACCTCATAAAATTACAAAGTTTCTGTAAGGCAAAGGACACCATCAAGAGGACAAATCGGCAACCAACAAATTGGGAAAAGATCTTCACCAATCCTACATCAGATAGAGGGCTAATATCCAATATATATAAAGAACTCAAGAAGTTAGACTCCAGAAAACCAAACAACCCTATTAAAAAATGGGGTACAGAGTTAAACAAAGAATTCTCACCTGAAGAACTTCGGATGGCGGAGAAGCATCTTAAAAAATGCTCAACTTCATTAGTCATTAGGGAAATGCAAATCAAAACAACCCTAAGATTTCATCTTACACCAGTCAGAATGGCTAAGATTAAAAATTCAGGAGACAGCAGGTGTTGGAGAGGGTGTGGAGAAAGAGGAACACTCCTCCACTGCTGGTGGGGTTGCAAATTGGTACAACCACTCTGGAAATCAGTCTGGCGGTTCCTCCGAAAACTGGGCACCTTACTTCCAGAAGATCCTGCTATACCACTCCTGGGCATATACCCAGAAGACTCCCCACCATGTAATAAGGATACATGTTCTACTATGTTCATAGCAGCCCTATTTGTAATTGCCAGATGCTGGAAAGAACCCAGGTATCCCTCAACAGAAGAGTGGATGCAAAAAATGTGGTATATCTACACAATGGAGTACTATTCAGCCATTAGAAACAATGAATTCATGAAATTCTTAGGCAAATGGATGGAGCTAGAGAATATCATACTAAGTGAGGTAACCCAGACTCAAAAGGTGAATCATGGTATGCACTCACTAATAAGTGGATATTAACCTAGAAAACTGGAATACCCAAAACATAATCCACACATCAAATGAGGTACAAGAAGAAAGGAGGAGTGGCCCCTGGTTCTGGAAAGACTCAGTGAAACAGTATTCAGCAAAACCAGAACGGGGAAGTGGGAAGGGGTGGGTGGGAGGACAGGGGAAGAGAAGGGGGCTTGCGGGACTTTCGGGGAGTGGGGGGGCTAGAAAAGGGGAAATCATTTGAAATGTAAATAAATTATATCGAATAATAAAAAAAAAAAAAAAAAAGAAAAAAAAAAAAAAGATTTGGAGGTGGGATTGTGATTGTTTTTAAAGAGTGTGTTATAAAATCTAGACTTGCCTCAAACACTGTGTGGAGGATGACCTTGAGTATCTGGATCTCTTGCTTCTACCTCTAGATCTCGGGTTTCTTGCCAGAAACCACCTTATTTAATGTGAGATTGGCCAAGAACCCATAAACTCCTGCATGATAGCCACACTAATCCATAATAGTAAACCTGTTGCTGTCGTTGTTGCTGTTGTTATTGTTGTTGTTGCTATTGTTTTTAAAAATGCACACTGCCATCAAATCTAGATTACTGCTCTCTATATAGTCGTCAGAGTCTCACTCTACTCTAGTCTAGTACCTCTTCTTGTGAGGCATACTCCATCACCAGGTAGGTGGACTCTCTTCTCTGGACCACATGAAACAGCTCAATAATGTTAGGATGGCTAAGTGATTTCATAACCCTAGTTTCCCTGCACATGACCAAGGTGTACTTCTTGGTGTTTTGGAGAATTTTTACAGACATAGAGGTCAATGTGGGGATATGGAAGGTGAGTTTCACCACTGAAAAGTTACCTTCACCCAAGGTGATCAGCATATTATAATTAGTGGTGAAGTAGCAGTGTAACAAGCCTTCAGATCCTGTTCCATTATCAGGACCTCCATGATTTCATGATTTGTATAGAACCAAATTTACAATATGAATTTTTAAAAAAAAATTAAATCAGCCCCAGAGAGTATGTTTAAAACAACAAATTTATACCTCAAAAAATAAGGAAAATGTCAGGAATGTGTCAGACCACCTAGTAAGGTACTCTTAATATTTGGGACAAGAAGAACAAAGCAACTTCTAAAGCAGTAGACCCCCACTATGATGTAGATCATGTTAACAGGGACCAACTGTAAATTGAAAGAACAAAACAAATGGTAGCAGACAGTAAGAGCTGCTCATTGGAAAGGATAACCATCTTTTTGCCTGACCTCAGAACACACTGTGAGTAAATGTACCAAAAAAACTATGTGTGTGTATGCATGTATGTAAAGGTTGTCTGGTTGTATGTTGGAGCATGCTCCAACCACCAATTGTATATATATATGAATGTATGTGCGAAAGGCTTGGAGAGTTCTCAAACCATTCTATGTGTGAATGCTTTCATGTCTGTCTGTAGGTCTATACGCATATATATTAATATATGTGTGTATTTGTTTGCATCAAGTTATTGGACTCTGTCTTTCATTTCAGTCACATTGTGTGTGTGTGTGTGTGTGTGTGTGTGTATGTGTGAGAGAGAGAGAGAGATAATTTTTTGCTGGATTTTTCCTTTAATCTGTATAATGTGTCCTACATCTCTTTTGATGACTTTCAGTTGAAATTCTATTTTATTAGATATTAAAATGGCTACATCAGCTTCTTTCCTTAATCAGTTTGCTTGGAAAACATCTTTCCAGTCTTTTACTCTGAGGTATTGTTTATCTTTGTTGCTGAGATGCATTTCTTGTGTTTAGCAGAATGGAGGATTCTATTTACATATCCAGTCTGTTAGCCTGTGTTATTTTTTTGTTTGTTTGTTTGTTAACTGCTTCTTTTTTTAATTTATTGATATATTTATTTACATTTAAAATGATTTCCCCTTTTCTGGACCCCCACTCCCCGAAAGTCCCATCAGTCCCCTTCCCTCCCCCTGTTTTCCCACCCAACCCTTCCCACTTACCTGTTCTGATTTTGTTCTATACTGCTTCACTGAGTCTTTCCAGAACAAGGGGCCACTCCTCCGTTCTTCTTGTACCTCATTTGATGTGTGGATTATGTTTTGGGTATTCCAGTTTTCTAGGTTAATATCCACTTATTAGTGAGTGCATACCATGATTGATCTTTTGAGACTGGGTTACCTCACTTAGTATGATGTTCTCCAGCTCCATCCATTTGCCTAAGAATTTCATGAATTCATTGTTTCTAATGGCTGAATAGTACTCCATTGTGTAGATATACCACAGTTTTGCATCCACTCTTCTGTTGAGGGATACCTGGGTTCTTTCCAACTTCTGGCAATTATAAATAGGGCTGCTATGAACATAGTAGAGCATGTATCCTTATTACATTGTGGGGAATCCTCTGGGTATATGCCCAGCTTCAGAGTGCCTGGCCTTATGTGGAGGTCCTTGATCCATTTAGATTTGAGCTTAGTACAAGGAGACAAGGATGGATCAATTCTCATTCTTCTGCATGCTGACCTCCAGTTGAACCAGCACCATTTGCTGAAAAAGCTATCTTTTTTCCATTGGATGTTTTCAGCCTCTTTGTCAAGGATCAAGTGGCCATAGGTGTGTGGGTTCATTTCTGGATCTTCAATCCTATTCCATTGATCTTCCTGCCTGTCACTGTACCAATACCATGCAGTTTTTAACACTATTGCTCTGTAGTATTGCTTGAGGTCAGGGATACTGATTCCCCCAGACTTTCTTTTGTTGTTGAGAATAGTTTTAGCTATCCTGGGTTTTTGTTATTCCAGATGAATTTGATAATTGCTCTTTCTAACTCTGTGAAGAATTGAGTTGGGATTTTGATGGGTATTGCATTGAATCTGTATATTGCTTTTGGCAAAATGGCCATTTTAACTTTATTGATCCTGCCGATCCATGAGCATGGGAGGTTTTCCCATTTTTTGAGGTCTTCTTTCATTTCCTTCTTCAGAGTCTTGAAGTTCTTGTCATACAGATCTTTCACATGTTTGGTAAGAGTCACCCCAAGATACTTTATACTGTTTGTGGCTATTGTGAAGGGGGTCATTTCCCTAATTTCTTTCTCAGCCTGCTTATCCTTTGAGTATAGGAAGGCCACTGATTTGCTTGAGTTGATTTTATAACCGGCCACTTTGCTGAAGTTGTTTATCAGCTGTAGGAGTTCTCTAGTGTTTTTGGGTCACTTAGGTAGACTATCATGTCATCTGCAAATAATGATAGTTTGACTTCTTCCTTTCCAATTTGTATCCCTTTGACCTCCTTATGTTGTCGAATTGCCCAAGCTAGTACCTCAAGTACAATATTGAAAAGATAAGGAGAAAGGGGGCAGCCCTGTCTAGTCCCTGATTTTAGAGGGATTGCTTCAAGTTTCTCTCCATTTAGTTTGATGCTGGCTACCGGTTTGCTGTATAGTGCTTTAACGATGTTTAGTTATGGGCCTTGAATTCCTGTTCTTTCCAAGACTTTAAGCATGAAAGGATGCTGAATTTTGTCAAATGCTTTTTCAGCATGCAATGAAATGACCATGTGTTTTTTTTCTTTGAGTTTGTTTATGTAGTGGATTGCATTGATGGATTTCCATACATTGAACCAACCCTGCATCCCTGGGATAAAGCCTACTTGATCATGGTGGATGATCGTTTTGATGTGTTCTTGGATTCGGTTGGCAAGAATTTTATTGAGTATTTTTGCATCGATGTTCATAAGGGAGATAGGTCTGAAGTTTCCTTTCTTTGTTGGATCTTTGTGTGGTTTTGGTATCAGCGTAATTGTGGCTTCGTAGAAGGAATTGGGTAGGGTTCCTTCTGTTTCTATTCTGTGGAATAGTTTGAAGAGTATTGGTGTTAGGTCTTCTTTGAAGGTCTGATGGAATTCTGCACTAAAACCATCTGGTCCTGTGCTTTTTTTGGTTGGAAGACTTTCTATGACCCCTTCTATTTCTTTAGGGGTTATGGGACTGTTTAGATGATCTATTTGGTCCTGATTTAATTTTGGCATTTGGTATCTGTCTAGGAAATTGTCCATTTCCTCCAGATTCTCCAGTTGTGTTGAGTATAGGCTTTTGTAGTAGGATCTGATGATTTTTTGGATTTCCTCAGTTTCTGTTGTAATATCTCCCTTTTCATTTCTAATTTTGTTGATTTGGATACTTTCTCTATGCCCTTTGGTCAGTCTGGCTAAGGGTTTATCTATCTTGTTGATTTTCTCAAAGAACCAGCTCCTGGTTTTGTTGATTTATCAATTTTAATGTTATTCAGTTTTTCTACAATTTTATCAGAATTATTTTCCACATAAATATTCAATTCTCTTGTAAAATGTTTCTACTTTTTTTCAATTAATTTAGCAATGTTCTTTATGTCTACCATTTTACTCTTTAATTTTCCATGAAAAATGTCAATTTTAATGTGTTTTTCTTTATCTTTTTTCAATTTTGTCTGAAATATTTTCCATGTAAACCTTCAATTTAATCATAAAACATTTTTACTTCCTTTTTCAATAAAAATATGGCAGGGCCTAACAGGCATTAGAAACATTAGAAGGTAGGCGTGGCTGTGAGAGACTGGAGGCAGACATGACAACACTAAGAGCCTGAGTAGTGGGAGATGGCATTGATGCTGATGGCAATGGCTGGTAATTCTGAAGCAGCACCATGAGGATCTTAAGGTCTTGGAAGACTGAAAGTACCAAAAGTTAAATCCAGGGGGACTAAAAAAACACAATAGTGTTCAAATCAAAAAGGGGGCAGGGGAGCTTAAGTTGTCCAAACAAGTCCAGAGAAGCCAGTTAGGAGTTGCCTGAGTCAGGAAGTATGCAATAATCTTCATTTACATCCTCAGCTTTGGTTGTAGTTTAGTTTAAGAGTTTTCATAGTACTTTCCTGGAATGTTACCTTGGAATAGCAGGTTTCATTGCAGTTACCATGTGTACCTTTCCTTCAAGGGTAAGGATTTCAGGATGACCATTGATCAATTAATTTTCCTTTATTGATTTGAACATAACAAAATGCTATCTTCTGGACTTCATCTTTCAGTCTGGTGAGAAACTGGAAGAGCAATTTTTGGTGAAAGTACAATAAAGTTTCCTCTTCTCAGCCACGTAAATGGTAGTCACTTACCCTGGAGTGTCCTGGGAAACAGACCATTGTGTCACAGCATCCCAGTGTCAGTTAGAAGCTATCATTTTATTCTTATTACTATGAATCTTTAAAAAGGGGGATCTTATTTACTTGAGTATGAATAAGGCAGGTTCTATTAACCAATATATATTACAGAATGTTTGTGTCCAAGCAAAAAATGAACCATATTATCCATTCAGTAACATATGAATGTTAGTGCTTTTAAATCCAATTTTTGTTTTTCTGGTGTGTTCAGGTATCCAGGACTTGCTCTTGTTGGAGAATTGGGTTCAGATGCTCCCATATTGCCTTGATTTCTGTTAGTAATGTTCCTACATTTGCCATTTGCCATCTGGTTAGCTCTGTCGTTAGTTGGTGCTTTTGTCACTGGCTGGTGTTTGAACCTCCTGTGAGCCTGTAAGACTATTTCAGCATCACATGGTACCTTCTCCAAAATTGTCATATAAAATTGGTCACAAGACATGTCTCAACAAATATAAGAAGATCAAACTAATCTCATGCCTCCTATCAGATCATTATGGAGTAAGAGTAGTCTTCAATAGCAACAAAAAAAAAAAAAAAACCAGAAAGCCCATATACACATGGAGGATGAACAATACTCAATGATACCTTGGACAAAGAAGAAAGAAAGAAATCAAAGACTATTTAGAATTTAATGTAAATGAAGGCACAACATACCCAAATCTATGGGACACAATGCAAGCAGTGCTAAGAGGAAAACTCATAGCCTCAAAAAAGAAACTGGAGAGAGCATACACTAGCAGCTTAATGGCACACCTGAAAGCCCTGGAACAAAAAGAAGCTAATTCACCCAGGAGGAATAGATGACAGGAAATCATCAAACTCAGGGCTGAAATCAATAAAGAAGAACCAAAAAGAGCCATACAAAGGAGGCTACATGACAGACCCAATTAATACTCATAACCCGAGGGGAACTTTGCTCGGACCTTGGCCTGCCAGGCTTTTGCCTAGACTCAGGGCCTGAGCAGCTAGGCTAGCCTTGTGTGCACCAACCTGGTTGGGAGATCAGCTGCCCAGCAGAGTGATCAGCACGGAAGAAAAGGTCCCCACAGCATACGCCCTTCAGCACTCCCTGAAGGAGCAAATGGGCACCATCTGGTTCACAGACACAATCTGAGGCAAAGCACGCTAGGGCTGCAAGGGCACTCAAGAGGAGGACAGCACATCAGCAATATGCAACAGGGAAAATCGAACCATCCAGTGTTGTGGAAATAGCCCTAGAGCCTCTCAGGATGCTCAAACACCAGCCAGAGACAAGACCAACTAACATCAGAGAACAAGATGGCAAAGGGCAAGCGCAGGAATGCTACTAACAGAAATCTAGGAAATATGGCAGTGTCTGAACCAAACTCTCCAACTTCAGCAAGTCTTGGTTATGCCAACACACCAGAGAAACAAGATTTGGATTTAAAATCACGGGTCATGATGCTGCTAGAAGAACACAAAAAGGACATAAATGAATCTCTTAAAGAAATTCAGGGGAACAAGAATAAGCTAGAAACCCTCATAATGGAAACACAAAAATCACTTAAAGAAATTCAGGAGAATAAGGCTCAAGAGATAGAAGCCATCAGACCTTCAAAGAAGACCGAACACCAATACTCCTCAAACTATTCCACAAAATAGAAACAGAAGGAACACTACCCAGTTCCTTCTACGAAGCCACAATTACGCTGATACCAAAACCACACAAAGATCCAACAAAGAAAGAGAACTTCAGACCAATTTCCCTTGTAAACATCGATGCAAAAATACTCAATAAAATTCTTGCCAACTGAATCAAAGAACACATCAAAACCATCATCCACCATGATCATGATCCACCTACTTGGATAAAGTAGGCTTTATCCAAGGGATGCAGGGTTGGTTCACTATACAGAAATCCATCAATGCAATCCACTACATAAACAAACTCAAAGAAGGAAACCACATGGTTATTTCATTGGATGCAGAAAAAGCATTTGACAAAATTCAGCATCCTTTCATGGTTAAAGTCTTGGAAAGAACAGGAATTAAAGGCCCATACCTAAACATAGTAAAAGCAATATACAGCAAACCGGTAGCCAGCATCAAACTAAATGGAGAGAAACTTGAAGCAATCCCACTAAAATCAGGGACTAGACAGGGCTGCCCCCTTTCTCCTTATCTTTTCAATATTATACTTGAGGTACTAGCTCAGGCAATTTGACAACATAAGGAGGTCAGAGGGATACAAATTGGAAAGGAAGAAGTCAAACTATCATTATTTGCAGATGACATGATAGTCTACCTAAGTGACCCAAAAAACTCCACTAGAGAACTCCTACAGCGGATAAACAACTTCAACAAAGTGGCAGGTTAAAAAATCAACTCAGGGAAATCAGTAGGCTTCCTATACTCAAAGGATAAGCAGGCTGAGAAAGAAATTAGGGAAATGACCCCCTTCACAATAGCCACAAACAGTATAAAGTACCTTGGGGTGACTCTTACCAAACATGTAAAAAATCTGTATTACAAGAACTTCAAGACTCTGAAGAAGGAAATGGAAGAAGACCTCAAAAAATGGGAAAACCTCCCATGCTCATGGATCGGCAGGATTTATATAGTTAAAATGACCATTTTGCCAAAAGCAATATACAGATTCAACGCAATACCCATCAAAATCCCAACTCAATTCTTCACAGAGTTAGAAAGACCAATTCTCAAATTCATCTGGATTAACAAAAAACCCAGGATATCTAAAACTATTCTCAACAACAAAAGAAATTCTGGGGGAATCAGTATCCCTGACTTCAAGCAATACTACAGAGCAATACTCTTAAAAACTGCATGGCATTGGTACAGTGACAGGCAGGTTGATCAATGGAACAGGATTGAAGATCCAGAAATGAACCCACACACCTATGGCCACTTAATCCTTGACAAAGGGGCTGAAAACATCCAATGGAAAAAAGGTAACCTTTTCAACAATGGTGCTGGTTCAACTGGAGGTCAGCATGCAGAAGAATGCAAATTGATCCATCCTTGTCTCCTTGTACTAAGCTCAAATCCAAATGGATCAAAGACCTCCACATAAAGCCAGACACTCTGAAGCTAATAGAAAAGAAACTGGGGAAGACCCTTGAGGACATCGGTGCAGGGGGAAAGGTTCTGAACAGATCACCAACAGCATATGCTCTAAGATCAAGAATTGACAAATGGGACCTCATAAAATTACAAAGTTTCTGTAAGGCAAAGGACACCATCAAAAGGACAAATCAGCAACCAACAAATTGGGAAAAATCTTCACCAACCCTACATCAGATAGAGGGCTAATATCCAATATATATAAAGAACTCAAGAAGTTAGACTCCAGAAAACCAAATAACCCTATTAAAAAATGGGGTACAGAGTTAAACAAAGAATTTTCACCTGAAGAACTTCTGATGGTGGAGAAACATCTTAAAAAATGCTCAACTTCATTAGTCATTAGGGAAATGCAAATCAAAACAACCCTAAGATTTCACCTTACACCAGTCAGCCAGTCATGGCTAAGATTAAAAATTCAGAAGACAGCAGGTGTTGGCGAGGATGTGGAGAAAGAGGAACACTCCTCCACTGCTGGTGGGGTTGCAAATTGGTACAACCAATTTGGAAATCAGTCTGGCAGTTTCTCAGAAAACTGGGCACCTCACTTCCAGAAGATCCTGCTATACCACTCCTGGGCATATACCCAGAGGATTCCCCAGCATGTAATAAGGATACATGCTCCACTATGTTCATCGCAGCCCTATTTATAATTGCCAGATGCTGGAAAGAACCCAGGTGTCCCTCAACAGAAGAGTGGATACAAAAAATGTGGTATATCTACACAATGGAGTACTATTCAGCCATTAGAAACAATGAATTCTTGAAAGTCTTAGGCAAATGGATGGAGCTGGAGAACATCATACTAAGTGAGGTAACCCAGACTCAAAAGATCAATCATGGTATGCACTCACTAATAACTAGATATTAATCTAGAAAACTGGAATACCCAAAACATGATACACACATCAAATGAGGTACAAGAAGAACGGAGGAGTGGCTCCTTGTTCTAGAAAGACTCAGTGAAACAGTATAGGGCAAAACCAGAACAGGGAAGTGGGAAGGGGTGGGTGGGAGAACAGGGGGAGGGAAGGGGGCTTATGGGACTTTTGGGGAGTGGGGGGCGCTAGAAAAGGGGAAATCATTTGAAATGTAAATAAAAAATGTATCGAATAAAAAGAAAGAATTGATCAATTCGCATTCTTCTGCATGCTGACCTCCAGTTGAACTAGCACCATTTGTTGAAAAATCTATCTTTTTCTACTGGATGTTTTCAGCTCCTTTGTGGAAGATCAAGTGACCAAAGGTGTGTGGGTTCATTTCTGGGTCTTCAATCCTATTCAATTGATCCACCTGCCTGTCACTGTACAAATACCATTCAGTTTTTAACACTATTGCTCTGTAGTATTGCTTGAGGTCTGGGATACTTATTCCTCCAGAAGTTCTTTTACTATTAAGAATAGTTTTAGCTATCATGGGTTTTTTATTATTCCAGATGAATTTCAGAATTGCTCTTTTTTACTCTATGAAGAACTGAGTTGGGATTTTGATGGGGATTGCATCAAATCTGTAGATTGCTTTTGGCAAGAAGGCCTTTTTAACTATATTAATCCTGCCAGTCCGCAAGCATGGAAGATTTTTCCATTTTTCCATTCTGAGGTCATCTTCAATTTCCTTCTTCAGAGACCTGAAGTTCTTATCATACAAATCTTTCACTTGTTTGGTTAGTCACACTAAGATACTTTATATTGTTTGTGGCTATTGTGAAGGGTGTCATTTCCATAATTTCTTTCTCAGCCTGCTTACCCTGTGAGTATAGTAAGCCCACTGATTTGCTTGATTTGATTTTATAACCAGCCACTTTGCTGAAGTTGTTTGTCAGCTGTAGTAGTTCTCTGGTGGAGTTTTTTGGGTCGCTTAAGTATATTATCCTATCATCTGCAAATAGTGACAGTTTGAATTCTTCCTTTCCAATTTGTATCCCTTTGACCTCCTTATGTTGTCTAATTGCTCTAGCTAGTACCTCAAGTACTATATTGAAAAGATAGGAAGAGGGGGGAAATGGACAATTTCCTAGACAGATACCAAATACCAAAATTAAAGCAGGATCAAATAGATCATCTAAGCAGTCCCATAAACCCTAAAGAAATAGAAGGGGTCATAGAAAATCTTCCAACCAAAAAAATCACAGGACCGGATGGTTTTAGTGCATAATTCTATCAGACCTTCAAAGAAAACCTAACACCAATACTCTTCAAACTATTCCACAAAATAGAAACAGAAGGAATACTACCCAACTCATTCTATGAAGCCACAATTATGCTGATAACAAAACCACACAAAGATCCAACAAAGAAAGATAACTTCAGGCCAATTTCCCTTATGAACATCAATGTAAAAATGCTAAATAAAATTCTTGCCACCGGACTCCAAGAACACATCAAAACCATCATTCACCATGATCAAGTAGGCTTCATCCCAGGGATGCAGGGATGGTTCAAAATATGAAAATCCATCAATGCAATCCACTACATAAACAAACTCAAAGAAATAAATCACATGGTCATTTCATTAGATGCTGAAAAAGCATTTGACAAAATTCAGCATCCTTCCAAGCTAAAAGTCTTGAAAGAATAGGAATTAAAGGCCCATACCTAAACATAGTAAAAGCAATATACAGCAAACCGGTAGCCAACATCAAACTAAATGGAGAGAAACCTGAAGCAATCCCACTAAAATCAGGGACTAGACAAGGCTGTCCCCTCTCTGCCTTCCTTTGTAAGCACAGACAACAAGCTAGCAGGGTAGGAGCCAGCGCTGGGATCCTTGCTCACACACACTGAATTCCCTCTGTCCCAGGATAATCTTGAATTCAGGAATCTGCCTGCCTTTGTATCTTTCTGCCTTTGTATCTTCCTGACAAGCTGGCTCATAGTGCACCTGCTTCTGCTTTTTTCTTTTTCTTTTTGTTGTGGTTGTTGTTGTTTGATGCTTCAAGCTTCTCATTAATTTAATATTACATCCTCATATTTTTAGTAGGTGAGAAATCCTATTTGCATTTTTGAATTGACGTTTTCAGTGTTCTTTTCTACAGACTTAAGCACTGTCCTGAGGTCACAGCATTTACTGTTTTTGCTAAAGACATAGACACATGCTCACCCCCTAGGAGTCATTAACCTTGTCAGAGAGGACAGTCCCTGATAACCTTGCCTGGAAGAATATTTCCTGATAAGCATCAACATTTGGGGATTCCCGTGCCCTGCTGGCTCCATCTCAGGGATGGGATCATGTCACACCATGTGTTTTATGACCATGCAGGACTCAGCATCCTGGAAGGCAGGCAGAATTGTGGGCCAGGGAGAGTAGAGTAGATCCAAGATTGCAGATTCAGTTGTGGAACTGAAGATAAAGCATAGAAAGGCTAATTTTTCTTTCTTTGTGTATGATTTCTTGAATTTTACCTGCAAATTCCTGTCCTCCATGAAGTTATCTCATTTTATTCAGGCGTTCTTTGAGTTTTATTGCCATGTATACATTTGTTCTTTTCTTTGACTAATGTTTTTTTTTATTTATTCTTTGAGGATTTCATACAATATAGCTTAATCATACTTTTTCTTGCCAGATTTCTCCTCCCAGATTTTCCACCTCTTTACTCACCCAACTTCTTCTTTTTCTCTTTTAAAATAATCAAAACAATGGAAAACAATGTGTGTTAGTTGACTACAACTGACACTGGTGCTAGCCATGATATACGGTTGATAGAACCAGTATCACTTTAATGAAGTAAACTGAATTTCCTTTACCCAGAAGCTTTCAATTATAAATAGGTTTTTGCTTGAGGATGGGGCTTCATGCTTAGTTCTCTCCTCCATGCTAATATCTTTGTCTGATTTGAATATTTGGAAACCTTTTGCTTGTTGACATCATCTTTGTGAGTTCATATGAGCAGCTTATCTATTGTTTAGAAAATGCTGTTTTCTTGAAGTCATTAATTACTTTTGTTTCTTACAATATTTCTTGTAGGCCGCCAGCGGCCACATACGAACCGGGTTACCTGGAAGAGAATTCTGAGGGTGATGGGAAGGGGGCGAAAGGAGAGACTGAGTCAAGGCGACAGTGCCGGTCAAGACTAACTTTAATATTTCTATGTCAAGATTTGTAGTCTTAGGGGAATAACCCAACCCCTCCCAGAAGCTGGTCACATCAAAGGGCAGGGCCGAGAAGTCTTCGGCTCCAGATCTCAGCGGGTCGCCTGCTTCCAGTCTGGCGAGGTCTCTGCTGGGTCTCAGGTGAAACCGCCTTGAGGCAATGTTGGTAGTTAAGGTGAAGGCGCCTTATTGTTCCAAGGAACAAAGGCCGGAGGTAGCCCATCAGAAGAGTGGGGGTTGCCAGCCAGCTTAATGTTGTGGGGGAAGAGACAATTTCTACCTTCATTCTCTCTCTCTCTCTCTCTCTCTCTCTCTCTCTCTCTCTCTCTCTCTTTCTCTTTATATATATTTATATATATATATAAATACCTCTTAAATAGGTATCCCATTTAAATTACGAATTCCAAATTCTCTTAATTTATGCACGTTGTCCAGTTGTGAATCTATGTGTCAACTCCTATTTATTAGGAAGTGGAAATCCTCTGTAGATATTTGAGTGACACTCTAATCTATTTGTGTAGCAGTAATTCTTTAGGGGTCATTTTTGTGCTTTTTTTTAGCAGAATAATACTAGGAGTTTCTCCTCTAGGCTTATGAGCTAGTTAGCCCCAGATAATTAGTCTCATTAGCATGTCATGATTGTCTGTTCTATCTTGTAGAGAAGGATTTAAATTCAATAATAAAAAGTACTTTGTTACTCCCATAACACCTGTGCCACTATTGCACCATTCAGTATGTCTTATCAAGTAGGTGATTTCTGTAGTTCACAAGATTTATATGTGGATAAGACTGATGAGTTCTTTTCTCCTCTGTTAGTCTCTAAAGGAAATGCTCTCCAGCAAGGTGAAGCTTCTGATGCAGTACCAACTATATATTTACATGTTTTATGATATAACTACATGGTATTTTCTTGGACACTGTTCTATTGTGATGAAGAGACACACGTGGCTATGGCAACTCCTATAAAGAAAAATATTTAATTCTAGGCTGATTAAAGTTTCAGTATTTAGTCCACTGTCATTATGGCATGGAGCCTGGCAGAATATAGACAGTAATAGTGCTAGAGGAGTACCTAAAAGTTCTACATGTGCATCCACAGGCAGGAGGACATGAGAAGAACTGGCCCTGGGAGAGGTTTTGGATACCCTAAAGCCCACTCTTATTTACAAATTTTCTCCAACAAGTCCACATCACTCCAACAATGCCATATCTCCTAATCCTTAGAAGTTGTGCCACTCCTTAAGCATTCAAGTATATGAGAATATGGGGACCATTCTCATTCATATCACTACAGGTATGTTTGGTATTAGAATCTTGCTATCAGGTTATAGAGGGTAACCAATAACATTGATTGCAGAATTTGGGTGTGTGTGCTTGAGACCCTATTGGCAAACAACTCAAAAGATGTGAGCCATTTTTGGTGTTGGTGTTTTATGTGGTAGCCTATGATATCTAGTTTTTTGTAACCCTTTTATATCGTAATTTTTCTTAAATTACTTTCATAAATGTATATTTTGGGAAGCTTCTAGAGAAGTAGGTTTCGCATAACTGTATGGAAGGTCTTTAGTGTTTTTGTCTCTTCCTATATTCCCTTATTTATCCTGCCCTCCCTTCACTCTTCCCGTTTAATCAGCTTATTCTATTTCATCCTTTTACAATATTTAAATTTTTTCCCTTTGGATGATCACCCTCTCCCAGGTCCCCTTCTACCTATCCTATTTCAATATTCTAATTGTGTGGAACACACATATATAAAGCATACAAACATTCCCATTTAAGAGAAAACATGCATCATTTTTCTTTCTGATTTGGGGTTGCCAAACTGAGGATAAGTTTTTCTAGATCTATACATTTTCCTGCAAATTTTATTTTCTCAGCAGTTGAATAATAATGTATTGTTTAAATCTATCAAATTTTATTGTCTGCGTATCAGTAAATAGGCTGTTTTCAATTCCTAGCTATTGTAGATCAAAAATGGGTAGCAAATGTCTCTGTAGTACAATGTACTCATTTGGGTAATTGTCTATAGTGATATAACTAGATCTTATAGTAGTTCTATTTTCAGGTTTATGGAATAAATCTCCATGCTGATTTCCATGGTGACAGTACCAGTTGGCACTAGTATTTCCTACTATTTGTCTTAATAGTCTTCACAATTCTCACTTTGGGAAAATGAATTCTGAAAGTTACTTTATCTCCTATTTTTATGATAATGAAGACATGAACAATTAAAAACATTCATATTATATCTTTTGAGAACCCTGTGTTTTGGTACATGCCCCAACTTTTATTTGGGTCTTTTGTTTTCATAAGATTCAGTGTTTTGTATTCTTTATATATTCTAAAACTCAAACTTTTAGATCTCAGGGTTGTGTGGGTGCTTTGCATCCTTCTGCAACAGAAATAGGGTGCCTGATTTATTGCCAACACAATACTGTGATCTGCAGAGTGGGTGCTCTGTAGTTTTAGACCCTTGAAGGTTTCCTTATTTCAAAAAGTTGCCAGCCTTTTACCTCAATTGTATGCAGAAACTTTGCATAGATCTGCAGCTGTTGGGCAAGAGAGTTCTAAGATTGACAAGTTGATCAGTTGCCTTCTTCTGACCTGGGTAGGCATTAATCCATGTGGCACATATATGCACCCACAGGGAAATACTTACACACATAAAAACAAATACATACATTTAGAAAAATGGCAAATGATTATAGTTATGTATCTCCATGTTCTGGATTCTCCTCCACCAATCTTTATATCCAATTTTTTTAGTCTAGAATACCATGCTGTAGTGTAAATTGAAATTAAGTATTGCCTAATTTTTAATTTAGTTCCTTTGTCTCCTGACTTGATGTTATTTGGGCATGTTTTGTACTTCTAACTTGGAGGAACATGAAATCTTAGAATGTTTTTATGTGAAAAAGTCATTGGAATTTGAGAGAGACACTTTGAAATTATAGTAACTTTCATAACTTTAATTATCCTCACACAATTCCATAGGTTATCTCACCATATTCTATGGTTCCTTCCATATAATTTTCCAATGTTTTTAAAGTTTTATTTTAGAATTATTTAATCTTCTTTATTATGTATTTATGGGCATTGAAAAAGACTTATTTCTGTGGTTGTTCATTGTGATGTTTGTATACACATTACGTAGAAGCGCATGTGTCCAGAAGAGTACATTGTACCCCTTAAGCTGAAGTAACAGGTGCTTGTTTCCTGTGTGATGTAGGTGCATGAATCTGAATATAGCTCCTCTGATATAGCAGTGAGGAATCTTAAGCATCAAACAATCTTTTTACTTCCTCTAGGCACTGTGGAAGTTATTTTGAAAAGGATTTTTCTCTTGACTTCACCCTCAACACAGTTAATACAGGTGTGTAAATATGTAGTTATATTTAGTCTGTTGATTTTGTATCTCTCTGTAATTATATCCTTCAGATTGAAACATTTTAAAATGGAGATGTAATGGGGGCTCCAAAACATCAGAAAGAAATGAGACTTTCAAGACTTATGAAACTTTCCAGCCATAGAAATTAAAAAATGACAAGTTTCAAAAATCCTTTCCCAAATTTACGGACAAAATTAACATTTTCATGGGGAAGATGTACTCTGGTTAATATGCTTGGAAAATAAACATAAATCTCTAGAAATGTCACTCTCATTAGTCATCTCCATGAAGTGTTTGACTTTTTCATGATTTGACTGTCTGTCAATCAAACAGTGTGTGCACTCTTCAGCAGTAGGTGTTTATCATTGCTTCAGTGGGTGGCAATTTCTAATGGTAACAGGCTTTGCATTGGAAGCCCCTGAGTGTTCTCAGTCCAACATTTTCTATGGAAGCTGCCCCGTTTATGTTGTAAAACCTTAAAATTTTTCTCAAACACTGTAAATTTTAGCTTAAACAATAATGGGTTGTAATATAACCTGTAGGCTTGTGTTTTTCAAAACCAACTTTAATAAGAGTTCTTAAATTATTCAACCTAGCTTAGATCCCAGCAAATAAAGGTAGATACAGATGATAGCTAATTGGAAATTGGACAAGGGGAAGTGGGCCTGTTTAGACACAGTTCCTTGGGAGCAATTCCAATCTTCATTGTTTATAGTCCTGTCCACTAGCAAAATACCAAAGATGAATCAGTAGTAGCAGCTTGATCCTAAAGAAACCATAAAGCTTCACTGATTGGCATGAGTTCACCAATGTGCCAAAAAGCAGCCAGAACAGCACAAGTTCTTTGTTTCATTTCTCTCTACAAAGTTACAACAAGCAAAGATCAGAGAAAAAAGCGAGGTGAACCAATCTCAGACTATCATTAGTGAAGACCAGCATCAGTGAAGCCCAAGGAATAGCCTCAAGCTGATCCCTCACCTGAGTATCATCAGTGTGGTCCAGCAAAGTGAAGTCCAACAAGGAGCAGTAAAGTGAACCAATGCCCAAGCATTATCCCCTGTCTTTTGGGTTATAGGTATATTTCTTTCAAACTCCATGTGTCTTCTCATGCATCTGATTCTGCATATATCACATGTGCTTCAAAAGACAGCTTCCAGAAAGACATCATGTGTTCTCAGCAAATCATGCTCTCAGATATCTGTTCCAGCAAAACATCTTCCTACTAGACAGTTTCCAGAAAAACATCACAGGACACAACTGGGTCTCCAACAAGACCAGAAGTTTATACTTAAATAGCCTTTTATACAATTTTGGTTTTGTTGACATCATCACAAACCCTACCTTCCAGCAATGTCCCCACCCCATTTTTGTTTATAGCTACTATTCACCAGTACATATACAACAGTTGGAGGTAGGTGATTGCTGTGCTTGATTTTATTTATTACACTGTGTATCCTGTCTTAAAAAATAAAAAAAAAATCATGAATGTCCTTTTGGGACTGAGTTACCTCACACAGGATAATATTCTCAAGTCCCTTCCATTTACAAGAAAAACTCATGATGCCTTGGTATTTAATAGCTGCATATCATTCCCTTATGTAGATGTACTTCATATACTTTATCCATTTTTCAATTGAGGAATTGCTAAGTTGTATCCAGTTTCTGTCTATTATGTATAAAGCTGTGATAAACATTGTTGGCCAAGTGTCTTTATGGGCTCTTGGAGGATCTTTTGGCTATATGTCCAGGAGTTTTATAGCTAGGTTTTGAAGTACAACTATTTCCAGTTTTCTAAGACACTGTCAAATTGATTTTCAAAGTGGTTGTACATGTTTGCATTTCCACCAGCAATACAAGTATTATTTACTTATAGATAAATATTAGTTATAAAATTCTGGATGTCCTTGCCACTTTCCAGAGACCCAAAGAAGCTAAAAAAGAAGAAAGGCAAAACTAGGATGCTTGAATCTCACTTAGAAGTGGAAATAAAATAGTCATAAGAAGCAAATGGTGAGAGGGAACTGTGTGAAAGAGGGTATGTGGGATTCAGGATCAGGTGTGGAGAAGGATAGGAGAGATGACCATGAAAATGAATGGAAATCTGCAATTATCAGGGATGAGGAGAACAGATGAAGAACAATTTCCTGTATCTAGGGGCCAGGGTGTCTGAGCTTGCTAGCATGATTACAACTGGAACAAATGAGAATCAGGGAGATCAGTGTATAGCAGTTTACCTGCATGTAAAATCATGCACAGTCATGATTATTATAGTAAAATTTTAAATTGTTATAAACCCAGCTATGTTATGTGAATATGTTTTTGTTTTAATCCAAGATGTCAGATACAGGGCTGTTTCAGATTATCCACAACAACTAGCTATGAGTGTATAATGCTTTAGGAGGGCTATAATTATTTCATTGGTTTGGAATTCTGGGAACTTTTGAGAGGGTATCGGTGTGAGAAACTCAAGAAGGCCTGTGATATCTGCTGTCAGTCTCTCCTGATGCTGTTCATGCTACTGGTTTTGATATTCTGGATAACTGTTTGGCTGTTTTGTTTGACTGCTGGTTGGAGATACCTGGATAGTAGAGATTGGATTTGCCAAAAGGAACCAAATGACCCTATTTGACAGGAAGTCATCTCCAGAGGTCTACAGAACTTTTCCTCTCTAACTTTTTTTCATAACTACTTGGTATTAGGTGGTTGAGAGGGATTGAATAAGTGTTGGAAGGGTGGTGGATAATAGAACCCAATAAAATACCCCAAAAGTATCTAAAGAGGTTTGTTGATACACAGATTAACAGGCAGAGTTCAATGGAAGAGGCTAAACTGAGCTGATTAAATTAAAGTTAGAAACTATTCTTTGGGACAGGATCCATCCAGTCACTATCTGCACCATGGAGCTAAGGCTGTTCCACAGCACTCTGTACATAGGACCTGCCAAGAGAGAGCTGGTCTATGAGGAGTAATCTCACTCCTGGGCTCAGAGGTGAGATCTCACATTCTCTCCAACAACTGTCCACAGTGGGACCAGCCAGGACTGCATAGGGCAGAGGAATAGTGGAGCTGCTGGGACAGGAACTGTCTGGTCACTATCTTCACGTGGGAGCTGGGCTAGTCCACAGCCTTCTGTACAGAGGTCCTGCCAGAAGAGAGCTGGTCTCACAGGAGTCCTGACACAGGACTACAAACCTATAGGAGGAACAAACTCTAGACAAAGACAGCAAGGACAGCTAACAACAGAGATAACCAGATGGTAAAAGGCAAGCACAAGAAACTTACCAACAGAAACCTAGGCTACTTGGCATCATCAGAAGCCAATTCTCCCACCACTGCAAGTCCTGAATACCCCAACCCACCAGACAAATAAGAATTGGATTTAAAATCACATCTCATGATGCTGATAGAGGACTTTAAGGAAAAGATAGATAACTTCCTTTAAAAATACAGGAGAACATGGGTAAAAAGGTAGAATCCCTTAAAAGACAAAAAATTCCTTAAATCACAACCAGAGAGGTAACAGAATTAAACAAAATTATCCAGGATCTAAAAATGGAAATATAAACAATAAAGAAATTACAAGGGAGACAACTTTGGATATAGAAAACCTAGGAAATAGATCAGGACTCATAGATACAAGCATCACCAAGATAGATAGAAGAGAGAATCTCAGGTGCAGATGATATCATAGAAAACATTGACACAACAGTCAAAGGAAATGCAAAATGCTCCTAACACAAGCATCCAGGAAATCCAGGACACAATGAGAAAACCTAAGCATAATACGTATGGAAGAGAGTGAAGATTCCCAACGTAAAGGACCAGTAAATATCTTCAACAAAATTATAGAAGAAAACTTCCCTAACCTAAAGAAAGAGATGCCCAGGAACATACAAGGAGCCTACAGAACTCCAAATAGATTAGGCCAGAAAAAAATTCCTCCCATCACAAAATAATCAAAACACCAAATGCACAAAACAAAGAAAGAATATTAAAAGCAGTAAGGGAAAAAGGTCAAGTAACATATAAAGGCAGAACTATCAGGATTATACCAGAAATCTTGCCAGAAGCTATGTAAATCAAAAGATCCTTGGCAGATGTCATACAGACCCTAAAAGAACACAAATGCCAGTCCAGGCTACTATACCCAACAAAACTAATTACCATAGATGGAAAAATGAAGATATTCCATGAAAAAACAAATTTATACAATATCTTTCTGCAAATCCAGCCATTCAAAGGATAATAAATGGAAAACACCAACACTAGGAGGGAAACTACACCCTAGAAAAGGCAAGAAAATATAACAAACCAAAAAGAAAATAGCCACATGAATACAATTCAACCTTTAACAACAAAAATAACAAGAAGCAACAATCTTTTTTTAAATATATCTTAATATCAATGGACGCAATTCTTCAATTAAAAAGACAAAGACTAACAGACTGGATGTGTAAACAGGATCCAACACTTTGATGCATACAGGAAACCCACCTCAGTGACAAAGATAAACACTACCTCAGAGTAAAATGCTGGAAAACAATTTTCCAAGAAAATGGTCCCAGGAAACAAACTGGAGTAGCCATTCTAATATCGTGCCAAAATTCTAAAATTTGATACTAAGCAGGGATGTGGTGGTGCACACCTTTAATCCTAGCACTTGGGAGGCAGAGGCAGGAGGATTTCTGAGTTTGAGGCTAGCCTGGTCTACATAGTGAGTTCCAGGAGAGCCAGGGCTACACAGAGAAACCCTGCCTCAAAAAACCAAAAAAAAAATTATTAAAATTTGACACTAAATTTAGTGTCAAAATTTTAAAATTGATTCTCAACTAAAAGTCATCAAAAAAGACATAGAAGGACACTTCATACAACAAAGGAAAAATTTGCCAAGAGGAACTCTCAATTCTGCACATCTACCTATGCTCCAAATGCAAGGGCACCCACATTCATAACAGAAACTTTACTAAAGCTCAAAGCACACATTGCACCTCACACAATAATTTTGGGTGACTTCAACACCCTACTCTCATCAATGGACAGAAGAATGAAACACAAACTAAACAGAACATAAACAGTTATGGACAAATTGGATTTACCAGATATCTATAGAACATTTCATCCTAAATCAAAAGAATATATACCTTCTTCTCAGCGCTTCATGGTACCTTCTCTAAAATTGACCATATAATCAGATACAAACCAAGCCACAACTGATAGACGATGGAAAGAATTTCATACATTCTATCATATCATCGTGGACTAAGGCTGGTCTTCAATAACAAGAAAAACAGCAGGAAGCTCACATAAACATGGAAGCTGAACTACTCTCTACTCAATGATAACTTGGTCAGGGAAGAAATACAAAAAGAAATTGAATACTGTTTTAGAATTTAAAAATAAATTAAGGCACAACATAGCCAAACTAATGGGACATAAATAAAGCACTACTAAGAGGAAAACTCATAGCTCTAAATGCCTCCAGCTTAACAGCATAACCGATAGCTCTAGAACAAAATGAAGCAAATATACCTAATGAGAGTAGACATCAGTAAATAATCAAACTCAGGGCTGAAATGAACCAAATAGAAACAAAGAGACATATACCAAGAGTCAACAAAACTACAAGCTGGTTCTTTGAGAAAATGAACAAGATAGATGAACCATTAGCTAAACTAAGTAGTTGGCACAGAGACAATTAACAAAATCAGAAGTGAAAAGAAGACATAACAACAGAAACTGCTGAAATTAAAAATATCGGATCCTACTATAAAATTATATACTGAACAAAACTTGATAATCTCCATTAGATAGATCATTTTCTAGACATATATCAGGTACTAAAGTTAAATCAGGATCACATAAAGCATCAAAACAGTCCCATAACCCCTGAGAAAATAGAAACAGTCATTAAAAGTCCCATGCAAAAACTCCCAGGATCATATGGTTTTAGCACAGTTTTATCAGACCCAGGAAAGTGAAAACAATTCTCAACATTATGAGAATTTCTGTGGGAATCACTGTTAGCCTTTTGTCTAAGTTATGCCCTATAGTTACATGGCTATTGTCAGGTAGGCTTGACTCTCTATAAGAGGGGCTGCTTGCCACCTATTCTCTCTCTCTCTCTCTCTCTCTCTCTCTCTCTCTCTCTCTCTCTCTCTCTCTCTCTCTTGCTCACACTTGCTCTTGCCTTCCTGTTCCTGCATTGTCCTCTTGTTCCTTGGCCCACCCCACCCCCATTCTCCATATGCTCATGACTGTCCTCTACTTCTCTTTTTCTCTTCTCTTCTCTTCTCTTCTCTTCTCTTCTCTTCTCTTCTCTTTCTGCCTTTCTCTGCCTCTACCAACCTCTTAATTCTCTTCCTTATTACTGGAATAAACTCTGTTCTATATTATACCATCATTTGGCTGATCCCTCAGAGGGAAGAGATGCCTCAGCCTGAGCCCACAGAGGTACCCCCTCCTCCATACATCACCACACATCTACCAAATGTATCCCCTGTCCCTTTAAATTTTTATAAAGAAATCAATCACCATCCATGACATCAGGCTGTACTACAGAGAAATAGTGATAAAAACAGAATGGTATTGATACACAGACAGGTAGATCAATGGAATAGCATCGAAGACACAGACATAAGGCCACACACCTATGGCCTTCTGATCTTTGACAAAGAAGACAAAACCATCCAGTGGAAAAAGACAGCATATTTAAAAAATGGTGCTAGTTCAAGTGTGAGTCAGTATGTAGAAGAATGCGAATTGGTCTACTATTATCTCCGTGTACAATGCTCAAGTCCAAGCAGATCAAGGACTTCCACATAAAACCAGATACACTGAATCTAAAGGAAGAGAAAGAAGGAAAGATCCTGGAACACATCATAACAGAGGATACTTTCCTAAATGAAATACCAATGACTCTTGCTCTGAGAATAATTATTGACAAATGGGATCTCATAAAATTGAAAGGCATCAGCAAGCAAATGACACAGTCAATAGGTCAAAATGGCAACCTACAGCTTGGAGAAAGTTGTCTTCCAACAGAAGATTCAATAGAGGGCTAATATCCAAAATATACAAAGGACTCAAGAAGCTAGACTCCAGAGAACCAAATAACCCTATTAACATGGGTACAGAGCCAAACAAAGAATTCTCAACTGAGGAATCTCAAATGGCCAAAAAGCACCTAAAGATATATTAAACATACTTAGTCATCAGGGAAATACAAATCAAAATGACTCTGAGATTCCACCTCACACCAGTCAGAATGGCTAAGTACAAAATTTCAGATGACAGCCGATAAAATATGTACCTGTGAAGATGGGTGAACAATTTTAAGCTAGACTTGGTGGCACGGGTCTGTAACTCCAGTCTTTGTGGGGCAGAGGGAGGAAGATCAGAAGTTACAAGGTATATGATCACACTGTGAGATTGTATACTGGAAAATCATATATTTGTTTGAGGTGCGGCTGATCCCAAGCACACATCTTTAATCTAAGAGTATTGCAGGATATTTAAACACACAGTGAGATTAAGTACTGGACAAATGTGTTTCTAAGTCTGTGTGTCCCAGTCCTACCATACACCTTTAATCAGAGAGCTTTCTGTTTCTTGTAAGCAATATTGAATAAAGTCAACCACAGGTCAAAAGGTGGAGAAAGCAACCAGTTTATAGGAAGTGAACCTAGGGGAAAAAAAACAGAGAATGGAAGGAGTCAGAAGAAAGAAAGAATAGAGACACACACAGCAAGTAGAAAGGAGGGACATTCAGTTGGAAGCGTTTTTCAATTGAGTGAAGAAGGGGAATTGTTCTTCCTTCTGGGACCTAGGTTGAGGAAGAAGGTGAGCTGGGTGCTTTCTTTGACTATTTGGACTAGGAGACCTTCAACATAACATGGAGCTCCTGAGTCTTCATTTGGTAAAGTCGAATATTTAGGATTTTGTTTTTAAACATTAATTGGGAATGTCAGGAATCTGTTGTTTTAGAGAGTTAAATACTGAATTTGGGATCAGAATTTAGTAAAAGAGAAAGTGCCTCAAAAAGGAGTCAATAAAACCTTGGTATAGTAGCCTCAGGTATTACAGACAAACCTAGGGATCCTCAATCAAAACTTTACCTGTCCCAGAGTGGCCTGGTGGCATGCCTATAGAGCACTTTCTTAAGAGCCTGCAAAAATGTATATTGGAATAACCCCAGGATCCAGGCAGGAAAGACCACCTTCAGTTTACACATTTGTCAGACTTATGTGTCCTTAGACAAACGCAGGAAACTTTGGAATGAAACAACTTCCTGGACAATTGCATAATCTGAAGGACATATTGCTGGTATTCTGGAAAGAGTTTATATCAACATAATTTTGCAAGAGTGAAATAGTAGGGAGAAAAATATTCCATGAAAATGCAAATAATGAGTCCCTTGTTCTACCACTGAGTGTCCCAATTTACATCTGACTACAAGATCAATTCCTAACTTAGATTCTCCCAAAGGAAACAAGAAAACTGTTTCCTAACTTATGCCCAGTTACTCATTAAACTCTGTCGAACTTCTAGACATCATCATCAAGCATTAGAAAGTAAAAATGGAGATTTCCTCTGGGGATAAATGATTTTACCTTCATCAGAGATATCCCAAAATCACCATGCAGATAAATACACTGAAGACAGACACAGATGACGCAATAATAAACTCTCTGGAGGATGTCATGTCCTGGTACCCTATTATTTTATGAGACTGGAAAACTCTGGGGTTACCTTCACAGCATTGCATGGAAAATAAGAAGCCATTCCGAATTTCCTTGCATTCTCAGGCAAAGAGTGTCAAGAAGAATTTCCTCAGTGTAAGAGGCAGCACAAGATATCCTTCTACAGGAGCTGTGCTCTGTAGCTTGCCTTTGGCCTGTGAACATGCTCATCCTGACTGTGGCTCAGAAGGTGGGATTCTTACAAGCATAAACTTCTGCTTAAAATTCTCTTCTCCCCTTTTCGGTGAAAATTATCTTCTTTTTTTAATTTATTGATATATTTATTTACATTTCAAATGATTTCCCCTTTTCTGGACCCCCACTCCCCGAAAGTCCCATCAGCCCCCTTCCCTCCCCCTGTTTTCCCACCCAACCCTTCCCACTTCCCTGTTCTGGTTTTGCCCTATACTGCTTCACTGAGTCTTTCCAGAACCAGGGGGCACTTCTCTGTTCTTCTTGTACCTCATTTGATGTGTGGATTATGTTTTGGGTATTCCAGTTTTCTAGCTTAATATCCACTTATTAGTGAGTGCATATCATGATTGATCTTTTGAGTCTGGGTTACCTCACTTAGTATGATGTTCTCCAGCTCCATCCATTTGCCTAAGAATTTCATGAATTCATTGTTTCTAATGGCTGAATAGTACTCCATTGTGTATATATACCACATTTTTTGCATCTACTCTTCTGTTGAGGGATATCTGGGTTTTGAAGCCTACATGATTCATTATTTTTTTTGAAGTCTGCAGTTTAACTCAATTAGGTTATTATGTTGCTCTCATCTCGAAGAAATACGTATTTTGAATTACCACTCAGCAGAAAACAGCATTCAATGTGACATCTGCATGTGAGATGTTGAATTTTATCTCACGGATGGAGGCCCCCGTGTTCCTTTAGAAAACATATAAACAGATACAATGTAGACTAAGAGTCAGCTAGGAAATGGTGCAATAGTGATTGTGGCAATAATTTTGGATGGAAGCTGGAGATGATGCAGGTAAGACTCTGGCACAGGACTTTTTAAAACAAAATTAAGATCAGGAACTCCAGGAATAAATTGAACTTGTTAGCAAGTTTTTTTACATGGAGGATACATATGTAAACCTATGTTCAACTGTGTGATCAAAAGAGAGTTGCTTTATCAGAAATATTTGGTTCTTTGTTTTGTAGATGAATAGTATAAAAATTCCTCAAATATTAACAACTTACTTTTCTACAACCAAATTCAGCTACACATCATTATTGGTTATTATGTGCAATCATACATGTTATTAATATTCACATTGTTTTCACATGTTACTACAGCATGAAGAAACTTTATTAAGTCTTTATGGTATATTTGTATTTTCTTTATATCAATGAAGTTATTTTGATGATTAAGTTACATACTGTTTGCAGGCTCCTTTCCCTCCTAATTATATGGAATTCTGATGAGAAAAATCTGAGAATGGAATATGTATATTTTTATTGTTTAAGTGATATTATTGAATAAGTGACACGCAATGTGCAGCCTACACATTGTCCTGATTGTAATGAATTCTGATGATGGAATCACATACTCATACTAGTCTCTTTCTTGTCTTTATTCATATGCACAGCCCATGGTGTGTTTAAATGTGTGTTATTGTGGAGGTTATTGACCTATGTGATCATAAAGTTGCAATTGTATTATAAAATTAATATTGAGGAGGGAATTATCCAGTAAGTATAGAATTTTATTCTGAGTTACAGCCTATGAACTGTTCAAGAAGCAAAGTTCCTGTAGTATGATAGAAGACAGTCTCACTTATCAAGATAAGAAATGATCCCAAATCAATTGGTAAGCATGGATATTGGAATGGATTCCTAAAGACAGCAGTGTTCCACATAATCATCTCATCAGGAATGACCTTTCCATGTCGGCTCATGGTACAACCCTGAAAACCACTGAAGAAGTGGCTCTTCAGATCCTCTTGCTTTGCCAGTTTGTGGTTGGAACTGTGGCCAATGTATTTCTGTTTGTCCACAATTTCTCTCCAATCTTGACTGGTTCTCAGCAGAGGCCAACACAGGTGATTTTAAGCCATATGGCTGTGGCCAATGCCTTGATTCTCTTCCTCACTACATTTCCAAACAAGGTGGTGGCTTTTGCTCCAAGAAATCCTCAAACAGACCTCAAATGTAAATTAGAATTCTTCACTCGCCTAGTGGCAAAAAGTGCAAACTTGTGTTCCACCTGTGTCCTGAGTGTCCATCAGTTTGTCACTCTTGTTCCTGTTAATAGAGGTAAACTTATTCTCAGAGCAAGTGTCTCAAAATTAGCAAGTTATTCTTGTTGCAGCTGTTGGTTCTTTAGTGTCTTAAATAACATCTACATTCCAATTAAGGTCACTGGTCCACAAATAACAGATAATAACACTGACTCTAAGAGCAAATTGCTTTGTTCCACTTCAAGATTCAGTGTAGGCTATTTCATCTTGCAGATTTTCCATGATGCCACATTCATGAGCATCATGGTCTGGACCAGTGTCTCCATGGTGCTTCTCCTCCACAGACATCACCAGCGAATGCAGCACATCCACACTCCCAATCAGGACTCCAGAGGCCAAGCTGGGATCAGAGCAACCCACACTATCCTGATGCTGGTGGTCACATTTGTTAGCTTTTATTTTCTAAATTTTATTTGTGTCATCTTTCACACCTTTTTTCTAGATTCTCATTTGTTCATGAGGAATGTTAGTGAAGTTTTGGTCATAAGCTTCCCCACAATTTCTCCCTTATTATTGATCTTCAGAGACCGTAAGTATCCTTGTTTTGTGCTCTTCAACTGTTGAAAGCCAGAGTCACTAAAAATGCCAAATACAAAAGAAAGCTTTACTAATACCATTGAATACTTTAATTCCATAAATATGTTTTAAACATCTATGTATGAACAGGCCATGGTGCACTCTACTGCTCATTACATCAAGAAGAAAGAGGCAAAAGCAGACTTGAGAGGTTTAATCTCTCAGGACCAGGGAGCATACCAAGATCCAAACTGGACATCTTCTCCTGACAGGCCTTGGCACATTCTTTTACTCTGGACCATGGTGAAATTGTTTTTCAATCATCAGAAACATCTGCCTATCAGACAAGAGACAGAAGGTATCATAACAATGAGGAGGCAAAGTTGTTACTCTTTCTGTCAGTGGCTTCCTCAGTCACAAAACTATTTTCTCAGAATATTAAGATCAAGCATCTAACACTTCCATCTGCCTGAAAATGACCAAAGCATTATAGAGAACAAGGTAAAATTTGAAGTGGTTATAACTGTCAGTGTGATGAAACTCAAAATATGACATGTGGTACTTAACTCCTGTGAACAAAGAAATATTTTAATTTTTATTTTGTTTATATATATTAGATGTGTATGTATTTCTGTGGATTCTATCCCCCTAAAGAAGAATATGTCTAATACCCCTAGAGCTGGAGTTACAAACATGTGTAAGTCTACAAATATAGTTTCTAAGAATCAAGCTATGAACCATTGCAAAAGCGGCAAGGGTTCTAACCTGCTGAGCCATCTCTTTCTGGTCCCAAACTTAGTAAATTATCCAACCCAATTGACAATTCACTTCCAATTTGATGGGGAAAATTGCTAAGAACAGGTATAATGAAAGAGCTTGAAATAATAGAATATGAAACAACAGTTTGTAAGTTCTATATTGAGGAATAGATTCACACTGAGTTACAAAATTAATATTGAGGCTTCAAGTAACTTTTCACAGATTGCGATCAAGACATGGTACTCTCCTGTTTTACAGATTTGCACCAACACTAAAACTGACAAATCTGTAGCACCATGTCTTGATCATAACACTTCTCATAATAAGAGTAAGCAAGAAATCTCAGCATTCAAAGCACTCTCCACTTAGAACTGAGTACTTGAGTTAGAGCTCCAGAGCCTACTTAGTGAAAAGAACAAACTCTTTTAAGTAGTACTCTGACTTCCACAAATATGAGCTTGAACATGTACACACAAAGTAAAGAAACCAATTATAGTTTCTTTTTTAATAGTTTGTTTTCTATTTTTTCTATTGTTTATTCGATGTATTCTTTATTTACATTTCAAATGATTTCCCCATTTCCTGGCTCCCCCTCCTTGAAAGCCCCATAATCCCTCTTCCCTCCCCCTGTTTCCCAATCTACCCAATTTCCTGTCCTGGTATTCACCTACACTGCTGCACTGAGCCTTTCCAAGACCAGGGGCCACTCCTTCCTTCTTCTTGGGCATCATTTGATATGTGAATTGTGTCTTGGGTATCCCAAGCTTCTAGGCTAATATCCACTTATCAGTGAGTGCATACCATGAGTTTCTTTTGTGATTGGGTTACCTCACTTAAGATGATATTCTCCAGTTCCATCCATTTGTCTAAGAATTTCATGAATTCATTGATTTTTAATGACTGAAAAGTACCCAATTGTGTATATATACCACACTGTATCCATTCCTCCGTTGAGGGACATCTGGGTTCTTTCCAAGTTCTGGCTATTATAAATAGGGCTGCTATGTACCCTTATTACATGCTGGGGAATCCTCTGGGTATATGCCCAGGAGTGGTATAGTGGGGCCCTCCAGAAATATCATGCCCAGTTGTCTGAGGAACTGCCAGACTAATTTCCAGAGTGGTTGTACCAGCTTGCAACCCCACCAGCAGTGGAGGAGTGGTCCTCTTTCTCCACATCCTTACCAGAACCTATTTTCTCCTGAGTTTTTGATCTTAGCTATTCTGACTGGTGTGAGATGAAATCTCAGGGTTGTTTTGATTTGCATTTCCCTGTTGACTAAAGATATTGAACATTTCTTGAGGTTCTTCTCAGTCATTCGATATTCCTCAGATGAAAAGTATTTCTTGAACTCTGTACCCCATTTTTAATGGTGTTATTTGGCTCTCTGGAGTCTACCTTCTTGAGTTTTTTGTATATATCGTATATAAGCACTCTATCAGATGTAGGGTAGGTAAAGAACTTTTCCCAATTTCTTGGTTGCCATTTTGTCCTTTTGACAATGTCCTTTGCCTTAAAGAAACTAAATAATTTTATGAGGTCCAATTTGTCAATTCTTGATCTTAGAGCATAAGCTATTGGTGTTCTGTCACTTGGACTTGAGCTTAGTAAAAGAAGATAAGAATGGTTCAATTTGCATTCTTCTGTATGCTGATCTCCAGTTGAACCAGCACCATTTGTTGAAAAGGCTATCTTTTTGACAATGGATGGTTTAGCTCCTTTGTTAAAGATTAAGTGACCATGGGTGTGTAGGTTCATTTCTGGGTCTTCAATTCAATTCCATTGATCTACTTCCCTGTCACTGTATGAATACCATGCAGTTGCTCACACAATTGCTCTGTAGTACTGCTTGAGGTCGGGGATACTGATTTCCCCAGAAGTTCTTTTACTGTTGAGAAGAGTTTTAGCCATCCTGGGATTTTTGTTATTCCAGATGAATTTGAGAATTGCTCTTTCTAACTCTATAAAGAATTGAGTTGGGATTTTTATGGGAATTGCATTGAATCTATATTGCTTTCTTCAAGATGGCCATTTTTACTATATTGATCCTGCCAATCCAAGAGCATGGAAGATTATTCTATCTTCTGAGGTTTTCTTTGATTTCTTTCTTCAAAGACTTGAAGTTTTTGTGATACAGATCTTTCACGTGTTTGGTTAGAGTTACACCAAGATACTTTATATTGTTTGTGGCTATTGTAAAGGGTGTCATTTCCCTAATTTCTTTCTCAGCCTGTTTATCTTTAGAGTATAGGAAGGCTACTGATTTGCTTGAGATAATGTTATATCCAGCCACTTTGGTGAAGTTGTTCATCAGCTGTAGGAGTTCTCTGGTGGAGTTTTTTGGGTCACTTAAATATACTATCATATCATATGCAAATAGTGATAATTTGACTTCTTCCTTTCCAATTTGTATCCCATTGGCCTCCTTCTGTTGTCTAATTGCTCTAGCTAGAACTGCAAGTACTATATTGTATAAACATGGAGAGAGAGGGCAGCCTTTTCTAGTCCATGATTTTAGTGAGATTTCTTCAAGTTTCTCTCCATTTACTTTGATGTTGGCTATTAGTTTGCTGTATATTGTTTTTATTATGATTAGGTATGTGCCTTGAATTCCTGTTCTTTCCAAGACCTTTAACATGAAAGGATGCTGAATTTTGCCAAATGCTTTCTCAGCATCTAATGAAATGACAATGTGTTTTTGTTTCCTCTGAGTTTGTTAATGTAGTGTATTACATTGATGGATTTTCATATATTGAACCACCCCTGCATCCCTATGATGAGGCCTACTTGATCATGGTGAATGGCCTTTTTGATGTGTTCTTGGCAAGAATTTTATTGAGTATTTTTGCATTGATATTCATAAGGGAAATTGGCCTAAAGTTCTCTTTTTTCTTGGATCTTTGTGTGGTTTAGGTATCAGCAAAATTGTGGCTTCATAGAATGAGTTGGGTAGTGTTCCTTCTGTTTCTATTTTGTGGAATAGTTTGAAGAGTATTGGTATTAGGTCTCCTTTGTAGGTATGATAGAAATCTGCACAAAAACAATCTGGTTCTGTTCTTTTTTTGGTTGGGAGACTGTCAATGAGCACTTGTATTTCTTTAGGGATTCTGAGACCATTTAGATGGTCTATCTGATCCTGATTAAACTTTGGTAGTTGGTATCTGTCTAGGAAATTGTCCATTTCATCCAGATTTTCCAGATGTGGTGAGTATAGGCTTTTGTAGTAGGATCTGATATTTTTTTAATTTCCTCAGTTTCTGTTGTTATATCTCCCTTTTCATCTCTGACTTTAATAATTTTGATACTGTCTCTGTGCCCTCTCATTAGTCTGGCTAAAGGTTTATCTATCTTGTTGATTTCCTCAAAGAACCAGCAAATTGTTTTGTTGATTCTTTGTATAGTTCTTTTTGTTTCAATTTGGATGATTTCAGCCCTGAGTTTGATGATTTCTTGCCTTCTACTTCTCTTGGTGTATTAGCTTCTTTTTGTCCTAAAGCTTTCAGGTGTGCTGTTAAGCTGCTAGTGTATGCTCTCTCCAGCTTCTTTTTGGAGGCACTCAGAACTATGTGGTTTCCTCTTAGCACTGCTTTCATTGTGTCCCATAAATTTGGTTGTGTTGTGCTTCATTTTCATTCAATTATAAAAAGGTTTTGATTTCTTTCCTTATTTATTCCTTGAAAAGGTACCATTGAGTAGAGCATTGTTCAGCTTCCATGTGCATGTGGCCTTTCTGTTGTTTTGTTGCTATTGAAGACCACCCTTACTTCATAGTGATCTAATAGGAGGCATGGAATTAGTTTGATCTTCTTATATCTGTTGAGGTCTGTTTTGTGACCAATTATATGGTCAATATTGGAGAAGGTACCATGAGGTGCTGAGAAGAAGGTATATTCTTTTTGATTTAGGATGAAATGTTCTATAGATATCTATGAAAGCCATTTGGTCCAAAACTTCTGTTAGTTTCACTGTGTCTCTGTTTAGTTTGTGATCTGTCCATTGAAAAGAGTGAAGTGTTGAAGTCACCCACATTTTTTGGGTGGGGTGCAATGTGTGCTTTAAGCTTTAGTAAAGTTTCGTTTATGAATGAGGGTGCCCTTGTATTTGGGGCATAGATGTTCAAAATTGAGGGTTCTTCCTGGTAAATTTTCAATTTGACAAGTATAAAGAGTCCTGTCTTTTTTGATGACGTTTGCTTGAAAGTTTATTTTATTGGATATTAGAATGGCTACTCCAGCATGTTTCCTAGGACCATTTGCTCAGAAAAGTGTTTTCTGAGGTAGTGTTTGTCATTGACACTGAGATGCATTTCCTGCATGCAGCAAAATGTTGGGTCTTGTTTATGAATCCAGTCTGTTAGCTTATGTCTTTTTTATTGAGGAATTGAGTCCAATAATGTTAAGAGATATTAACAAATAGTGATTGCTGCTTCCTGCTATTTTTGATGCAAGTTTTATGTTTGTCTAGTTATCTTCTTTTGGGTTTGTTGAAAGAAGATTAATTTCTTTCTTTTTCTAGTGTGTAGTTTCCTTACTTTTGTTAGTGTTTTCCATTCATTATCCTTTGATGTGCCGAATTTGTGGAAAGTTACTGTGTAAATTTGTTTTTGTCATGAAATACCTTGGTTTCTCCATCTAAGGTAATTGAGAGATTTGCTGGATATAGCAGCCTGGGTTGTCATTTGTGTTTCCTTAGGGTTTGCATGACATCTTCCCAGTCTCTTCTGGCTTTCATAGTCTCTGGTGAGAAGTCTGGTGTGACTCTTATAGGGTGTACCATTACATGTTACTTGACCTTTTTCCCTTACTGCTTTTAATATTCTTTCTTTCTTTAGTATATTTGGTGTTTAATTATTATATGACGGGAGGAATTTCTTTTCTGGTCAAATCTATTTGGAGTTTTGTAGGCTTCTTGTATGTTCATGGGCATCTCTTTCTTTAGGTTAGGGAAGTTTTCTTCTATAATTTTGTTGAAGAATTTACTGGCCCTTTAAGTTGGAAATCTTCAGTCTCTTCTATACCTATAATCTGTATGTTTTGTCTTCTCATTTTGTCCTGGATTTCCTGAATTTTTTGGTTCAGGAGCTTTTTGCATTTTGCATTTTCTTTGACTGTTGTATCAATGCTGTCTATGGTCTCTTCTGCATCTGAGATTTTCTCTTCTCTCTCTTGTATTCCATTTTTGATGCTTATATCCATGACTCCTGATTTCTTTCCTAGGTTTTCTATGTCTTGAGTTGTTTCCTTTTGTGATTTCATTATTGTTTCTACTTCCCTCTTTAGATACTGGATTGCTTTATTTAATTCCTTTACCTGATTTGCTGTGTTTTCCCTTAATTCTTCAAGGGCTTCTCCCTGTGTGCTTGTGTTCTCCTGTATTTCTTTAAGGGAGTTACTTATGTCCTTCTTGAAGCCCTCCATGAAGCCCCCCTTCAGCATCATGACCTATGATTTTAAATCCAAATGCTGCTTTCGTGGTATGTTAGGGTATCCAGGACTTGTTGTTGTGGGAGTATTGGGTTTGAATGGTGCCATATTGTCTTGATTTCTGTTAGCAATGTTCCTACATTTGCCTTTTGCCATCTGGTTATCTCTGGTATTAGTTGGTTTTGCTGCCACTGGCTGGTGCTTGACCCTCTTTGTGGCTACAGGCCTATCTCAGCAACCCTGGATGAGCTGCTTTCTCCTGGGACAGATTGCTGTGGTGCTGCCAAACTCCTGGGTGCACGTGGAGTGCTGGTACTGTGTGTCCCAATAGATCCTCTACTCTGGTGATCCCTACCAGTCTGCCTACCAGATGCCCCTCTACACAGTCACAGGAGCACAGATGTCAGCACTTCCCCTCCAAGTGCGGGACTCCCTCCAACTGCATCCCTGCAGCACAGATGACCCCCAGCAGGGTAGGTGCCCAGCTGGCTCTTTGTGGAGCTGCTGAGTTCCTGGATGCAGGCAGAGTCCTGGTGGGGCAGGTCCCAAGCGATCCCCCACTTGAGTGATCCCTACCTACAAGTCTGCCCCTCCACTCAGTGACAGATACAAAGATGGTGGCACCCCACCTCCAAGCACAGGACTCCCTATAACTGCCTCCCTGCAGGGCAGATGACCCTAGCAGGGTAGGGCCCCAGCTGGCTGGCTGTGTTGCTGCCAAGCTCCTGGGTGCCTGGAGTCTTGGCAGTGTGTGTCCCAAGTGATCCTCTACTCTAATGATCCTTGCCTACCAGTCTGTCCCTCTCACAGTCATGGGAGCAAAGATGGTGGTGTCTCACCTCTAAGTGTGGGCCCATTTTACTTTTTTCATGGGAGAAGAGGCCCTTGGGCCCATGAAAGTTCAATACCCCAGTGTAGGAGAATGCAAGAGCGGGGTGGTGGGAGTGGGTGAGTGGATGGAAGCACAGCTTCATAGAATGAGGAGAAGTAGGTTAGATAGGGAACCTCTGGCAGGATATCAGGAAAGGGGATAACATTTGAAATGTAAATAAATAAAATATCCAATAAAAAATAAAAGGAAGACAATCATGACATGCTACTTTTGGTATGCACTTATTGTCATCCATAATAGTGTCGTGGTTTATTGATACTGTTTATAGGTAGGGCAGTCTCTGGGTGGCCTTTCCTTAGTCTCTGCTCTACACTTTGTCTCCTTTTTTGCTCCCTTTCTCAGAGGAACCAAAGCACCTCCAATTTAGTCCTCCATCTTCTTGAGCTTCCTGTGGTCTATGAAGTGTAACTTGTTTATTCTGAGCTATTGGACTAACATCCACTTATCAGTGAGTGCATACCATGTGGGTTCTTTTCTGATTGGGCTACCTGGCTCAGGAGGACACTTTCTAGTTCCAGCCATTTGCCTCAGAATTTCATGAATAAATTGATTTAAATAGCTGAATAGTACTCCATTGTGTATATATACCACAGATTCTGTATCTATTTCTCTGTTGAAGGACATCTGGGTTTGGTTCACCTTCTGGCAATTATAAATAAGGCTTCTATGAACATAGTGGAGCATGTGTCCTTACTACATGTTGGAGCATCATGTGGGTATATGCCCAGGAGTGGTATAGCTGGGTCCTCAGTACTATGTCTAATTTTCTGAGGAACCACCAATCTGATTCCCAGAGTGGTTTTTCCAACTTGCAATCCCAACAACAATGGAGAAGTGTTCCTTTTTCCCCACATCCTCTCCAGAATCTGAAGTCCCCTTAGTTTTTTATCTTAGCCATTCTGACCAGTGTGAGTTGGAATCTCAGTGTTATTTTGATTTGCATTTCCCAGAAACTAAGGATGCTGAACCTTTCTTTAGGTGCTTCAGAGCCATTCTAGCTTCCTCAGTTGAGAATTCCATGTTTGGCTCTGTACCCCATTTTTAAAGGGGCTATTTGACTCTCTGGAGTCTAACTTCTTGAGCTCTTTGTATACATTGGGTATTAGTCCTCTATTGGATGTAGGACTGGTAAAGATCTTTTCCCAGTTGGTTGACTGCATTTTGTCCTATTGACCATGTCCTTTGCCTTATAGAAGATTTGCAGTTTTATGAGGTCCCAATTGTTGATTCTTGCTCTTAGAGCATAAGCCATTTACGTTCTATTCAAAAAAAAATTTTCTGTGCCCATGTGTTCAAGATTCATCCCCACTTTCTCCTCTATAAGCTTCTGTGGTTCTGGTTTTATGTATAGGTCCTTGATCCACTTGGACTTGAGCTTTGTATAAGGAGATAGACTGGATTGACTTGCATTTTTCTGCATGCTGACCTCCAGTTGATCCAGCACCCTTTGTTAAAAATGATGCCTTTTTTACACTGAATGCTTTTAGTTCCTTTGTTAAATATCAAGTTACTATAGGTGTGTGGGTTCTTTTCTGGGTCTTTAATTCTATTCTATTGATCTTCCTGCCTGTTTGCATACCAATACCAAACAGTTTTTATCACTATCGCTCTATAGTAGAGCTTGAGGTCAGGGATGAGGCAGATGCTAGCAGCCAACAATTGGACTGTGCATGGGGTCCCCAATGGAAGAGTTGTAGGGTGGTTCAGAGGAGCTGAATAAGTTTAAAGCCCCTTAGGATGAACAAAGGTGTCAGACACCCAGACACCCCAGGACTCCCAGAGACTAAACCATCAACCAAGGGGTACACATTGTTCCAGCCAAAAATGTGGCATAGGAATGCCTTAGCATTGGAATGCCAGGCATCAGTGTGAGGAGTGGGCCTTGGTCTAGTGAAGGCTGAATAGATGCCCCAACAAAGGGAAATCGAGGGGTGGGGTAGGTTGGAGTGGGTTGGGTGGAGAGGCATATACTTGGAGGCAGGGGATGAGAGGAGAGGTTGGAGGTTTTCAGGGAGGGGGAAAACCAGGAAAGCTTTTAGCATTTGAAATGTAAATGAACTTTATATTCATGAAAAATGAATAAATAAATAAATAATAAAATAAAAATATAGAAAAAAATTTTAGTTTTCAATTATGTGTGTGAGTATTTTGCCTCTTTGTGTGTCTCAGCACCATGTCCTTGGTGGCTTCTGTGGAGGTCAGAATGGGGAATCAGATTTTTGGAAAATTGTGTTAAAGTTGGATATAAGCCTCTTGTCCCATACCTGTAGTTAAAATAATAACATGTTCATATACAATAGCTCTGATTTGATACAAACCAAACCTCTCACTACAACTGCCTGTAGTGCCACTTCCAGAGAATCTGATGTCCTCTTCTGACCTTCAAAGGTCGGAAATAACATTATATAGAAAAATTGTATAAATATTTTAAGTGTCTTGTACTGCCTATAAGTGTGCTGTGCCTTTTGAGGCCACAGGATTAGGATAATTCTAGAGATGGACTTAGAGCAAATTAGGGCCTTTAACCTGGGTCTTGAGAGCCAAACACCAGTCTTCTGCTGGACTAGCTAACATTCTGGACTCCAGAGCCAGTTCTCCACCCTAGACGCTGTGGGTTTTGGAGTGTTTTTTTGTCTTATCCACTCCTCTAAAACTTGATTTTCTTGGTGCATTGGCACACAGTATATGCTGAGACCAGGGTAGAGGATGGGTGTCCTCTCCAATGAGCAGGTTTTACCTTCCATGATCCTCTGATTTGTTCTTTCAGTTTGCAGTTGGTCCCTGTCAACCTGGTCTATGGCATAGTGTTGATAATGGTTTAGAAGATGCCTTGTTCTTCTCTTCCCAAATCTTCAAAGGACCTAACTAAGCCGTCTGACTTATTTATCAATTATGCTTGTGTTTTTGAGTTCAGAAATAGTAGACCTGAACATTCTCTTGTGCCAGGTTTTAAAAGATATTATTTATTTCTCATTGAAAGTTTGGTTCTATACAAATCATGGAGAGCCTGATCACAGAACAGAACCTAAAAGCCTACTACTCTATTAAGAAGAATTTCATCATTAATTATAAGATGCTGACCACCATAGGTGAAGCAAACTTTTCAGTGGTGAAACTGGCCTTCATATCCCCACATTGACTTCTGTGGCTGTAAAAATTCCCCAAAACTCTAAGAAATACATCTCAGTCATCTGCAGGGAAGTCAGAATTATGAAATCCCTTAGCTGTACTAATATCGTCAAACAGTTTCATGAGGTCCAGAGAAGAGAGATCACCTACCTGATGATGGAGGATGCCTCAGGGTGAGAGCTACTAAACTCCATCATGCAAGCAGGGACTTTAGAGGAAAGTAAGACTCAAAGAATATTTGCCCAGTTAGTACATGGACTGCAGTACTGCCATGACCATTACATTGTGCATATATACATTAAGGCCAGCAATACTTTGATCAATTGCAGGGGGAAGCCAAGCTGTATGAATTTGGCCTGGTTGCTAAAGTGATTCTTGGGCAGAAGCTGGCTGGTTTCTGTGGCACACTGCCCTACTGTGCCCCAGAACTCATTCAAGAAGAGAAATATGAGGGAATCCTTGTGCATAAATGGAGTTTGCCTTTCCTATGGAGGTCTTTTGAGAAGGAAGATCATACCTGCAAATATCAGCATTCTTCCTCATATTTCCATTGATACTTTCAATATTACAATCGATATGCTGATAGTAATTCCCTGAAGGAGACCCAACATCCATTGAAGCATGAGGCGCTTGATGATCAGGACAGTGAGGCACGTTTACCACCTATTTCTACAAGGACTTTCCCAGGCACCCCAAGCCCAGCATTGTCAGGACCATGAGAATAATCATATATAAGCCTTACAGGAATATGTCCTTCTGCAGTCCTCACAGGAGCTCTCTGGATCCTTGCACATACCTAAGAATGTTACCCTCACAGGTTTCATCTCTGGAGGAGAGCCTCATGGAGGAAAAGAACTTCCCTCAGGAAGAAGCCATGAAACGGGAACAGGTTCATAGTAATAGTATTGCTATGGGGATTTTAATGTTCAAATTGTCTCATCAATAATTCTGATGGAATGGAACTCAGGCATATCCAATGGGCCCTTTACTTCCTGTGGATCCTGATGCCTCAGATCCTCGTTAGGAGCGCTGTAATGCTGTTAGCATTTGTGGTTTACTCCAGGTCTCTTATGTCCCAACAGGCCACTTTGTAGCCAAAGATGACCTGAAGCAGGATCCTCATCTTCCTGTCTCGATATCTCCAATGCAGTGATACTCATTTTGAGCCATTCTTCCCTGTCTAGTATCTAAAAATCAAGTCTAGAATAGACAAGAATAAGTTCCAAGATGTGTGGTATCCTGTTTGTAAAAGTACGTGTGCATTCTAAATATGTGTAACTATCAGATTAAAGGTCTGGGGCTGAAGAGATGTGTATATGGTAAAGTGTCACAGTGCAACAAAAGGACCCTGTTGAAAATAATTTGAGGCAGCATATTTGTGGAAAGCATTTTCCCCATTAAGATTAGTCTTCCCGAGGATTTCGGCGGCGGCAGCGGCAGCGGCAGCGGCAGCGGCAGCGGCAGCGGCAGCGGCAGCGGCAGCGGCAGCGGCAGCGGCAGCGGCAGCGGCAGCGGCAGCAGTGGCTGCTCCAGCTGAAGGGCCATCAACAGTGGAACCAAGGCATCACAGGGACCAGTTAGGCCCTGCGCCCACGACCACTGACCTTCGCTGACCAGCCGGGCAGCAAGCAGCTGCAGTTGTGCGGCGCCTTTCCTGCACGGAGGCCACTTCAGAACTCGGCCTCCCACCAGTCAGGAGAGGTGCATCCATCTTGGTTCCGTATTCCAGGGATCGGACTGAGGTACACAAACATAATCCGAGGCCAACACCGCGGTGGTCTGAGCCCGACGGGCGTTGGCCTGCACCCAGGCCCTGGGCGGGTCGGGGGGGCATCGGGGTGCCAACCCAGGCAGGAGGTTTTTTTGCCCAGGCCTGCGAGCACGCCGCTGCCATTTTGCCTGCAGGACGACAGAGAGCTCAGGCGGGCAGACCTGTAAGAGGCATAGCCTAAGGCTAACAAAGCGGGGGTCCAGGCCCCAAAAGGCACAGGACTGACCCCAAGAACTGGGCGGCTTGGTGGGCCATCTGTGAGTCAACCCGCCCAGGTGATTGTTAGCAAAGCAGACTCTCCCGGCGCTTTCAGGGAGCGCGGGCGTGCACGCCCGCCATCCTAGTCACCTGGCAGACCCAATTAACAGTCATAGCCCTAGGGGAACTTTGCTCAGACCTTGGCCTCCCAGGCTTTTGCCTGGACTCAGGGACTGGGCGGCCAGGCTAACCTTGTGTGCGACAGCCCGGTTGGCGGATCGGCTGCCCAGCGGAGTGAGCGGAACACAGGGGAGGTCACAGTAGCATACACCGTCGGCACTCCCTGGGAGTGCACACGGGCTCCATCTGCTCCACAGACACAATCTGGGGCAAGGCCTCAGGCAGAAGCCCTTAGCTCTACTCTCTCCGCTTCTGGATCCAGATCAGTCTGGGCGGCAGCATTACATCTCCAAGTCCTGCAAGTGGCTAGCTGGGCTTCCGGGCGGCCAGCTGGGAGAAGTCAGTGTGCTCCAGTGAATCCAGCGGGCCCCAGCGGGAGCCTTCGGGTGCCTGCTTTGGGATCTGAACAGCCTGGGCAGCAGCACACTATCTACAAGCAGTGCAGGAGGTAAGCTGTGCACCAGAGGCCAACTGGGAAGGGGCAGCTTGCACTGGTGAGTCCAGCACTGAGAAGATAAACTAACACCAGTGAGAACTAGATGGCAAAAGGCAAACGCAGGAACGTCACTAACAGAAATCAAGGCAATATGGCAACATCTGAACCCAATTCTCCTCTACCAACATGTCCTGGATACCCCATCACACCAGTAAAACAAGATTTGGATTTAAAATCACTGGTCATGATGCTGGTACAGGAACACATGAAGGTCATACATAAAGAAATTCAGGAGAAAATGGATCAAAAGTTAGAAGCCCTTGCAAGGGAAACACAAAAATCATTGAAAGAAATCCAGGAGAATACAAAAGCCAACAAGGAGGAAATGCAAAAAACACTTAAAGAAATACAAGAGAACTTTGGTCAACAGGCTGAGGTCATGAAAGACGAAACACAAAAATCTCTTAAAGAAATACAGGAGAACTTTGGTCAACAGGCTGAGGTCATGAAAGAGGAAACACAAAAATCTCTTAAAGAATTACAGGAAAACACAAACATGCAAGTGAAGGAGCTAAGCAAAACCATCCAGGATCTAAAATCAGAAGTAGAAACAACTAAGAAAACTCAAAGGGAGACAACTTTGGAGATAGAAAGCCTTGGGAAGAAATCAGGGGACAGAGATGCAAATATCAACAACAGAATACAAGAGATAGAAGAAAGAATCTCAGATGCTGAAGATTCCATAGAAACCATGGACTCAACAGTTAAAGAAAATGCAAAATGCAAAAAGCTTGTAACCCAAAATATCCAGGAAATCCAGGACACAATGAGAAGACCAAACCTAAGGATTATAGACATAGATGAGAGTGAAGATTTACAACTTAAAGGGCCAGCAAACATCTTCAATAAAATTATGGAAGAAAACTTCCCTAACCTAAAGAGAGAGATGCCCATGAATATACAAGAAGCCTACAGAACTCCAAACAGACTGGACCAGAACAGAAATACTTCCCGTCACATAATAATCAAAACACCAAATGTTCTAAACAAAGAAAGAATACTAAAGGCAGTAAGAGAAAAAGGCCAAGTAACATATAAAGGAAGACCTATCAGAATCACAGCAGACTTTTCACCTGAGACTATGAAGGCTAGAAGGTCCTGGGCAGATCTCATGCAGACTCTAAGAGAACACAAATGCCAACCAAAACTACTATATCCAGCAAAACTCTCAATCACCATAGATGGAGAAACTAAGATATTTCATGACAAAACCAAGTTTACCCAATATGTATCCACAAACCCAGCCCTAAAAAGGATAATAGGAGGACAACACCAATACAAGGAGGGAAACTTCACCCTGGAAAAAGCAAGATAGTAACCTTTCATCAAACCCAAAAGAAGTTAAGCATACAAATTTAAAAAATAACGTCAAAAATGATAGGAAGTAACAATCACTATTCCTTAATATCTCTTAACATCAATGGACTTAATGCCCCAATAAAAAGACACAGACTAACTGAATGGATACGTAAACAGGACCCTACATTTTGCTGCTTACAGGAAACACACCTCAGGGTCAAAGACAAACACTACCTTAGAGTAAAAGGCTGGAAGACAATTTTACAAGCAAATGGTCTCAGGAAACAAGCTGGAGTAGCCATTTTAATATCAGATAAAATTGACTTTCAACCCAAAGTCATCAAAAGAGACCCTGAGGGACACTTCTTGCTGGTCAAAGGAAAAATACAAAAAGAAGAACTGTCAATCCTGAACATCTATGCCCCAAATGCAAGGGCACCCTCTTTCGTAAAAGAAACTTTATTAAAACTAAAAGCACACATTGCACCTAACACAATAATTGTGGGTGACTTCAACACTGCACTTTCCTCAATGGACCGATCAGGAAAACAGAAACTAAACAGGGACACAATGAAACTAATTGAAGCTTTGGACCAATTAGATTTAACAGATATATATAGAGCATTCTATCCTAAAACAAAAGAATATACCTTTTTCTCAGCACCTCATGGTACCTTCTCCAAAATCGACCATATAATTGGTCACAAGACAGACCTCAACAAATATAAGAAGATCGAACTAATCCCATGCCTCCTATCTGATCACTATGGAGTAAAAGTGGTCTTCAATAGCAACAGAAACAACAGAAAGCCCACATACACGTGGAAACTGAACAATACTCTACTCAATGATACCTTGGTCAAGGAAGAAATAAAGAAAGAAATTAAAGACTTTTTAGAACACAATGAAAATGAAAACACAACATACCCAAATCTATGGGACACAATGAAAGCAGTGCTAAGAGGAAAACTCATAGCCCTGAGTGCCTCCAAAAAGAAAATGGAGAGAGCATGCATTACCAGCTTAATGACACACCTGAAAGCCTTAGAACAAAAAGAAGCTATTTCGCCCAGGAGGAGTAGAAGGCAGGAAATCATCAAACTCAGGGCCGAAATCAATCAAGTAGAAACAAAGAGAACCATACAAAAAATCAACATTACCAGGAGCTGGTTCTTTGAGAAAATCAACAAGATAGATAAACCCTTAGCCAGAATGACCAAAGGGCACAGAGAAAGTATCCAAATTAACAAACTTAGAAATGAAAAGGGAGATATAACAATGGAAACTGAGGAAATCCAAAAAATCATCAGATCCTACTACAAGAGCGTATACTCAACACAACTGGAGAATCTGGAGGAAATGGACAATTTCCTTGACAGATACCAAATACCAAAATTAAATCAGGACCAACTAGACCATCTAAACAGTCCCATAATGCCTAAAGAAATAGAAGGAGTCATAGAAAGTCTTCCAACCAAAAAAAGCACAGGACCAGATGTCTTCAGTGCAGAATTCTACCAGACCTTCAAAGAAGAGTTAACACCAATACTCTTCAAACTATTCCACAAAATAGAAACAGAAGGAACACTACCCAATTCCTTCTACGAAGCCACAATTACGCTGATACCAAAGCCACACAAAGATCCAACAAAGAAAGAGAACTTCAGACCAATTTCCCTTATGAACATCGATGCAAAAATACTCAATAAAATTCTTGCCAACCGAATCCAAGAACACATCAAAACGATCATCCACCATGATCAAGTAGGCTTTATCCCGGGAATGCAGGGTTGGTTCAATATACGGAAATCCATCAATACAATCCACTACATAAACAAACTCAAAGAACAAAACCACATGGTCATTTCATTGGATGCTGAAAAAGCATTTGACAAAATTCAGCATCCCTTCATGCTTAAAGTCTTGGAGAGAACAGGAATTCAAGGCCCATACCTAAACATAGTAAAAGCAATATACAGCAAACCGGTAGCCAGCATCAAACTAAATGGAGAGAAACTTGAAGCAATCCCACTGAAATCAGGGACCAGACAAGGCTGCCCCCTTTCTCCTTATCTTTTCAGTATTGTACTTGAGGTACTAGCTCGGGCAATTCGACAACATAAGGAGGTCAAAGGGATACAAATTGGAAAGGAAGAAGTCAAACTATCATTATTTGCAGACGACATGATCGTCTACCTAAGTGACCCAAAGAACTCCACTAGAGAGCTCCTACAGCTGATAAACAACTTCAGCAAAGTGGCAGGTTATAAAATCAACTCAAGCAAATCAGTGGCCTTCCTATACTCAAAGGATAAGCAGGCTGAGAAAGAAATTAGGGAAATGACCCCCTTCACAATAGCCACAAACAGTATAAAGTATCTTGGGGTGACTCTTACCAAACATGTGAAAGATCTGTATGACAAGAACTTCAAGACTCTGAAGAAGGAAATGGAAGAAGACCTCAAAAAATGGGAAAACCTCCCATGCTCATGGATCGGTAGAATCAATATAGTTAAAATGGCCATTTTGCCTAAAGCACTATACAGATTCAATGCAATACCCATCAAAATCCCAACTCAATTCTTCACAGAGTTAGAAAGAGCAATTATCAAATTCATCTGGAACAACAAAAAACCCAGGATAGCTAAAACTATTCTCAGCAACAAAAGAAAATCTGGGGGAATCAGTATCCCTGACCTCAAGCAATACTACAGAGCAATAGTGTTAAAAACTGCATGGTATTGGTACAGTGACAGGCAGGAGGATCAATGGAACAGGATTGAAGATCCAGAAATGAACCCACACACCTATGGCCACTTGATCCTCGACAAAGAGGCTGAAAACATGCAATGGAAAAAAGATAGCCTTTTCAACAAATGGTGCTGGTTCAACTGGAGGTCAGCATGCAGAAGAATGCGAATTGATCCATCCTTGTCTCCTTGTACTAAGCTCAAATCCAAATGGATCAAGGACCTCCACATAAAGCCAGACACTCTGAAGCTAATAGAAAAGAAATTGGGGAAGACCCTTGAGGACATCGGTACAGGGAGAAAGTTTCTGAACAGAACACCAATAGCTTATGCTCTAAGAGCAAGAATTGACAAATGGGACCTCATAAAATTACAAAGTTTCTGTAAGGCAAAGGACACCATCAAGAGGACAAATCGGCAACCAACAAATTGGGAAAAGATCTTCACCAATCCTACATCAGATAGAGGGCTAATATCCAATATATATAAAGAACTCAAGAAGTTAGACTCCAGAAAACCAAACAACCCTATTAAAAAATGGGGTACAGAGTTAAACAAAGAATTCTCACCTGAAGAACTTCGGATGGTGGAGAAACATCTTAAAAAATGCTCAACTTCATTAGTCATTAGGGAAATGCAAATCAAAACAACCCTAAGATTTCATCTTACACCAGTCAGAATGGCTAAGATTAAAAATTCAGGAGACAGCAGGTGTTGGAGAGGGTGTGGAGAAAGAGGAACACTCCTCCACTGCTGGTGGGGCTGCAAATTGGTACAACCACTCTGGAAATCAGTCTGGCGGTTCCTCCGAAAACTGGGTACCTTACTTCCAGAAGATCCTGCTATACCACTCCTGGGCATATACCCAGAAGACTCCCCACCATGTAATAAGGATACATGTTCTACTATGTTCATAGCAGCCCTATTTGTAATTGCCAGATGCTGGAAAGAACCCAGGTATCCCTCAACAGAAGAGTGGATGCAAAAAATGTGGTATATCTACACAATGGAGTACTATTCAGCCATTAGAAACAATGAATTTATGAAATTCTTAGGCAAATGGATGGAGCTAGAGAATATCATACTAAGTGAGGTAACCCAGACTCAAAAGGTGAATCATGGTATGCACTCACTAATAAGTGGATATTAACCTAGAAAACTGGAATACCCAAAACATAATCCACACATCAAATGAGGTACAAGAAGAAAGGAGGAGTGGCCCCTGGTTCTGGAAAGACTCAGTGAAGCAGTATTCAGCAAAACCAGAACGGGGAAGTGGGAAAGGGTGGGTGGGAGGACAGGGGAAGAGAAGGGGGCTTGCGGGACTTTCGGGGAGTGGGGGGGCTAGAAAAGGGGAAACCATTTGAAATGTAAATAAATTATATCGAATAAAAAAATATATATATATTAAAAAAAAAGATTAGTCTTCCCAGAAAAGTCTATATTCTATCCTATTGACAAAGAACTAACAATAACTGATGGGCTTAATCTTGTATGGTTATTGTGAATTCTTCTGCAGTCCTTGTGGAATGATATATCTGTTCCTCCCCTGCTGTGTCCAAAAACACTTGAATCTTGGTGGAAGAGCCATGATATAGCCATTCTATGTCTGAGAGCATACCAAAATCATATCACTGCACAAAGACCAGTTGAGAGTTCCTGTGTTAATTAACATGGTCAGAGGCTTCTCTTATGAATGCTGAGAGATGCACTGATCTACAATTGTACCAATAAGTCATCAAGAAATGTTTCAATTCTCTTTCCATTGTGAAGAACATTAGTATTGGGTTCCCTGCTAAGACATATCTGCCCACAAACAATATAAACAGTGCCATTTATGAGTTTTATCTTAAGGACAGGGTCTGAATAAGAATCTAGCTGGTTTCCCCCATAACATTTATGCTACTCTTGAATCAATGGGTATCTCATCAATCCAGTAATTGCAGTTCACAGAAAGATGAAGGTTTTTGACTACTTTTTTTATTCGATATAATTTATTTACATTTCAAATGATTTCCCCTTTTCTAGCCCCCCCACTCCCTGACTACTTTTTACCTCCAGTACTGCATGTCACTTTAAAACCTTTTAAAAAAGTTTTCCACAAAACTTTATCAGCATCCTTTGTTATACCACCTGTGGACACATGGGGGCAAACAAATCCTCAAAGTAAGGTCCAGATTGATTTCTGCATGTTCTCTGTGTCTAGTGCATTGTGTCTTCGGCCACCTAGCTTTGGAGAATTTGCAGCACTACTGGTAATAGTAATGCCTGGGGGTGGGGTGGACAGTGCTTTGGGAGTTGATTGGCAAGCATCTGCAAAAGGAAGTTACCTAAGCCTGGAATAGAAGTTTGTTTACATTATTCAGCATGAGATGTCTACTTGGGAGACTGTCTAACTATTATAGTACAGGTTTATTAAGGCTCCTTTGAAACTTGCAAGTGAATATATTACAGGAACCCTCCAAAGCAATATGTTTCTGAACAATGTCTCAAAATACACTTAGTGTTAGTTATTCCTTTCCTTAATTCCTCATATACTTTCCATTCTACACACAAATTTATTCTTCATATTCCATTACCACTGTTAATTCTTTATAACACTCTATTATATCATTGATTTTCAACATGCCATGACACTTACAAATTCCTGACATTTAAGGTTATTCAATTATATATACATTCAAGTATGAGACTAATAACCCATTGTAATTGTCAACTAGCCAACAGTCAATTCACAGTTGAAATCATGGAGGTCTTCTCATTGTGTCCTGGATTTCCTGGATGTTTTGGGTTACAAGCTTTTTGCATATTGCATTTTCTGTGACTGTTGAGCCAATGGTTTCTATGGTATCTTCGGCATCTGAGATTCTTTCTTCTATCTCTTGTATTCTGTTGTTGATATTTGCATCTATGGCCCCTGATTTCTTCCCAAGGTTTTCTATCTCCAAAGTTGTCTCCCTTTGTGCTTTCTTAGTTGTTTCTACTTCTGTTTTTAGATCCTGGATGGTTTTGCTCAGTTCCTTCACTTGTTTGTTTGTGTTTTCCTGTAATTCTTTAGGAGATTTTTGTGTTTCCTCTTTCATGACTTCTGCCTGTTGACCCAAGTTCTCCTGTATTTCTTTAAGTGACTTTTGCATTTCCTCTTTATTGGCTTCTATCTTTTGACCCATATTCTCCTGAATTTCTTTAAATTATTTTGTGTTTCCCTTGTAAGAGTTTCTAACTTTTGATCCATTTTCTCCTGTATTTCTTTGAGACATTTATTTATGTTCCTCTTCTTATGTTCCTCCTTCTTGTGTTCCTCTAACAGCATCATGACCAGGGATTTTAAATCCAAATCTTGTTTTTCTGGTGTGTTGGAGTATCCAGGGCTTGCTGTTGTTGGAGAATTGGATTCAGATACTGCCATGTTGCCTTGATTTCTGTCAGTAACGTTCCTACATTTACCTTTTGCCATCTGGTTATCTCTAGCATTAGTTGGTCTTGTTGTCACTGGCTGGTGCTTGAACCTCCTGTGAGCCTGTAAGGTTATTTCTGCACTGCTGGATGACTGGGTTTCCCCTGGCACAGATTACAGATGTGCTGCCCTCCTCTTGGATGCCGTTGGATCCCTGGTGTGTCTTGCCCCAAGCAATGTTATACTCTGGTTGTCTCTGTGAACCTGGTGCTGCCTGTCTGCTTCTTCAGGGAGCAATGATGGCGGATGCTGTGGGGACCTTTTCCAGGTGCTAACAGGCTGAGACCCAAGCAATGTTAGCCCTAGGCTATGTGGCTATGTCTGTGTACCTGGCACTATCTGTTAGATCTGTCTGGCATCTGGGAACCAAGATGGCAGAGCATCCCTCCAAGTGCCAGTCAGTCTGCAGGGCAAATGACCCCCAACAGGGTTGGCATGCAGAGCTGCTCAGGCCCTGGGTGCAAGCAAAAGCCTGACAGGCTGAGACACAAGCGATGTTAGCTTCAGGCTATGTCTGTGTACCTGACACGGTCGGTTAGATCTGCCTGGCGTCCAGGAGCCAAAAGCTCAGAATACCCAAAACAAAACCCACATACCAAATCATTCCCAAGAAGAAGGGAGAGGACCCAGGTCCTGGAAAGGCTTGATGCAGCATTGTAGGGGATTGCCAGGACAGAGGAGTGGGAAGGGGGTTGATGGGGAACTAGTGGAGGGAAGAGGACTTGTTGGACTCAGGAGGAGGGGGAAACCAGGAAAAGGTAAATCATTTGAAATTTAAACAAAGAATATAGAAAATAAGAGAGAGAAAGAGAGAGAGAGAGAAGAGAGAGAGAGAGAGAGAGAGAGAGAGAGAGAGAGAGAGAGAGAGAGAGAGAGAGAGAGAAATACAGCTAAAAACCAAAAAAGAAATCATGGAGGTATGCTTGTCCCAAACAAACATATGGTATCTGAGCAATAAATGAAAAGTTATTTCCACATATATCGCTTATGAATCCTGTTATTTTCATTAGTAAATATGTTGTGCAATGATATCTTGTTCTCATACACCGCAATACATGTATTTTTAACTGTGCCTAAGACAATATTGCTGCAGGTGTGAATATTAATAAAGGTTTAGTAACTACAATTATAACATTTATAATCTAAGGTTTTACTTTTCATCATTTATAAACAAAACTAAGTCCCCAGTTTTCTATTATAACCTGGAGCATAAATGAGTGTGGTTGGATCTATTAATTTCTTAATGATTGCTCAATCCCTATCTTTACATGTTCAGGATTCCTTCTTTAGAAAGCAGATTCTCTTGATACTAGCAAAATATATTAGAATTTTGATGAGGATTCTTGTGTGTATCAGAAAACAAGTAACAATCTACCTGCAAACGAGTGGATATGGGAATAACCTAAAAATTCAGGTGGGAAAGATCAGCTTCAGTTAAAAAATGTGTCAGAAGCATGTGTCCTATGACAAACACAGGAAAAGTAAAAATAAAGCAACTTCCTAGGCAAGTACAGAATCAGAATGACATGTTGACAGTTTTCTGGAGGGACTTGTCAGCATAATTTTTCAAGACTGAAATAATAGTGACAAAGCACTATTTGCAATAGAAATGGGAAGAATGAGTTCCTCATTCTACCCTTTAGGGCCCCAATTCACATCTGACTACAAGGTCAATTCAGAACTAAAATTTTCCCAAAGGAAACATGAAAACCCTTTTCTAACTTCTGCCCGGGTACTCATTAACATTTAACAAACTCCTAGACATCATCATTAAGCATCAGAAAGTAAGAATGGAGATTTGCTCTGGGGATAAATAATTTTCCTTCATAAGAAATATCCCAAAGACACCATGCAGATGAATACACTGACTCCACAGATGGCACAATAATAAACTCTCAGAAGAATGTCATGTCCAGGTGCCCTACCATTCTATGAGACTATAAACCTGGAATTTGTTGGGTTACGTTCACAGCACGGAATAGAAATTAATAACCATTCTGAATTTCCTTGCAATTTTTCTCAAAGAGTCACACAGACAAGTTCTTCAGTGTAAAAGGCACTACACTATTTGCCTGTATAGGAGCTGTGATCCTGAGCTGGCTGTCAAATGAGCATCTTCTTCCTGATTCTCAGAATTCAGGTGGGATTCTTGCAACCACAGACTTCTTAATATTCTCTTCTCCCTTCTTCAGTGTGCATTGTCATCTAAAGCCAACATGAATCACTAATTCTTTGTGAAGACTGCAGTTTAACTCAAATAGGTTACTATTTTGCATTAACCTTAAAGAAATGTCTGTTTTCTGGATTTGCACAAAGCAGAAAACAGCATTCAATGTAATATTTGTATGTTAGATATTAAATTTGATCTGGTGGATGGAAGTTGGTTTCCTTTTGAAACATATATACAAGTAAAATTAAGACTAAGCATCAGCTTGCAAAGGGGATATAATGATTCTGTTAGTAATTTTGGAGGGAATCTGGAGATGATGCAGGTAAAACTCTGACACCTGACTTTTTAGAACAAAAGTTAAGAATGAGAAAAATATAAGTAAATGAATCTTGTTGGCAAGCAGGTTTTTTCACATAGAGGATAAATAAGTAAATGTATATTCATCTATCTGTGTGATGAATACACAGTTGGCTTTATCAGAATTATGTAGTATTTTATTGTGTGGATGAGTAGTATAAAAATTCTCAAAAGCCAACATCTGTATTCAGGTACAAACCCTTATTGATTATTACATGTAATTATACATCTTATTAATATACACATTGTTTTTAACATGTTGCAAACCTAAGGAAATTGTATTAATCATATTTATGGTACATTTTGCCCTTTTATTTTTTATTGGTTAAGTTATTATATTGATTATATTATATTCCATTTGTAACCTCCTCTCCCTCCAAATTATATTAAATTCTGACAACAGAATCTGATGGAATCTTTAATTTAGTATTGGTTAAGTGATTATATTGATTAATATATATTCTGTTTGGAGCCTCCTTTCCCTTCTAATTGATCTGAATTCTTTTTTATGTTTTATGATCGTGTATTTGGTTTTGCTTGTATCATCTGTGTGCCCACAGTCAGCATCAACAAGTGGACTGATAGGGAGTCCAAAGAGCCTTCCTTGCTCCAGGGATAACAGAGTGGTAGAAGGACCTTATCTTCCCACCTCCATTCCCTCTGCTCGCCATTTGCTTCAGAATCTCAGCAGTGAACTTCTTACAAAGCACTTCCACATTTGTTCAAAAACCCTAGTACCTCAGGGTGGATAACGGAGTCCATTGTTTTCTCTCACTTTGCTTATCCCTTTTGTCTGCCAACCACAATCAAGCCTCCATGTGTATTAGTGTTTACTGTATGACATAAATAAAATGTAAACAAATAATGGGACTAGAGAGATGGTTCAGCGGGTAAGAGCACTGACTGCTCTTCCAAAGGTCCTGAGTTCAAATCCCAGCAACCACATGGTGGCTCACAACCATCCATGTGATGATGATGAGATCTGATGTTCTCTTCCGGGGTGTCTGAGCACAACAACAGTGTACTTACATATAATAAATAAATCTTTAATAAAAAATGTAAACAAATAAATAACAGAACAACAAACCCTTTCTAGTCCCTCTGCAATCTTAATCAGTGAGCTGTGGCCCTGTGTGTGTATACACATGTGTGCTATATACACATAGGTACCTAGGGATGATAATGAAGAAATAAAGCCACACAGAGAAATAAAGTACACACAGGAAAGAGGATATTCAGCACCACTGTGGCTTTACACGGAGAAGATAAAGAGAAATTCCCTGTTAAATATTTACAATTTATAGAAGAAGCCTTGGCAAAACTTGGAGATGATCCTAAGAATATCTTCCTTTTCTACTTTCTCTAATAAAGCACATTCTATAAACATGAAAGCAGGTGGAGAAAAGAATAACTCTGTACTTCTTCAGGGCCAGAGATTCCTCATGAGAGATCAACATTATGGGGAGGGATTATAAAAATTTTGTACTGTTTTGTGGCTAGGACCCTCTTGGCTTTAGGGGAGCATTACATCATAGCTTGTTTGTACAATCCTGTTAATTTTCTTCAACAAAGCCAGTGCTGGAGGCTGAGATACCAGAAAGTGATAAAAATGGGGAGCTGTTCCTGTTTTCCAGCATGGAGCTTCAGGGCATGAAGGTTTTTTATTATCACTTTCTTGGAGGTGAGCAAGATGTCAAAAGCATGTTTTCCTTCTCTTGACCTCAAATTTCTTCCCAAATTGGAGATCTGTCTGGTAAGTCTTACTGCAGACTTGATTAAACTGCCTAAGAGCAAAAGAATGTTGAAGAGTTGGGAAGGGTACAAGGTCAAAGGTGCAGTACAGCAGGTTCTTTAGGACACCCATACTATACACTCCTATTCTTATCTGCCTTTTAATATAATCTCTTGGGGGCAAGGGAAACATTTCTCTTTTTTGGTATTTTTTTATTTACATTTCAAATGATTTCCCCTTTTCTGGCTAGCCACTCCCTGAAAGTCCGATAAGCCCTCTTCCCTTCCCCTATTTTCCCATCCCAACCTTCCCACTTCCCTGTTCTGGTATTCCCCCTATACTGCTGCACTGAGTCTTTCCAGAACCAGGGGACTCTCCTCCGATCCTATTGGACATCATTTAATATGTGGATTATGTCTTGGGTATTCCACATTTCTAGGCTAATATCCACTTATCAGTGAGTGCATACCATGATTGATCTTTTGAGTCTGGGTTACTTCACTTAGTATGATGTTCTCCAGCTCCATCCATTTGCCCAAGAATTTCATGAATTCATTGTTTCTGATGGCTGAAGAGTACTCCATTGTGTAAATATACCGCATTTTTTATCCATTCCTCTATTGAGGGGCACCTGGGTTCTTTCCAGCTTCTAGCTATTACAAACAGGGCTGCTATGAACATAGTGGAGCATGTGTCCTTATTGCATGCCGGGGAATCCTCTGGGTATATGCCCAGGAGTGGTTTAGCAGGGTCCTCTGGAAGTGTCATGCGCAGACTTCTGAGGAACTGCCAGAATGATTTCCAAAGTGGTTGTACCACCATGCAATCCCACCAGCAGTGGAGGAGTGTTCCTCTTTCTCCACATCCTCATCAACACTTACTGTCTCCTGAGTTTTTAAACTTAGTCATTCTGACTGGTGTGAGGTGAAATCTCAGGGTTGTTTTGATTTGCATTTCCCTAATGACTAATGATGTTGAACATTTCTTAAAGTGCTTCTCAGCCATCCGAAGTTCTTCATGTGACAATTCTTTGTTTAGCTCTGTACCCAACTTTTTAATAGGGTTATTTGGTTCTCTGGGGTCTACCTTCTTGAGTTCTTTGTATATATTAGATATTAGCCCTCTGTTGGATTTAAGGTTGGTAAAGATTCTTTCCCAATTTTGACAGTATCCTTTGTTTTACAGAAACTTTGTAATTCTATGAGGTCCCATTTGTCAATTCTTGATCTTAGAGCATAAGCTATTGGTGCTCTGTTCAGGAACTTTTCCCCTGTGCCCATGTCCTCAAGGGTCTTCCCCAGTTTCTTTTCTATTAGTTTCAGTGTGTCAGGTTTTATGTGGAGGTCCTTGATCCACTTAGAGTTGAGCTTAGTACAAGGGGATAAGAATGGATCAATTCTCATTCTTCTGCATTCTGACCACCAATTGAACCAGCACCATTTGTTGAAAAGGCTATCTTTTTTCCACTGGATGTTTTCTGATTTGAATTCTTGTGATGAAATCACATACTCACACTAGTCTCTTTCCGGTCTTTAATATGAAAAGCACATGGTGTGTTAAAATGTGTGCTATTCTATAGGTTATTTACTTATGTGACCCTAAAGATGTTGATGCAATCCAAAATTTATCAATGCAGGAATAATTCAATAAGTATAAATTTTATTCTGAGTTACTGTCTTGGCATTGTTCTCCAGTCCAAGTTGCTGTTTTGTGATAAAATAGCTTCTCACTTATCAAGAAATTATGCAGATCACTTGTGAAGCATGGACACTAGAACAGAGTACTGAAGACAGCAGTATTCAACCTTATCATCACTACAGGGTCAAGTAAAGCCCTTTCGATGTCTGCTCATGTTAAATCCCTGAAAACCATTGAGGAACTGGCTCTACAGATCCTCTTGTTTTGTGAGTTCAGGGTTGTGTCTGTGGCCAATGTATATCTCTTTATCTGTAATCTCACTCCAGTCTTGACTGGTTTTCAGCAGAGGCCCAGGCAAGTGGTTTTAAGCCAGATGGCTGTGGCCAATGCCTTGATTCTCTTCATCACTACATTCCAAACAACATGATGGCTTTTGCTCAAAATAGTTCTAAAACTGACCTCAAATATAAATTAGGATACTTCATTCGAGTGGTAGCAAGAAGCACAAACTTATGTTCCACCTATGTTATGTGTATTCATCAGTTTGTCACTCTTGTTCCTGTTAACAGAGGTAAAGTTATACTCAGAGCAAGTATCCCAAATTTGGTGAGTTATTCTTGTTACAGTTGTTGGTTCTTCAGTGTCATAATAAACACCTATATCCCAATTGAGGTCACAGGTCCACAAATAACAGACAATAACAGTGACTCTAAAAGCAAGTTGTTCTGTTCCACTTCTGGATTCAGTTTAGGCATTGTCTTCTTGTGGTTTGCCCATGATACCATATTCATGAGCATCATGGTCTGGACCAGTGTTTCCATGGTATTTCTCCTCCATAGACATCACCAGTGAATGAAGCGCATCCTCAGTCCCAATCAGAATCCCAGAGACCAAGCTGAGACCAGAGCATCCCATACAATCCTGATGCTGGTGGTCACATTTGTTAGCTTTATCTTCTAAATTTTACTTGTATCATCTTTTATACCTTTTTTATATATACTCATCAATTCCTGAGGCATTGCAGTGAAGTCTTGGTTGCAGGTTTTCCCACTATTTCTCCTTTATTGTTGACCTTCAGAGATCCTAAGGATTCTTGCTCTGCCTTCTTCAAATGTTGAAAGCTAGAGTCACTAAAATGTAGCATATAGAAGACAGCTTTACTAATACCATTAAATACTTTATTCCATAATAATATTTTCAACATCTTGTATGAACAGGGTATGATGCTCAGTGCTGTGATATTAAAAGAGTAAGGTTATACTCATTTGTTGATGTAAAAAGATTTCTGGTTTGATTATGACTGACACAGTGAATTATTTACCACCCTCTGTTCTCTTTTATATAACTGCACTCCAATGCAGGCTGGTCTAAATCAGATAGATGAAACCTATTTTCCCTAAAAGGTTTAATGTGTTATAAGGTCCTGATCAAAGTATTAATCTCTGTTCCTTTTAACTTTACACATTAAACTTCATATAAGTACAGAATCACTCTATATTTCTGCATCTGAACAAATAAGAATATATTGTTATAATTAAATGTTTTCACACGTGGAATGTTTGTTAATTTTTTATATAATGCATGTCATTCCATTTTAGTTAGAAGAAATATGCTTTGCTATATTGAACTCCACTCAGGTGATAGTCAGTCATTGAACCACATCATTTGTGCTCTCTCGAGCAGTGCAAGCCACTCAAAACATGAAGAGTAAAGAAAAAAATAGGCAATAGTAGCTCATACTCAGGAGCATTAAAAGGTGTAATGTCTCAGGACCAGGGAGAATACCAGGATTCAAACTGGACATCTTCTCCTGAGAGGGCAATGTCTTCATTCTGAACCATGGTGAAATTGTTTTTCCAATCATCAGAAACACCTGCCAATCAAACAGGAGACGAGGTATCAGAACAATGAAGAAGCAAAGATGTCACTCAGTCAGTGGCTTCCTCAGTCACAAAATTATTTTCTCAAAAAAACCCTGAGATTTCACCTCACACCAGTCAGAATGGCTAAGATTAAAACCTCAGGAAGCAGCAGGTGTTGGTGAGGATGTGGAAAAAGAGGAACACTCCTCCACTGCTGGTGGGGTTGCAAATTAGTACAACCACCCTGGAAATCAGTCTGGTGGTCCCTCAGAAAACTGGGCATGTCACTTCCAGAGGACCCTGCTATACCACTCCTGGGCATATATCCAGAGGATTTCCCAGCATGTAATAAGGATACATGCTCCACTATGTTCATTGCAGCCCTATTTATAATAGCCAGAAGCTGGAAAGAACCCAGATGTCCCTCAATGGAAGAATGGATACCAAAAAAGTGGTATATATACACAATGGAGTACTTATTCAGCCATTAGAAACAATGAATTCATGAAATTCTTAGACAAATGGATGGAGCTGGAGAACATCATACTAAGTGAGGTAACCCAGTCTCAAAAGATCATTCATGGTATGCACTCACTGATAAGCAGATTTTAGCATAGAAACTTGGATTACCCAAGTCATAATCCACATATCAAATGATGTCCAAGAAGAACGGAGGAGTGGCCTCTGGTTCTGGAAAGGCTCAGTGCAGCAGTATAGGGCAATACCAGAACAGGGAAGTGGAAAGGAGGTATGGGGGAACAGGGGGAGGGAAGAGGGCTTATGGGACTTTAGGGGAGTGGGGAGCCAGGAAAGGGGAAATCATTTGAAATGTAAATAAAAAATATATTGAATAAATAAAAAATCCTGATGTTTAATATTATTCCACACTAGATATGCAATTGTATATTGGCCAACATAAATTTCACAGTTGAATTCATGATTGTATGCTTGTCCTAGACAAACATAAGGTATCTGAGCAATTAATAACAACTTATTTTTTCTTTTTGTCCTATTTCCATGTATATCCATTCTAAATGTTGATACTAATGTTCATTAGTAAAAACATTATACAAAAATACATTATTTCTCATACAGACAGGTATATGTGGTTTTTACTGTGTCTAAGACACTCATGCTGTAAGAACTGAATATCAATAAAGGTTTAGAACATACAATTCTTAGATTTATAACCTAATATTTACTTTTCATCATTGAAAATCAAAATTAAGTACCTAATATTAAATATTACATTCATTTACATCTCAAATGATATCCCACTTCCAGGTTACCCAACCCCCATCCCTCACCTTACTTCTCCTTTCCCCTTTGCTTGTATGATGGTGCTCCCATACCCACCCACACTCTCCCACCCCATTGCTCCAGCATCACCCTACACTGGAGCAGCAAACCTCCCTGGGACAAAGGACCTATTCTCCCATTGTTGTCAGGCAAGGCTGTCCTCCCAAAAATGTGTATCTGGAGCCATGGATCCCTCTAGGTACATGCCTTGGTTGTTGGTCCAGATTCTAGGAGAGTTCTGTTCTTCCAGTGGGGTTGCAATCCACCTCGACTCCTCAAAACCTTCCTCCAGCTCTGATACCACAAACCGTGTCCTCAGCTTGATAGTTGGCTTCAAGCATACACATCTTCATTGGTAAGTTGCTGGCCAAACATCCCAAGGAACTGCCACACCAGGATCCACATCTTGATCTCAGCAACAGTGTTGGGTTTGATTTCTGCAGACATGATGGAACCCCAGGTGGGCCATTTTTGTCCCAGTTCATCCTTTGGAAAGGAATAGTTCTTGGATAAAATTTGAGATGGGTGGGGGTCACAATCCCTCTACCAGCGACTTCCTATCTACTGGAGGAGGTCTCAACAGGTTCTATCCTCTCTCTGCTCTGTGCATTTTGGCTAAATCATACCAAATGGGTCCTGGGGACCTCATATTTCCCTGCTATCTATGAACATCCAGTGACAATCCCCAGTTCCTGATCCCCCCTGGTATGTATTTTTGTATGATTTCCTGTTTCTGGTACTGCCCACCTTATTTCCTTTCACTCCTTTGTACCTACCATAATGGTTGCTCAATCCATATCTTTGCTTATTGTACATCCAGATTCATTGTTTACACAGCATATTCTCAGATACTAACAAACATATAAAATTTCTGATAAAGATTCATGTGTATACCAGAAAACAAGTCGCATTCTACCTGAAAACAAGTGGATATTGGAATAATTCCCTGGATTCAGGTAGGAAAGAACTATTTCATTTAAAAATATGTCAAACTTATGTGTCCTGGTACAAACATGGGAAGCTTTGGAATGAACCAACTTCCTGAGCAATTGCATAATCTGAATGGCATATTGCTGGTTTTCTGGAAGGAGTTTCCATAGCATAATTTTTGCAAGAGTGAAATAGTAGGGAGAAAAATACTCCATAGAAATGCAAATAATGAGTCCCTTGTCCTACCACTGAGTGCCCCAATTTACATCTGACTACAAGATCAATTCAGAACTCAGATTCTCCCAAAGGAAACAAAAACTCTTTCCTAACTTCTGCCCAGTTACTCATTAAAGTCTGACAAACTTCTGGACATCATCATTAAACATCAGAAAGTAAAAATGGAGATTTGCTCTAGGGATAAATGATTTTACCTTCATTAAAGATATCCCAAAGATACCATGCAGATAAATGCACTGAAGACAGACACAGATGACACAATAATAAACTCTCTGGAGGATGTCATGTCCTGGTACCCTATTATTTTATGAGACTGGAAAACCCTTGGGTTACCTTCATAGCATTGCATGGAAAATAAGAAACCTTTCCGAATTTCCTTGCATTCTCAGGCAAAGAGTGGCACAGAGAACTTCTTCAGTGTAACAGTCACCACAAGATATGCTTCTACAGGAGCTGTGCTCTGGGGCTGGCCTTTGGCCTGTGAACATGCTCATCCTGACTGTGGCTCAGAAGGTGGGATTCTTCCAAGCATAGACTTCTGCTTCAAATTCTCTTCTCCCCTTTTCAGTGAAAATTGTCTTCTGAAACCTACATGATTCGTGATTTCTTTTTGAAGACTGCAGTTTAACTCAATTAGGTTATTACAATGCTCTCATCTCGAAGAATTACCACTCAGCAAAAAACAGCATTCAGTGTGACATCTGCATGTGAGATGTTGAATTTTATCTCATGGATGGAGGCCCCCGTGTTCCTTTAGAAAACATATAAACAGATAAAATGCAGACTAAGAGTCAGCTAGAAAAGGGTGTAATAGTGATTGTGTCAATAATTTTGGAGAGAAGCTGGACATGATGCAGGTAAGACTCTGGCACATGACTTTTGATAACAAAATTAGGATCGGGAAAACTACGAATAAATGAAACTTGTTAGCAAGGGTTTTGTTTACATGGAGGATACATATGTAAACCTATGTTCAACTGTGTGATCAAAACACTGCTGATTTATCAGAAATATTTGTTATTCTGTTGCTTAGATGCATACTATAAAAATTCCTCAACAGCCAACAACTTAGTTTTCTACAACTGAAATCAGCTACACATCCTTATTGATTATTACATGTACACAAACATGTTAATAACATTCACATTCTTTTTCACATGTTTCCTTATCATAAGGAAATTTTATTAACTCCTTTTATGGTACATTTGTATTTTCTTTTTATTGATGAAGTTATTTTAATGATTAAGTTATATACTGTTTGCAGCTTCCTCTCCCTCCTAATTATATTGAATTCTGATGAGAAAAATCTGAAGATGGAATATGTACATTTTTATTGTTTAAGTGATTTAATTGAATAAGTTACATGCAATTTGCAGCTTACACGCCATCCTAATTATATTGAATTGTGATGATGGAATCACATACTCATATTAGCCTCTATCCTGTTTTTATTCATATGCAAAGGCCATGGTGTGTTACTGTGTAGGTTTTTGACCTATGTGATCACAAAGATGTAGTTGCAATACAAAATTTATATCTGGAAGGGGTTTACATCAGCATAATTTTTGCAAGAGGCAGGAGTTATCCAATAAGTATAGTATTTTATTATGAATTACAGCCAATGAACTGTCCAACAAGCAAAGTTCCTGTAGTCTGATAGAAAAGAGTCTCACTTATCAAGGGAAGAAATTATCCCAAATCAATTGGTAAGCATGGATAATAGAACAGAGTCCTGAAGACAGCAGTGTTCCATCTAATCATCTCTTCAGGAAAGGCTTCTTCATGTCTGCTCATGGTAAAACCCTGAAAACCACTGAGGAAGTGGCTCTTCAGATCCTCTTGCTTTGCCAGTTTGTGGTTGGGACTATGGCCAATGTATTTTTGTTTGTCCACAATTTCTCTCCAGTCTTGACTGGTTCTCAACAGAGGCCAACACAGGTGATTTTAAGCCATATGGCTGTGGCCAATGCCTTGATTCTCTTCCTCACTATATTTCCAAACAACATGATGGCTTTTGCTCCAAGAAATCCTCAAACAGACCTCAAATGTAAATTAGAAATCTTCACTCGCCTGGTGGCAAAAAGCACAAACTTGTGTTCCACCTGTGTCCTGAGTGTCCATCAGTTTGTCACTCTTGTTCCTGTTAATAGAGGTAAACTTATTCTCAGAGCAAGTGTCCCTAATTTAGCGAGTTATTCTTGTTACAGCTGTTGGTTCTTCAGTGTCTTAAATAACATCTACATTCCAATTAAGGTCACTGGTCCACAAATAACAGAAAATAACACTGACTCTAAGAGCAAATTGCTTTGTTCCACTTCCAGATTCAGTGTAGGCATTTTCTTTTTGCAGATATTCCATGATGCCACATTCATGAGCATCATGGTCTGGACCAGTGTCTCCATGGTGCTTCTCCTCCACAGACATCGCCAGCGAATGCAGCACATACTCACTTCCAATCAGGACTCCAGAGGCCGAGCTGAGACCAGAGCAACCCACACTATCCTGATGCTGGTGGTCACATTTGTTAGCTTTTATCTTCTAAATTTTATTTGTATCATTTTTGACACATTTTTTACATATTCTCGTGTATTCATGAGGAATATCAGTGAAGTTTTGGTCATAAGCTTCCCCACAATTTCTCCCTTATTGCTGATCTTCAGAGACCCTAAGGATCCTTGTTCTGTGCTCTTCAACTGGTGAAAGCCAGAGTCACTAAAAATGCCAAAAACAAAAGAAAGCTTTACTAATATCATGGAATACTTTAATTCCATAAATATTTTTAAACATCTGTGAAGGAACAAAGCAGGATGTTCTCTACTGCTCATTTCATCAAAAGGAAAGAGTAAAAGAGTCAAAATCAGACTTGACAGGTTTAATGTCTCAGGACAAGAGAAGATACCAAGATCCAAACTGGACATCTTCTCCTGACAGACCTTAGTACATTTTTTTACCCTGGACCATGGTAAAATTGTTTTTCCAATCATCAGAAACACCTGCCAATCAGACAGGAGACAAGAGGTATCAGAACAAGGAGGAGGCAATGTTGTCACTCTGTCAGTGCCTTATATGGTCACAATATTATTTTCTCAAAACACCAAGATCAAGCGTCTAACTCTTCATCTGCGTGAAAATGACCAAAGCAGCAGAGAGGACAAGATAAATATCTAAAGTGGTTATAGATGTCACTGTGATGAAACTCAAAATATGGTATGTGGTACTTAAATCCTGTAAAAAGTGAAATATTTTAATATTTATTTTGTTTATATGTATTGGATGTATATGTATGCAGATTCTATCCCCTAAAGAAGAATAGGTGTCAAGCCCCTAGAGCTAGAGTTAAAACATGTGTAGGCCTACAAATATAGTTTCTAAGAATCAAGTTATGAACCACTGGAAAAGTGGCCAGGGTTCTAACTTGCTCAGCCATCTCTCTCCAGCCCCAAACTGAGAAAGTTATACAACCCAATTGACACTTCACTTCCAATTAATGGGGAAAATTGCTAGGAACAGCTATATCAAAAGAGCTTGAAACAATATAATATGAAACAAGAGTAAGTGCTATATTGAGGAATAGATTCACATTGAATTACAAAATTAATATAGAGGCTTCAAGTACCTTATCACAGAATGTGATCAAGACATGGTACTGTCCCATTTTACAGACTTACAACACTAAAAATGACAAAATTGTAGCATCCTGTCTTTATCATTACACTGGCCACAGTAAGATGCAGCAAGAAAGCTCAGCATACAAAGCACTCACCACTTAGAACTGAATACTTGACTTCAAGCCCCAGAGCCTACATAGTTGAAAGAACAAACTCCTATAAGTAGTGCTCTGTCTTCCTCAAATATGTGCTTGAACAAGTCCACACACAGTAAAGAAAGAATAGTTTCTTTTTGATAGTTTATTTTCATTTTAAATGTTATCCCCTTTCCTCTTTTCCCCTCCAAAAAATCCCTATCCCATCCTCCCCACCCCTGCTCATGAACCCAACCACTCCCACTTCCCTGTCCTGGCATTACCCTACACTGGGGCATCAAGCCTTCACAGGACCAAGGGCTTCTCTTCTCATTAATGTCCAACAAGGCCATCCTCTGCTACATATAGGGCTGGAGACATGGGTGCCTCCATGTGTAATCTTCGGTTGGCAATTAGGTCCCTGGAAGCTCTAGAAGTAGTGGTTAGTGGGTATTGTTGCTCCTCCTATGGGACTGCAAACCCCTTCAGCCCCTTGGATTCTTTCTCTAGCTCTTCCATTGGGGACACTGTGCTCAGTACAAAGGTTGACTGGCTGCATCCACCTCTATTTGTCAGGTAATGGCAGAGCCTCACAGGAGACAGCTGTATCAGGCTCCTGTCAGCAAGCACTTCTTGGCTTCCAAAATAGTGTCTGAGATTGGTGACAGTATACAAAAGGGATCCACGGGTGGGAGAGTCTGTGGATGGCCTTTCCTTCAGTCTCTGCTCCACACTTTGTATCTTCTCACATAGATAATTTGCTCCCCCTTTTAAGAAATGCCAAAGTATCCATACTTTGGTCTTCCTTCTTCTTGAGCTTCATGTGGTCTATAAATTATACCTAGGGTATTTTGACCTACTGGGATAATATCCACTTATCAGTGAGTGCATACTATGTGTGTTCTTTTGTAATTGGGTTACTTCATTCAGGATGATATTTACCACATTTACCATTGTGTAAATTTACCACACTTTCTGTATCCATTCTTCTGTTGAGGGACATCTGGGTTCTCTCCAGCTTCTGGCTATTATAAATAAGACTGCTATGAACATAGTAGAGCATGTATCCATATAACACATTTGAGCATCTTCTGGGTATTTGCCCAGGAGTGGTATACCTGTGTCCTCAGGTAGTAATGTGTCCAAATTTCTGAAGAACCAGCAAACTGATTTCCAGAGTGGGTTTACCAGCTTGCAATCCCATATTCTTTCTTCTCCAAATCCTCACCAGCATCTGCTGTCACCTGAATTTTTTATCTTAGCCGTTCTTATTTTTTTATTAAATCGATGTAATGTATGCTTTGTCCTTTTTTTCTATATTCTTCGTTTACATTCTAAAAGCTTTCACCCTTTCCAGTCCCCCCCCCCATATGTCCCATAAGTCCTCTTCTCTCCATCCATTCTCCTATCTTTCCCCCTCCCTTTTCTCTGTCCTGGTACTCACCTACAATGCTGGATCAAGCCTTTCCAGGATTAGGGCCCTCTTCTTCCTTCTTCATGGGAATCATTTGATATGCTAATTGTATCTTCAGTATTCAGAGCTTCAGGGCTAATTAATATCCACTTAACAATGATTGCATTCCATGTGTATTCTTTTGTGATTGTGTTACCTCGCTTAGGATGATATTTTCCAGTTCCATCCATTTGCCTAAAAAATTCATGAATTCATTGTTTTTAATTGCTGAATAGTACTCCATTGTATATATATATATACCACATTTTCTGTATCCATTCCTCCATTGAGGGACATCTGGGTTCTTTCCAGCTACTGGCTATTATAAATAAGGCTGCTATGAACATAGTGGAGCATGTGTCCTTATTGCATGCTGGGGAATCCTCTGGGTATATGCCCAGGAGAGGTATAGCAAGGTCCTCTGGAAGTGTCATGCCCAGTTTTCTTAGGAACTGCCAGACTGATTTCCATAGTGGTTGTACCATTTTACACTCCCACCAGCAGTGAAGGAGTGTTCCTCTTTCTCCACATCTTCACCAACACCTACTGTCTCCTGAGTTTTTAACCTTAGCCATTCTGACTGGTGTGAGGTGAAATCTCAGGGTTGTTTTGATTTGCATTTCCCTAATGACTAATGATGTTTAGCATTTCTTAAGGTGTTTCTCAGCCATCTGAATTTCTTCAGGTGAAAATTCTTTGTTTAGGTCTGTACCCCATTTTTAATAGGGTTATTTGGTTCCCTGGGGTCTAACTTCTTGAGTTCTTTGTATATATTGGATATTAGCCCTCTATCAGATGTAGGGTTGGTGAAGATCTTTTCCCAATTTGTTGGTTGCCATTTTGTCCTTTTGACAGTGTCCTTTGCCTTACAGAAACTTTATAATTTTATGAGATCCCATTTCTCAATTCTTGATCTTAGAGCATAAGCTATTGGTGTTCTGTTCAGGAACTTTTCCCCTGTGTCTATGTCCTCAAGGGTTTTCCCCAGTTTCTTTTCTATTAGTTTCAGTGTGTCTGGTTTTATGTGGAGGTCCTTGATCCACTTGGAGTTGAGCTTAGTACAAGGAGATAAGAATGGATCAATTCACATTCTCCTGCATGCTGACCTCCATTTGTTGAAAAAGCTATCTTTTTTCCACTGGATGTTTTCTGCTCCTTTGTCGAAGATCAAGTGACCATAGGTGTGTGGATTCATTTCTAGGTCTTAAATTCTATTCCATTGGTCCACTTGTCTGTCCCTGTGCCAATACCATGCAGCTTTTAACACTGCATGTATTGCTTGAGGTCTGGGATACTAATTCCCCCAGAAGTTCTTTTACTGTTGAGGATAGTTTTAGCTATCCTGGGTTTTTTGTTATTCCAGATAAATTGGGATACAAATTGGAAAGGAAGAAGTAAAATTATCACTATTTGCAGATGACATGATAGTATACTTAAGTGACCCAAAAAACTCCACCAGAGAACTCCTACAGCTGATAAACAACTTCAGCAAAGTGGCAGATTATAAAATCAACTCAAGCAAATCAGTTCCCTTCCTATACTCAAAGGATAAGCAGGCTGAGAAAGAAGTTAGGGAAATGACACCCTTCACAATAGCCACAAACAATATAAAGTATCTTGGTGTGACTCTAATCAAACAAGTGAAAGATCTGTATGACAAGAACTTCAGGTCTCTGAAGAAGGAAATCGAAGAAGACCTCAGAAAATGGAAAAATCTTCCGTGCTCATGGATTGGCAGGATTAATATAGTTAAAATGGCCATCTTGCCAAATGCAAGAATCAATGCAATCCCCATCAAAATCCCAACTCAGTTCTTCACAGAGTTAGAAAAAGCAATTCTCAAATTTGTCTTAGCTGTTCTGACTGGAGTGAGGTTGAATCTCAGGTTTGTTTTGATTTGTATTTCCCCGCTGAAGATATCAAACATATCTTTACATGCTTCGCAGATAGTATCTTGGTATCCCTCAGTTGAGAATTCTCTGTTTAACTCTGTACTCCATTTTTAAGTCATATTTGGTTCTCTGGAGTCTAACTTCTTGAGTTATTTGTATATATTAGATATTAGCCATCTATTGTATGTATGATGGGTAAAGATCTTTTCCAAATCTGTTGGTTGCTGCTTTGTCCTGTTGACAGTGACATTTGCCTTAAAGAAGCTTTGCAATTTTATGAGGTACTATTTGTTAAATTTTTATCTTAGCTATTCGTGCACTGTTCAAGAAATTTGCCACTGTGCCCATGTGTTCAAGGCTCATCCTTTTCTCATTACTTTTCTATTAGTTTCATTGAATCTGAATTTAGGAGGAGGTTCTATATCTACTTGGACTTGAGCTTTGTACAAGGAGATAAGAATGGATAAATTTGCATTTTTCTACATATTGACCACCAGTTAAACCAGCACCGTTTGTTGAAAATGCTGTCTTATTTACCCTTGGATGGTTTTAGCTCCTTTCTCAATGATCAAAAGCCTATAAATATATGGGTTCATTTCTGTGTTTTCAATTCTCTTCCATAGACATATCTGCCTGCTACTGTACCAATACCGTGCAGTTTTTATCACAATTGATCTGTAGCACACCTTGAGGTCATGGATGGTGATTCTGATAGAAGTTCTTCTATTGTTGAGAATAGTTTTTGTTATCCCTGATTTTTGGTTATTCCAAATGAATTTGTAAATTGTTCTTTATAACTCTTTGAAGAATTGAGATGGAATTTTGATGGGAATTGCATTCAGGAAGATGCTTTCAGGATTGCTTTCAGGAAGATGGCTATTTTTACTATATTAATTCTGCCAATCCATGAGCTTGAGAGATCTTTCCATCTTCTGAGATCTTCTTCAATTTCTTTCTTCAGAAACTTGAAGTTCTTGTCATACAAATCTTTCCCTTGCTTAGCTAGAGTCACACCAAGGTGTTTTATATTATTTGTGACTATTGTTAACAGTTCTGTTTCCCTAATTTCTTCTCAGAATGTTTATCCTTTAAGTATAAAAATGCCATTGATTTGAGTTATTTTATATCCAGCCACATTGCTGAAGTTGTTCATCAGGTTTAGGAATTCTCTGGTCAAATTTTTGGGCTCACTTAAGCATACTATCATATTATCTTCAAATATTTTAACTTCTTCCTTTTCAATTTTTATCCCTTTGGCCTCCTTTGACCACTGTTTGTTGTCTGATTGTTCTAGCTAGGATTTATAGTATGTACTGAATAGGGAGGGAAAGAGAGGGCAGACTTGTCTAGTCCCTGATATTAGTGGGATTGTTTCACCTTTCTCTCCATCGTTCAAGTTTCTCTCTTCAAGTTTGATGCTGTCTACTATTTTGCTGTTTACTGTTTTTACTATGTTTAAGTATTGGCCTTGAATTCCAGATCTTTCCAAGAAGATCATGAAGGGGACTTGGATTTTGTCAAATGCTTTCTCAGCATCTAATGAAATGACCATATGGTTTTATTTTTTAGTCTGTTTATATAGTGGATTATGTTGATGGATTTCCTTATATTGAACCACCCCTGCATCCCTGGAATGAAGACTACTTGATCATAATGGATGATCATTTTGTTGTGTCCTTGGTTTTGATTTGTAAGACTTTTACTCAGTGTTTTTGCATCGATATTCATAAGGGAAATTGGTCAGAAGTTCTCCTTTATTGGATCTTTGTATGGTTTCATTATCAGAGTAAATGTGACTTCATAGAATGAATTGGGTAGTGTTCTTTCTCTTTCTATTTTGTGGAATAATTTGAAAAGTGTCAATATTAGATCCTCTTTGAAGGTCTGCTAGAACCCTGTACTAAACCAATCTGGTTCTGGACTTTTTCTCATTGGGAGACTTTTAATGACTGCTTCTATATCTTTAGGGGTTATGGGACTGTTTAGATCATTTATCTGTTCCTGATTCTTCTTTGGTCTCTGGTATCTGGATAGAAAATTGTCCATTTCACCCAGATTTTTCAGTTTTTATTAGATATATTCTTTATTTACATTTCAAATGATTTCCCCTTTCCTGGTGCCCCCAAATGTCCCATAAGCCATCTCCCCTCCCCCTGTTCCCAAATCAACCACCTCCTGCTTCCCTGTCCTGGTATTCCCCTACATTGCTGCATCTAGCTTTTCCAGGACGAGGGGCCTCTCCTTCCTTTGATGTCCAACAAGGCCATTCTCTGCTGCCTATGTGTCTGGGGCCATGTGTAACACCATGTGTACTATCTGGTTGATGGTTTTGTCCCTGGGAGCTCTGGAAATACTAGGTGGTTCATATCATTGTTCCTCCTATGGTGCTGCAAACCCCTTCAGCTCCTTGGGTCCTTTCTCTAGCTCCCCCATTGGGACCCTGAGTTCACTTAAATAAAGGGCGGAGATGCCCCCCTCTGTATTTGTAATGCACTCGCAGAGCCTCACAGGTGACAGCTATATACGGCTCCAGGCAGCAAGTACTTGTGAGCATCCACAATAGTGTCTGGATTTTGTAACTGTATATGGGATAAATCACGAAGTAGGGTAGTCTCTAGATGGTCTTTCCTTCAGTCTCCGCTCCAGACTTTGTCTCTATACCTCCTTCTGTGGGTATTTTGTTCCCCCTCTAAGAAGCACCAGAGTATCCATACTTTGTTCTTCCTTGTTCTTGGGCATCATTTGATATGTGAATTGTGTTGTGGTTATTCTGAGCTTCTGGGGCTAATATCCACTTACCAGTGAGTGCATACCATGTGTGTTCTTCTGTGATTGGGTTACCTCATTGAGGGTGATATTTTCTTTTTTTTTTTTTTCAGTTTTTTTTATTCGATATAATTTATTTACATTTCAAATGATTTCCCCTTTTCTAGCCCCCCAACCCCCCCGAAAGTTGCGCAAGCCCCCTTCTCTTCCCCTGTCCTCCCTCCCACCCCTTCCCACTTTCCCGTTCTGGTTTTGCCGAATACTGTTTCACTGAGTCTTTCCAGAACCAGGGGCCACTCCTCCTTTCTTCTTGTATCTCATTTGATGTGTGGATTATGTTTTGGGTATTCCAGTTTTCTAGGTTAATAACCACTTATTAGTGAGTGCATACCATGATTCACCTTTTGAGTCTGGGTTACCTCACTTAGTATGATGTTCTCTAGCTCCATCCATTTGTCTAAGAATTTCATGAATTCATTGTTTCTAATGGCTGAATAGTACTCCATTGTGTAGATATACCACATTTTTTGCATCCACTCTTCTGTTGAGGGATACCTGGGTTCTTTCCAGCATCTGGCAATTATAAATAGGGCTGCTATGAACATAGTAGAGCATGTATCCTTATTACATGGTGGGGAATCCTCTGGATATATGCCCAGGAGTGGTATAGCAGGATCTTCTGGAAGTGAGGTGCCCAGTTTTCGGAGGAACCGCCAGACTGATTTCCAGAGTGGTTGTATCAATTTGCAACCCCACCAGCAGTGGAGGAGTGTTCCACTTTCTTCACATCCTCTCCAACACCTGCTGTCTCCTGAATTTTTAATCTTAGCCATTCTGACTGGTGTAAGATGAAATCTTAGGGTTGTTTTGATTTGCATTTCCCTAATGACTAATGAAGTTGAGCATTTTTTAAGATGCTTCTCTGCCATCCGAAGTTCTTCAGGTGAGAATTCTTTGTTTAACTCTGTACCCCATTTTTTAATAGGGTTGTTCGGTTTTCTGGAGTCTAACTTCTTGAGTTCTTTATATATATTGGATATTAGCCCTCTATCTGATGTAGGATTGGTGAAGATCTTCTCCCAATTTGTTGGTTGCCGATCTGTCCTCTTGATGGTGTCCTTTGCCTTACAGAAACTCTGTAACCTTATGAGGTCCCATTTGTCAATTCTTGCTCTTAGAGCATACACTATTGGTGTTCTGTTCAGAAACTTTCTCCCTGTACCGATGTCCTCAAGGGTCTTCCCCAGTTTCTTTTCTATTAGTTTCAGAGTGTCTGGCTTTATGTGGAGGTCCTTGATCCATTTGGATTTGAGCTTAGTACAAGGAGACAAGGATGGATCAATTCGCATTCTTCTGCATGCTGACCTCCAGTTGAACCAGCACCATTTGTTGAAAAGGCTATCTTTTTTCCATTGGATGTTTTCAGCCTCTTTGTCGAGGATCAAGTGGCCATAGGTGTGTGGGTTCATTTCTGGATCTTCAATCCTGTTCCATTGATCCTCCTGCCTGTCACTGTACCAATACCATGCAGTTTTTAACACTATTGCTCTGTAGTATTGCTTGAGGTCAGGGATACTGATTCCCCCAGATTTTCTTTTGTTGCTGAGAATAGTTTTAGCTATCCTGGGTTTTTTGTTGTTCCAGATGAATTTGATAATTGCTCTTTCTAACTCTGTGAAGAATTGAGTTGGGATTTTGATGGGTATTGCATTGAATCTGTATAGTGCTTTAGGCAAAATGGCCATTTTAACTATATTGATTCTACCGATCCATGAGCATGGGAGGTTTTCCCATTTTTTGAGGTCTTCTTCCATTTCCTTCTTCAGAGTCTTGAAGTTCTTGTCATACAGATCTTTCACATGTTTGGTAAGAGTCACCCCAAGATACTTTATATTGTTTGTGGCTATTGTGAAGGGGGTCATTTCCCTAATTTCTTTCTCAGCCTGCTTATCCTTTGAGTATAGGAAGGCCACTGATTTGCTTGAGTTGATTTTATAACCTGCCACTTTGCTGAAGTTGTTTATCAGCTGTAGGAGCTCTCTAGTGGAGTTCTTTGGGTCACTTAGGTAGACGATCATGTCGTCTGCAAATAATGATAGTTTGACTTCTTCCTTTCCAATTTGTATCCCTTTGACCTCCTTATGTTGTCGAATTGCCCGAGAGGATGATATTTTCTAGATCTATCCATTTGCCTAAGAATTTTAACGACTGCTTCTATTTCTTTAGGGTTTATGGGACTGTTCAGATCATTTATCTGATCTTGATTCTACTTTGGTCTCTCGTATCTGAGCAGAAAATTGTTCATTTCACAAAGATTTTTTATTTTTCTTGAGTAAAGGCTTTTGTAACAGGATCTGTTGATTTTTTTGGATTTCCTCCTTTCCTGTTGTTTTGTCTCCCTTTTCATTTCTGATTTGGTTGATTTGAATACTGTCTCTGTGCCCTCTGGTTAGTCTGGCTAAAGGTTTATCTATCTTGTTGATTTTCTCAAAGAACCAGCTTCTGGTTTGGTTGATTCTTTGTCTAGTTCTTTTTGTTTCTACTTGATTGATTTCTGCCAGGGTCCAGCCTCGACACTGAATTGGAGTTCTCAACTGGAGGCAGGGATATCTGGAAAGCGCATAATAAAAACACACAGACTACTTTTGGGGTACAAGCAGACAGGTGATTTTTCAAGGCTTGAAGTTTCTCTTCTCTCTCATTCTCTGCTCTTTTTCTCACTTGTTCATTCACTCGCAGCTTGAGGCTGCACACGCTCTGCATTCTCCTGCACACTCTGCTTTTCTCCTATGTGCTTTTCTTTCCTTGCACTCTCTTGCTCATACACACTTCTGTGTTGCCCTTTGACTCACACACACACACTTCATACACATCACACACTTCACACACACACACACACACACACCACATGCACTCTCCTTTCACTCACACACCCACTCTTCACACAAACCTCACACACACACACACACACACACACACACCACATGCACTCTCCTCTTAAACACACACACATACTCTTCACACACATCTCACACTCTCTCTTCACTCAATCTTCACAAGCTCTTCTCGTGCTTGCCACATTCACTCTCTCACTTGCTCTTTACATGCTCATTACTTGCTCTCTGCATCCTCTCTGCATCCTCTCTGCATTCTCTCTTGCCTTATTCTTGCCCCAGTCTTTTAATGCTTCTCCAAAAGCAGGTAAAAAAGACATTGTATAATCATTGCCAAATCAAATTCAAAAGAATAACCAAGTCCCACAAAGAATCAAGCATTACAATTGTTCCCCAAAGTTTCAAGCTTCCCTATTCCCAGGCCTATAGCCAAAATAATAATAATTGCAAACTATCATTATTTAAACTTTAACTTTAACTCTTATACTTCAGAGCTCAGAGCTCTGAGGCCAGCTACTTGCATTTCCTTGTAAAGCTCTAAAGATAAATTTCATGGGAAAAGCTGTGAGGCAGTGGGCAGAAAGAATCAAGTTAACACTTAACTCCATAGTTTCCCTAGCTTTCCACTTCTACACATTGCGCACAATGACTTTCCTAAGAGTCCCAGTGTTTTGACTTAGTTTTACTACTCTAAGATTTAACACATTCTATACTTGCTTATCCAGGAACCACTCTCAAATGCTGTGTAGAACTTATTTCATAACTTTAATAGTTTTTCTTTCTTTGGGGTCTCAATGTTGGCTCTAATTCATTTTCTAATAATTTTATCAAACTTTCTTTGCAAGTCAAGCATTAATCTGGAACTACCATTGTGCAGTTATTGCATTGTTTCTAAGATGAGAACAAAGAGCGAGCACCTGGGCCATTAGGACTGTGCTGTGCCCCATGCCTCAATTTTTAATTGTTTAAGAATCATTACATCAGGAAACATTTAGTTTCACAGAATTAGCCAGAGCAGAAGAAGAGAGTAAGAAAGTCAGATATAATAGAATAATTATGCACACCAAGGCCAACTGAAAAACAGTCACACACAAATGAAATCTATACAGCCATTGTTGAGGGCTAAGGTTAGGAGAATTGGGAACAACTGTTGTTACAAAGAGCTGCCGCAGGTTACTGAAGATGTCTCCATCCAGGCCTACTGCAGGCAGTCCCTTATTTCAGATCCCCTGGAGGGATGTGTGTCCTGCTTCTCAGGGTCTGAAACACCATCCTTTTCTACAGGGAGCTGCTGCAGGCTTCTGACATGTCTCCATCCCGGCCTACTGCAGGCAGTAACTGTCATTGTTTGCTGTCCCCAGCAGATCTCTGCCCTGAGTTTGATAATTGCCTGCCATCTACTCTTCTTTAGCATATTTGCTTCTTTTTCTTCTAGAGCATTCAGGTGTATTGTCAAGCTGCTAGTGTATGCTCTCTCCAGTTTCTTTTTGGAGGCACTCAGAGTTATGAGTTTTCCTCTTAGCACTGTTTTCATAGTGCCCTATAAGTTTGGGTGTGTTGTGGCTTTATTTTCATCAAATTCTAAAAATGTCTTTAAATTCTCTATTTCTTCCTTGATAGAGTTATCATTGAGTAAATGTTGTTCAGTTTCCTCATATATATGGGCTTTCTGTTGTTTTGCTTCTATTGAAGACCAGTCTTAGTCCTTGGTAATCTGATAGGATGCATGAGATTATTTCAATCTTCTTTTATGTCTTGAGGCATGTACTATGACTGATTATATGTCCAGTTTTGGAGAAGTTAACATGAGGTGCTGAGAAGAAGGTGTATTCTTTTGTTTTAGAATGTAATGTCCTATGGATATCTGTTAAAACCAATTGGTCCATAACTTCTGTTAGTTTCACTGTGTCTCTGTTTAGTTTCTATTCCCATGTTTTGTCCATTGATGAGAATGGGGTGTTGAACCCTCCCACTACTGTTGTGTGTGTTGCAATGTGTGCTTTGAGCATTACTAAAGTTTCTTTTATGAATATGGTTGCCCTTGCATTTAGAGCATAGATGTTCAGAATTGAGAATTCTTCATAGATTTTTTCCTATGATTAATATGAAATGTCCTACCTTACCTTTTTTGATAACTTTAGGTTGAAAATCAATTTTATTCAATATTAGAATGGCTACTCCACCTTGTTTCTTGGGACCATTTTCTTGGGAAATTGTTTTCCAACCCTTTACTCTGAGGTAGTGTGTGTCTTTGTCACTGAGGTCTGTTTCCTGTATGCAGTGAAATGTTGGATCCTGTTTATATATCCAGTCTGTTAGTCTATGTCTTTTTATTGGCAAATTAAGTCAATTGATTTGAGAGAGATATATGAAAAGTGATATCCTGTTCTTTTTGTTGTTAGAAGTGGAATTATGTTTATGTGGAATGACGATCCAGAGACTGCCCAAACAGAGCTTCCATCCCAAATATAGTTACAAAATTGAGAAATTATTGTGGATGCCAACAAGTGCTTGCTGACAGGAGCCTGATATAGATGTCACCTGGGAGCCTTTGCCAGTGCATGGCAAATACAGAGGGGGACATTCTCAGCAAACCATTGAATAAACCACAAGGTCCCCAATGGAGAAGCTAGAGAATGAAACCAAAGAGCTGAAGGGATTTCCAGTGCCATAGGAGAAACAACAATATGAACCACCCAGTACCCCAGAGCTCCCAGGGACTAAACCACCAACCAACTAGAACACCGGAGGGACCCATGGCTCCAGATGCATATGTAGCAGAGAATGGCTGTGCTGGACATCAAAGGAGGACAGGTCCTTGGTAATTGGAAAGCTAGATGCCACAGTACAGGGAAATGCCAGGACAGGGAAGCGGAAGTGGATTGATTTGTAAGTGGAGGTTGGGATGGGTCAGGGGGATTTTTGGTTGGGAAAACAGAAAAATGGACAACATTTGAAATGTAAATAAAGAATATATATAATAAAATAAAAAGAAACAATGTCTATGTGGCTACTTTTTTGGTTTGTTAAAAGAAGATTATTTTCTTGTTTTTTCTATGGTGTAGTTTCCCTCCTTGTGTTGGAGGTTTCCATTTATTTTACTTTGAAAGACTGGATTTGTGGAAAGGTACTGTGTAAATTTTTTTGTCATGGAATACCTTGGTTTCTCCATCTATGGCAATTGAGAGTTTTTCTGGGTATAGCAACCTGGGCTGGCATTTGTGTTCTCTGAGTGTTTGTATGACAGCTGCCCAGGATCTTTCTGGCTTTTATAGTCTCTGGCAAGAAGTCTGGTGTAATTCTGATAGGCCTACCTTTATGTTACTTGACCTTTCTCCATTACTGCTTTTAATATTCTTTCTTTGTTTGGTGCTGTTGGTGTTTTGATGGTCCAGTCTATTTGGAGATCTGTAGGTTTCTAGTATGGTCATGGGCATCATTTTCTTTAGGTTAGGGAAGTTTTCTTCTATAATTTTGTTGAAGATATTTACTGGTCTTTTAAGTTGGGAATCTTCACTCTCTTCTATACCTATTATTCTTAGGTTTGGTCTTCTCATTGTGTCCTGGATTTCCTGGATGTTTTGGCTCAATAACTTTTTGCATTTTGCATTTTCTTTAACTGTTGTGTCAATGTTTTCTATGCTATCTTCTGCATCCAAGACTCTCTCTTCTATCTCTTGTATTCTGTTGGTTATGCTTGCATCTATGACTCCTGATTTCTTTCCTTGGTTTTCTGTCTCCAGAATTGTCTCCCATTGTGATTTCTTTATTGCTTCTACTTCCATTTTTTAGAACCTGGTTGGATTTTTTTTAATTCTTTCACCTGTTTGGTTGTGTTTTCCTATAATTTGTTACAGGATGTGGGTGTTTCGTCTTTAAGGACTTCTATCTGTTTACATGTGTTCTCCTGTATTTCTTTAAGGGAGTTATTTATGTCCTTCTTCATGTCTTCTATCAGCATCATGAGATGTTATTTTAAATGCACATCTTGCTTTTCCAGTCCATTGGGAAGACTTGCTGTAGTGAGAGAACTGGGTGCTGATGACACCAACTAACTTTGGTTTCTGTTGGTAAGGTTCTTGTGCTTGCCTTTTGTCATCTGGTTATCTTTGGTGTTAGTTGGTCTTGCTGTCTCTAGCTGGAGCTTGTCCTTCCTGTGGGCCTGTCAGCACTCCTGGGAGACCAGCTCTTTTATGGTGGGACCTGTGTACACAGGGCTGTGGAATAGTCCCAGCTCCCATGTACAGATGGAGACTGAAAGTATCCTGTCCCAACTGTTCCACTGTTCTTGTACCCTGTGAGGTCCTGGCTGGTTCCATTTTGGACAGTTATTAGAGAGAAAGTGGAGATCTCATGTTTGAGCCTGAGAATGAGAGCACTTCTGGGAGACTAGCTCTATCCTGATGAGACCTGTGTACCGAGGGATGTATAACAGCCTTAGCGCTCAGGTGCAGATGGTGACTGGAAGGATCCTATCCCAAAGTATACTTTCCAACTTTAGTTCAATCAGTTCCATGTACCCTCTTTCACTGGTCTCTGCCTGTCAATCTGTGTATCCCTGTACCTTTATGGATACTTTGGGGGTACTTTATGGGGTTCTATTATCCACCACCCTTCCAACACTTATTCAAACCTAATCCCTCCCAACCACCTAATACCAGGCAGTCAAGAAAAAAAGTTAGAGAGGAAAAGGAATGCAGGCCTCTTGGAATGACTTCTTTCTGAATAGTGTCATTTGGTTCCTTTTGGTATTTCCAATCTCTATCATCCAGATAGCTTCAACAAGCAATAAAAAATAGCCAAACAGATGTCCAGCAATATCAAAATCAGTAGCAGGAACAGCAACAAGAGGGACTGGCAGCAGCAGGCAGAGCTGTAGCCACCACAAGACTTCTTGAATATCTCACATTGATACCCTCTCAAGACTTCCCAGAATTCCAAACTAAGGAAGAAAATTATACCCCTCCTAAATCATGAGACACTCATAGCTAGTTGTTGTGGACAATCTGAAATAGTCCCCATATCCCACATCTTGGATTAAAACAAACTAATATTAGTGATCAGAGAAATGCAAATCAAAACCACTCTGTGATTCCATCTTACACCAATCAGAATGACTAAGATCAAAACCTCAGGTGACAAAACATGCTGCAGAGGATATGGAGAAAGAGGAAGACTCCTCCATTGCTGGTGGGATTGCAAAATGGTACAACCACTCTGGAAAATCAATCTGGATGTTCTTCGGAAAAATGGAAATAGAGCTACCTGAAGACCCAGCAATTCCACTCTTGGGAATATACCGAAAAGATGCCCCACCATGCCACAGGAGCATGAGTTCCTCTATGTTCATAGAGGCCTTATTTGTGATAGCCAGTAGCTTAAAAAAAAAACTAGGTATCCCACAACATAAGAACTGATACAGAAAATATGGTTCATTTACACAATGGAATATTCTTGGCTATTAAGAATGAGGACATCCTAATTTTTGCAAGCAACAGATGGAACTAGAAAATAATATACTGAGTGAGGTAACTCAGACCCAAATGGCATGCATAGTACTCACTAATAAGTAAATATTAGTCACAGAACTCAAAAAGGTCAACAAGCTGAGTGCCCAAGTGAGGACACCTCAGTCCACTTGGGAGGGAGAACAATGCGATCACAACTGGGAAGCGGGGAGGAGGGGACCTTGGAGGGAACTTGGACGGGATGGGGAAGTGGGGGAGAGAGGGAAACCTGATCTGGTATTGGGTGAGGGAAAAGGGTTAAATCCCTGAGGGCCAACAGAAAGTAGGGAAACAGGCAGCATTGGGAGATAGAGGGTTGGGGGGACTCTTCAGAATGAACCAAAGATCTGGGATGTGATAGACTTTCAGGACTAAAAGAGGGGTAACTTAGATGAAATGCCAGATAGTATCGAGAGGGAACTTATAAAGGCCACCTCCAACAGGAAGAATGAGCATCAAATGAGGTAGTGGGGGACAATTACACACTCATAATTCTGACCCTCAATTTTTCCTGTCTGAAAAAATTACAGGAATGGAAGTGGAGAGGAGCCTGAGGAAAAGAAGGTCCAGTGGCAGGACCAAAGTGGGATCCAGCTCTAGGGGAGGTCCCAAGTCCTGACACTATTACTGAGGCTATGGAATGCCCACAAAAAGGGACATAGCATAACCATACTCTGAAAGACCCAACAAGCAGCTGAAAGAGTCAGATGCCTATATTTTCAGGCAAACAATGGAGAGAAACAGCTGACCCCTGTTGTTGAATTAGGGAGGGCTAAAAGAAGCTGAGGAGAAGGGCAGCCCTGAAGGAGGACCAGCAGTCTCAATTAATCTGGACCCATGAGATCCCTCAAACACTGGACTACTAAACAGGCAACATGCAATAGCTATATGAGGCCCCCAACACACACAGTAGATGACTGCCAGATCTGTGTTCATTCAGAAATGATGAACCTAACCCTTAAGAAACCAGAGGCATGAGGGAGTTTAGAGGTCAGTTGGGATGGGGGTGGGACCATGCAAGTGGAGACGGGGTGTGGGGTAGAGGTATAGGATGTGGAACAGTCAGAGGGTGGATAGAAGAGGGAGAATAAAATATGGAGTGTAAAAAATAAATTAATGAAAAGTATAAAAATAATAGTAAAAGACCAGAAAATATAATCCTACAGGTTATATTACAACCTGTTGTTGTATAAGCTAAATTTATAGGGTTTGACAAAATTATTAAGGATTAACAACATGAATGAATATTGGTTGTCTAAGAAGCCATATGTATCCAAATAAAAATCCCAGTGCCAATCTCCATAGAAAATGTTTGACTGAGAACATCATTGGTCATTGTCACCCACTGAAGCAAATGATAAACCCCTACTATTGAAGAGCATACACACACAGGTTGATTGATAGGCAGTCAAATTGAGAAAATGTCATACACTGCATGGAGATGACTAATGAAAGTGAGATTTCTAGAGTTTCCTGTTTACCTTGCAAACAGATCAACCAGAGTACAGCTTCCCCATGAAAATGTTTATTTTGTCCATAAATTTGGGAAATTATTTTTGAAACTTATTTTTTAATTTCTATGGCTAGAAAGTTTAATAAGCTTTCAGAGTCTTTTTTTCTTTTTTATTGAGTATCTTCTTCATTTACATTGCCAATGGTAAAACCTTTCCCAATTCCCCCCTCCCAAAATCTCCTCTCCCCAACGATTCCCTACCCCTCCTCCCACCCCCTGCCTCCATGTATATGCCCCTCTACCTGACACACTCCCACCTCCCCCCAGCTCTCCCCTCCCCCCATTCTTTTCCCTGTTGGGGCCTCTATTAAGCCTCTACCTGACCGAAGACCACTCCTCCCACTGATCCCCAATAAGGCATTCCTCTGTCACATTTTTGGCTGGAACTATGTGCACCACTTGCTTGATGGTTCAGTCCCTGGGAGTCTTGGAGTGCCTGGGTGTCTGAAGTCATTGTTCTTCCCATGGGGCTATAGAACCCTTCAACTCCTCTGGACCACCCTCCAGATCCTCCTTTGGGAACCCCAAGCTCAGTCCAATAGTTGGTTGCTAGTTTCTGCCTCTGTATTTGTAAGGCTCTGGAAAGGGCCCTCTGGAGACAGCCATGGCATGCTCCTTTTGGTACATGCTTCTTGTCATACTGTTGGGGTTCGGTGACTGTTTATAGGATGACTCCCCAGGTAGGGCACTCGCTGGGTGGCCTTTACTTCAGACTCTGCTTCACACATTGGCTCCCTTGTTTCTCCTGTGAGTACTTTGCTCCCTTTCTCAGAGGAACCATAGCTCCCTCACTTAAGTCCTCCTTCTTCTTGAGCTTCCTGTGCTGGGTGAATTGTAAATTGTTTATTTTAAGCTTTTGGACTAGTGTCTGCTTATTAGTGAGTGCATACCATGTGCGTTCTTTTGTGACTGGGTTACCTCGCTCAGGATGACACTTTCTAGTTCCATCCATTTGTCTAAGAATTTCCTGAATACATTTTAATGGCTGAATAGTACTCCATTGTGTATATATACCACAGTTTCTGTATCCATTCCTCTGTTGAGGGACATCTGGGTTCTTTCCAGCTTCTAGCTATTGTAAATAAGGCAGCTATGAACATAGTGGAGCATGTGTCCTTATTACATGTAGGAGCACTTTCTGAGTATATGCCCAGGAGTGGTATAACTGGGTCCTAAGATAGTACTATGTCTAATTTTCTGAGGAATTGCCAAACTGATTTCCAGAGTGGTTTTACCAGTTTGCAATGCCACCAACAATGGAGAAATGTTCCTCTTTCCCTGCATCCTCTCCAGCATCTGCTGTCCCCTGAGTTTTTCATCTTAGCCATTCTGACTGGTGTGAGGTGGAATCTCAGTGTTGTTTTGATTTGCATTTCCCTGATAACTAAGGATGCTGAACATTTCTTTAGGTGCTTTAGAGCCATTTGAGTTTCCTCAGTTGAGAATTCCCTGTTTAGCTCTGTACCCCATTTTTAATAGGGTCATTTGATTCTCTGGACACTAACTTCTTGAGTTCTTTGTATATGCTGGATATTAACCCTCTATAGGATATAAGGTTAGTAAAGATCTTTTCCCAATTTGTTGGTTGTGGTTTTGTCCTAGTGACTATGTCCTTTGCCTTACAGAAGCTTTGCAGTTTTATGAGGTCCCATTAATCGATTCTCATTCTTAGAGCATAAGCCATTGGTGTTCTTCTGTTCAGAAACTTCTCTCCTGTGCCCATGTGTTCAAGGTTTGCCCCCACTTTCTCCTCTATAAGCTTCAGTGTGTCTGATTTTATGTGTAGATCTTTGATCCACTTGGACTTGAGCTTTGCACAAGGAGATAAGGACCGATTTGCATTTTTCTGCATGCAGACCTCCAGTTGATCCAGCACCATTTGTTAAAGATGCTGTCTTTTTTCCACTGGATTTTTTTAGCTCCTTTGTCAAATATCAAGTGACCGTACGTGTGTAGGTTCTTTTCTGGGTCTTCAGTTCTATTCCATTGATCTTCCTGCCTGTCTGCATACCAATACCAAACAGTTTTTACCACTATCGCTCTGTAGTAGAGCTTGAGGTCTGGTATGGTGATTCCCCCAGAAGATCTTTTGTTATGGAGAATAGTTTTTGCTATCCTGGGTTTTTTTGTTATTCCAGATGAATTTGAGAATTGATCTTTCTAGATCTATGAAGAATTGATTTGGAATTTTGATGGGGATTGCATTGAATCTGTAGATTGCTTTTGGCAAGATGGCCATTTTTACTATATTGATCCTACCAATCCATGAACATGGGATATCTTTCCATCTTCTGAGACTTTCTTCAATTTCTTTCTTCAGAGGCTTAAAGTTCTTCTCATATAGACACTTCACTTGCTTCGTCAGGTTCACACCTAGGTGTGAAATATTATTTGGTACTATTGTGAAGGGTGTCATTTCCCTAATTTCTTTCTTATCTTGTTTATTCTTTGAGTAGAGGAAGGCTACTGATTTGCTTGAGTTAATTTTCTATCCAGCCACTTTGCTGAAGTTGTTTATTAGCCTTAGGAGTTCTTTGGTGGAAGTCTTGGGGTCACTTAAGTATACTATCATATCATCAGCAAATAGTGATAGTTTGACTTCTTTCTTTCCAGTTTGTATTCCTTTTTGCTGCCTGATTGCTCTGGCTAGGACTTCAAGTACTATATTGAATATATAGGAAGAGAGGGGGCAGCCTTGTCTGGTCCCTGATTTTAGTGGGATTGCCTCAAGTTTCTCTCCATTTGGTTTGATGTTGGCTACCCGTTTGCAGTATATTACTTTCACTATGTTTAGGTATGGGCCTTGGATTCCCAGTCTCTCCAAGACTTTTATCATGAAGGGATGCTGGATTTTGTCAAAAGCCTTTTCAGCATCTAATGAAATGACCATGTGGTTTTTTCCTTTAGTTTGTTTATGTAGTGAATTACATTGATGGATTTCCATATATTGAACCATCCCTGCATCCCTGGGATGAGGCCTAGCTGATCATGGTGAATTATAGTTCTGATGCATTCTTGGATTTGGTTGGCCAGGATTTTGTGCAGTATTTTTGCATCAATGTTCATCAGGGAGATTGGTCTGAAGTTCTCCTTCCTTGTTTGGTCTTTGTTTGGTTTAGGTATAAGCGTGATTGTCACTTCATAAAGTGAGTTGGGTAGTGTTCCTTAAGTTTCTATTTTATGGAAAAGTTTGAGGAGTATTGGTATTAACTCTTCTTTGAAGATCAGATAGACTTCCCCACTAAACCCATCTGGTCCTGGGCTTTTTTGAAGGGAGACTATTAATGACTGCTTCTATTTCCTCAGGGTTTATGGGACTATTTAAATGGTTTGTCTGATCCTATTTTAACATTGGCACCTGGTATGTATCTAGAAAGATATCCATTTCATCCAGGTTTTCAAACTTTGTTGAGTATAAACTCTTGTAGTAGGATCTGATGATTTTTTGAATTTCCACAGTTTCTGTTGTTATGCCTCCCTTTTCATTTCTGATTTTATTAATTTGGATACTGCCTCTGTGGCCCCTGGTTAGTCTGGCTAAGGGTTTATCTATCTTGTTGATTTTTTCAAAGAACCAGCTCCTTGTTTTGTTGATTCTTTGTATAGCTCTTTTTGTTTCTGCTTGGTTGACTTGGGCTCTAAGTTTGATTATTTCCTGCTGTCCACTTCTCTTGGGGGGTATTTGCTTCCTTTTGTTCTAGAGCCTTCAAGTGCACTGTCAAGCTGTTAATGTAAGCTCTCTCCATTCTCTTTTTGAAGGCACACAGAGCTGAGTTTTCCTCTTAGCACTGCTTTCATTGTGTCCCATAAATTTTGGTATGATGTGTCTTCATTTTCATTGAATTCTAAAAGGTTTTTAATTTCTTTCTTTATTTCTTCCTTGACCAAGCTATCATTGAGATGAGCATTGTTCAAAGTCCATGTGTATGTGTGTTTACCATGGCTTTTGTTTGAGCTTAAGACCAGCCTTAGGCTGTGGTGATCTGATAAGATACATGGAATAATTTCAATATTTCTATATCTGTTGAGGCCTGTTTTGTGACCAATTATATGGTCAATTTTGGAGAAGGTACCATGAGGTGCTGAGAAGTAGGTATATTCTTTTGCTTTAGGGTGGAATGTTCTACAAATATCTGTTAGATCCAGTTGGTCCATAACTTCAGTTAGTTTCACTGTGTCTCTGTCTAGTTTCTGGTTCCATGACTTGTCCATTTTTGACAGTGGGGTGTTGAAGTCTCCCACTATCACTGTGTGGGGTGCAATGTGTCCTGTGGGCTGTAGTAAAGTTTCTTTTATGAATGTGGGTGCCCTTGCATTTGGAGCATAGATGTTCAGAATTGAGAGTTCATCTTGGTAGACTTTTCCTTTTACCCATATGCAGTGTCCCTCCTTATCTTTTTTGACAACTTTTGGTTGAAAGTCCATTTTATCCAATATAATAATGGCCACTCCAGCTTGTTTCTTGGGACCATTTGCTTGAAAAATCGTTTTCCATCCTTTGACTCTTAAATAGTGCCTGTCTTTGTCACTGAGGTGGGTTTCTTGTATACATCAAAACGTTGGGTCCTGTTTACGTATCCAGTCCATTAGTCTATGTCTTTTTTTCTTTTTTTATTGATATATTTTTATTTACATTTCAAATGATTTCCCCTTTTCTGGGTCCCCACTCCCCACAAGTCCCATAAGCCCTCTTCCCTCCCCCTGTTCCTCCATCTACCCCTTCCCACTTCCCTGTTCTGGAATTCTCCTATACTCTTGCACTGAGTCTTTCCAGAACCAGGGGCCACTCCCCCATTGTTTTTGGACATCATTTAATTTGTGGATTATGTCTTGGGTATTCAAAGTTTCTAGGCTAATATCCACTTATCAGTGAGTGCATACCATGATTGATATTTTGAGACTGGGTTACCACACTTAGTATGATGTTCTCCAGATCCATCCATTTGTCTAAGAATTTCATGAATTCATTGTTTCTAATGGCTGAATAGTACTCCATTGTGTAAATATACCACATTTTTTGTATCCATTCCTCCGTTGAAGGACGCCTGGGTTCTTTCCAGCTTCTGGCTACTGCAAATAGGGCTGCTATGAACATAGTGGAGAATGTGTCCTTATTGCATGCTGGGGAATCCTCTGGGTATATGCCCAGAAGTGGTATAGCAAGGTCCTCCTATGTCTTTTTATATGGGAATTGAGAACATTGATATTAAGAGATATTAAGGAAAAGTGATTGTTGCTCACTGTTATCTTCTTAGTTAACGGTGACATTCTGGTTGTGTAGCTATCTTCTATTGGGTTTGATGAAAAGTTACCTTATTGATTTTTCTACAGTGTGGTTTGCTGTCTTGTGTTGGTATTTTCCTCCCATTATCCTTTGCAGAGCTGGTTTTGTGGAAAGATACTGTGTAAATTTGCTTTTGGCATGGAATGTCTTGTTTTCACCTCCTATGGTAATTGAAAGTTTTGCTGGGTATAGTAGTCTGGGCTGACATTTATGTTCTCTTAGGGTCTGCATGATATCTTCCCAGGCTCTTCTGGCTTTCATAGTCTCTGGTGAGAAGTCTGGTGTAATTCTGATAGGTCTGCCTTTATATGTTACTTGACCTTTTTCTCTCACTGCTTTTAATGTTCTTTCTTTGTTTAGTGCATTTGGTCTTTGGATTATTATGTGACAGGAGGAGTTTCTGCCCTGGTCCAATCTGTTGGAGTTCTGTAGGCTTCTTGTATGTTCATGGGCTCTTTAGGTTAAGGAAGTTTTCTTCTATAATTTTGTTGAAGATATTTATTGGGCCTTTAAGATGTAAATCCTCACTTTCTTCTATTCCTATAATCCTTAGGTTTGGTCTTCTCATTGTGTCCTGGAGTTCCTGGATGTTTTGGGTTACAAGCATTTTGCATTTTTCATTTTCTTTGACAGTTGAGTCAATGACTTCTATGGAATCTTCAGCATCCGAGATTCTTTCTTCTATCTCTTGTATTCTGTTGTTGTTGCTTGCATCTATGACTCCTGAATTCTTTCCAAGGTTTTCTATTTTCCGAGATGTCTCACTTTGTTGATTCTATTTCCAGGTTTAGATCCTGGATAGTTTTGTTCACTTCCTTCACTTATTTGTTTTTTCCTGAAGGAGTTTTTGTGTTATCTCTTTAAGGGCTTCTACCTGTTGATCCATGTTCTCCTGTGTTTCTTTTAGGAATTTTTGTGATTCCTCTTTATGGTTTTTTGCATGTTGACCCATGTTCTCCCATAATTCCCTATGAGATTTTTGTATTGCCTCTTTAAGGGCTTCAACCTCTTGACCCATATTCTCCCATATTTCTTTAAGAGATTTTTTTGTGTTTCCTCTTTAAGGGCTTCTACCTTTTGATCCATATTCTCTTGTCTTTCTTTGAGGGATTTTTGTGCTTCTACCTGATGACCCATGTTCTCTTGTATTCTTTAAGGGAGTTATTTATGACCTTCTTGAAGTCCTCCATCAGTGATATGAGATGTGATTTCAAGTCTGGTTCTTGCTTTTCTGATGTGATGGAGTATGCAGGATTTGCTGTTGTGAGAGAGCTGGGTTCTGATGGTGCCATGTTGCCTTGGTTTCTGGTGGTAATGATCTTGCATTTGCCTTTGGCCATCTCGTTATCTCTGGTGTTAGCTGCTCTTGCTGACACTATCTTCTTTATCCTGCAGGCCTGTGTTTCTGTGCTCCTGGGATTCTCTTTCTGTCCAATGCCCTGCAAACAGTTGATTCTCCAGGAAGTATCAGGCGATGGGGTCCCACCCGTGGCAGACTTGGCAAGGGTTGAATGCCCTTCTCCTGCCAATTCTCGAATGCCCTGCTCCTGTAGGTTCTCTAATACCCTGCTCCTGTCGGTTCTCTAGAGAGAATCAGGAAGTGGTGTCCTCTCCATGCCAGATGTGGCGCAGGTCTCCTACATCTGAAGGCAAGGGGTGGTGATGGAGGAGGAGGGAGGAGTAGAAGGGGCGGAAGGGGATAGGGGAGCTGGAGGTTGCTGGGTACTGAGTCCCTGAGCAGAGGGGCTCTGTGACTCTCTGTGTTGGGTGGTGATGCTTACCTAATACCCTACTCCTGCCAGTTCTCTAGAGAGTATCAAGAAGTGGTGTCCTCTTCATGCCAGATGTGGCACAGGCCTCCCACATCCAGTATAAAGGGCCGGTGACAGGGGAGGAGGGAGGGGTAGAAGGGGCAGAAGGGGATAGGCAAACTAATACCCTGCTCCTGTCAGTTCTCTCATACCCTGCTACTGTCAGTTATCTAGAAAGTATCAGAAAGTGGTGTCCTCACTGTGCCAGATGTGGTGCAGGTCTCCCACATCCAACGGAAAGGGGCGGTGGCAGGGAAGGAGGAGGGGTAGAAGGGGTGGAAGGGGATAAGCAAACTGGAGGTTGCTGGGTAGTGAGTCCCTGAGCAGAGGGGCTCCATGACTCTCTGTATTGGGCAGTGATGCTTACCTAATACCCTGCTCCTGTCGGTTCTCTAATACCCTGCTCCTGTCAGTTCTCTAGCAAGTATCAGGAAGTGGTGTCCTCTCCATGCCAGATGTGGTGCAGGTCTCCCCGCTTTCAGAGTCTTGAAAGTTTCATTTCTTTCTGACATTTTAGGAGTCCCCCATTACCCGTCCATTGAAAAATGTTTCGCAGCAGACAGAAGGTGCTGGAGAGGTCGTGGAGAAAGAGGAACACTTCTCCACTGATGGTGGTATTGCAAGCTGGTAAAACCACTCTGGAAATCAGTCTTGCAGCTCCTCAGAAAACTGGGCATAATACTACCAGAAGACCCTGCTATACCACTCCTGAGCATATACCCAGAGGATCCTCCCGCATGCACTATGTTCATAGCAGTCCTATTTATACTAGTCAGAAGCTGGAAAGAACCCAAATGTCCCTCAGTGGAGGAATGGATATAGAAAACATGGTATATATACACCATGGAGTACTATTCAGCCATTAAAAACAATGACTTCATGAAATTCTTAGACAAATGGATGGAACTGGAGAACATCATCCTGAGTGAGGCAAACCAGTCATAAAAGAACACTCATGGTATGCACTCACTTGTAAGTGGATACTAGCCTAGAAGCTTGGAATACCCAAGACACAGTTAACATATCAATTGATGCCAAAAAAAAAAGGAGGAAGAACAAAGTATGGATACTCTAGTCCTTCTTAGAAGGAGGAACAAAATATTCACAGAAGGAAATACAGAGACAAAGTGTGGAGCAGAGTCTGAAGGAAAGACCATCCAGAAACTAGCCCAACTAGGAATCCATCCCATATACAATTACAAAACCCAGACACTATTGTGGATGCCCAAAAGTGCTTGCTGACAGAAGCCAGATATAGCTGTCACCTGGGAGGCTCTGCTGGTACATGACAAATACAGAGGGGGAATCTCTTAGCCAGCCATTGAACTGAGCACAGGGTCCCCAATGGATGAGATAGAGAAAGGACCAAAGGAGCTGAAGGTGTTTGCAGCACCATAGGAGGAACCTAGTACTTGGAATGCATTTATGATTTATATATGTGTTTCATTTAGCATATTTAAATAGGAGAGGTAGTAGGGAAATGGAAGAGTGTGATCATCCAAGGGATAAATAATTAAAAATTGTGTTGTAAAAGGATAAATAGAACAGGAGGATTAAATGCTAAATGTGAAGGGAGGACAGAATAAATAAGGGAATATGGTGAGAGACAAGTAACACTTAAGTCCTTCTGAGCAGTTATGTAGAAACTGACTACTCTGAAAGCTTCTATAAATATATACATTTATGAAAAGAATTTAAGAAAAATTATCATATAAGGGGATTGCAAACCCTAAACTAGACATCATAGGCTACCATAAAAAATACCAGAACAAAAAAAAAAAAGGCTCAGATCATTTGAGTTGTCTGCCAATAGGGTCTCATGCACACACCCGCAAAAACTACAATCAAGGCTATTGGTTACCCTCTACAATAGCAAGATTCTAATATCAAACATACCTGTAGTGATGTGAATGAGAAAGGCCCCCATATTCTCATATACTTGAATGCTTAAGGAGTAGCACAACTTCTAAGGATTAGGAGATATTGCAGTGTTGGAGAGGATGTGGCCTTGTTAGAGGCGATTTGTAAATTAGAGTAGCCCCAAAGCCCATCCAAGGGCTAGTGCTTCTCATTTCCTCCTGCCTGTGGATGAACATGTAGAACTCTTAGCTACTCCTCTAGCACCATGACTGCCTGTATTCTGCCATAGCCCACATCATAATGACAAAGGAATAAATACTGAAAATATAATTAGCCTAGAATTAACTGTTTTTCTTTATAGGAGTTACCATGGCCATGTGTCTCTTCATCACACTTAAGTCAAAGAAAATAGCACATAATTATATCATTAAAACATAAACATATAGTTGGTACTACAACAGAAGATTCACCTTGAAGGCTACCATTCTTGGTAGTGGAAGGTCCAATATAGACTAACAGAGGAGAAAAGAACTCATCAGTCTTACCCAGATACAAGTCTTATGAGCTACAGAAATCACCTACCTGATAAGACATACCCATTTGCAATAGTGGCACAGGTTTTATGGGAATAACAAAATACATTTGATTATTAGATATAAACCCTTCTCCACAAGATAGACTAGACAAACCTGACATGGCTAATGAGACTAATTATCTGGGGCTAAACAGTTCATGACCCTAGAGGAGAATCTCCTAGTATTGTTCTGCTAAAAAAAAAAAGCAAAAAAAAAAAATGACTCCTAAAGAATGATTGCTACACAAATAGGTTAGAGTGTCACTCAACTCTCTCCAGAGGAATTCTACTCCATATTAAATATGAGTTAACACACAGATTCACAACTGAACAATGTTTGTAAATTAACAGACTTTGGAAACCTCAAATGTAAATCCAATACCTACATCACTCCTCTCTGCTCATGTCTCAGACATACATTCATACACACATACATACATATATATGCAGAATGAAAGTGGAAATACTGTAAGAAATAAAGGTAATTGATGCAGTCAAGGAAACACCATTTTCCAAACACAATAGATAAGTTGTTCATATGAACTCACAAAAATGATGGCAACAAACAAAAAGCCTCCACACATTCAAGTCAGACAAAAATCCTAACATGGAGGAGAGAAGTAAGCATGAAGTCCCATCCTCAAGCAATAAACTTTTATAATTGAAAGCTGATTAGTGAAGGAAATTCAGTTTGCTTCAAGAAAATGACACTGGTTATATCAATCACATACCAGGGCTAGCACCAGTGTCAGTTGTAGTCAACCAACACACATTGTTTTCCATAGTTTTGATTTTTTAAGAGAGAGAGAAAGAAGAAGTTGGGTGAGTAAAGAGGTGAAAAATCTGGGAGGAGTTTGGAAGAAGGAAAAGGTATGATTAAGCTATATTGTATGAAATATTGAAAGAATAAATAAAAACATTAGTCAAAGAAAAGAACAAATGCAAACATGGTAATAAAATTAAAAGAATGCCTGAATAAAAATGAGATAACTTTGGAAAGGGCAGAAAGTAGCAGGTAAAATTTCAAGAAATCATGCACAAAGAAAGAAAAAAGCCTTTCTATGTTCTATATCAGATCCACACCTCAATCTGCAATCTTAGATCTACACTCCTCTCCCTGTCCCACAATTTTGCTTACCTTCCAGGATACTGAGTAGTACATGGTCATGAAATGGATGGTGTGACATGATCCCAACTCTGGGACAGAGCCAACAAGGTATGTGACTCCACAAATGTTCATGGTGATCAGGAAATATTGTTCCAGGCAGGGTTATCAGGGAATGTCCTCTATGACAAGGTTAATGACTCCTAGAGGGTGAGAGTGTGTCTATGTCCTTAGCAAAAATGATAAATGCTGTGACCTCACGCCAGCACTTAAGGCTGTAGGAAAGAACACTAAAATCATGAATTCAAAAATATAAACAGGATTTCTCACTTATTCAAAATATAAGGATGTAATGTGAAATTAATAAAAATCTTTATGCATCAAAAAGAACAGAAGCAGCTGCACAATGGGCCAGCTTGTCAGGAAGATAAAATGGCAGGCAGATTCCTGAATTCACGGTTATCCTGGGACAGAGGGAATTTAAACACAAGTGTGTGTGAGTAATGATCTCAGTGCTGGACCGTAACCTGCTAGCTTACTGTTTGTGCTTACAAAGGCAGGCAGATCTCTAAATTGGTTTTTTGGTTTTTTTGGTTTGGTGGATTTTGTTTGCAAAGTTTAGAAAAATTTGCTTGCTGTCTTTTTTGTAGGAGTCAAGGGGATAAGTTCAAAATGTTAATTCATGGGATAATCAAAAGAGAAACTGAACTGGCTGATTGAATTGATATGTAAGAAAAGACTGGCGTTTGGTGTGTTTTTGCTTAGCTCTCTGGTTATCTTCAGAATGTGGAGTCACCAGAAAACAAGGATGTTAGCTTGTACCCCACAATTGATTTCAAGTAGTTCTATTTGTTGCTCCCAAACACCACTTCCTCAGAACCCAAGCCAAGACCAGTCCTCAGCACCAGGAAGTCTGCTGCCATGTAGAACAACCAGGTAAGATACTCTCTACCCAATTTCTCGCATGCTAAGCATCATTAAGCTCAGAAACTGTGAAGCCAACCTCATACTTTATGTGCCCCATCTTCTTGTCCATACCTCTACCTACAATTGAGAATCTGCCTTAACAATCTGGCCCAAAGCTCTGCATGCATCCTAGGAGATAAGTTGCCAACAACTAATAGGGACTAATAGGTCAGCTGAGAACAGAGACAACAATGTGGATAAAGGGATGATCAAAAATATGACAAGGAAAAGCCAGTGATATATACCATCAGAAAACAGCTACCCTACCACGGCAAGCACTGGGTATCCTAACACATCTGAAGAGCAAGACAATGACCTTACATGTCATTTCATGAAGAAGATAAAGGACTTTAATGAATAAATAAATAAATATCTTGTTAAAACGCAGGAAGATACAAACAAGTCTTTAAAGAGGAAATAAATAAATATAAAAGAATGCAGAAAAATGCAACAAAACAGGTAAGGGAAATGAATAAACCTTTTCAAGACCTGAAAACAAATAGAAGCAATAAATAAAATGAAAAAAGAGGTAACCCTTGAGAAAGAAAATGTACAAAAGGCACAAATATCACCAACAGAAAGCAAGATATAGAAGAAAGACTCTCAACCATAAGAGATACAATAGAAGAGATTGTTATGTAGATCAAAGAATATGCCAAATAAAAAGTTTCTAATACAAAATATTCAGGAAATTTGGGACATTAGGAAAAGACAAAACCTAAAAATAAATAAGAGGAATACAAGGATATGTCTCCCAGGTCAAAATCATAGAATATATTCTCAACAAAATCATAGAACAAAACATCTCTAACATAAACAAAGAGATGACTATAAAAGTACAAGAAATGAAAATCCTGTGGCCATATAATAATCAAAACACTAAATGTACATAGCAAAGAAAGAATATTAAAAGTTTAAAGGGAGAGAAGGACAAGTAACAAGTAAGGGTAGGCCTGTTGCAATTATACCTGACTTCACATCAGAGGATCTGAAAGCCAGAATGGCCTGGACATATATCTTGCAGATCCTAAGAGACCATGGCTATCAACCCAGACTACTATACCCAGGAAAATGTTCAACCAACCGAGATAGAAAAATCAACATTTTCCATGATTAAACCAAATGAAAACAATTTATTTTACTAATCGATCCCTACAGAGAATACAGGAAAGAAAACTTCCAGAAAAGGGGGGGGGGGGGTCACTATACCCAGGAAAACACAAGAATTAAATCATCTCACTTTAAAACCAAAAGTAGAGAATCACATACACACAATAACACCTCCAACAACAAAATACCAAGAAGTAACAGTAAATGATCATTAATGCCTCCTAACATCAATGGACACAATTTACCAATGAAAAAGCACAAGGTAACAGAATAAATATGCAAATAGGATCTATTATTCTGCTAAACACAAGAAACACACCTCAGAACATATGTAAACGCTGCCTTGTAGGACGCTGAGGTGGCTTTTGCAGTGTATGCTGCGTGGAGAAAAGGGGATTGGGGGATAAACTGTCTTGCCAAAGTTTGCCAGTTCTGGCAGGGTAGTTGCTGGAGACTGTAGAGTGCCCCCATGCTGCCAGGTGGGGGTCTAGCTACCAGAAGACATGGAACCCCAATCAACAAGGGTGAGGAGGGAGCAATCTCGGGACCCCTTGGCATCATGGAGGCCAGGGGCAACAGATTCTAGCTCTCAGGCAGCACTTGATACTGCAGAAGATCTGAGAACAGGGGTCTTGGGGAGGAGGGGGGTTGTGGGGTGTGAGGGAGCTCAGTCAGCCCCCGGGCCAAAGGAGAAAGGGGACAGGGGGAAGGCATGCTGGGCGGGTTCCCACATTCTGGCAAGTCCATGGTCAATTATGGCAGCAGGAAATTCTGGGAGAAAATCCATAGTTTCAAAGTTTTATTGCAGAGAAGTAGAGTGAGAGAGAGAAGGTAGGGAAATAGAAGCCTGCCACAGTCACATGGAGAGAATGGGAAAGGAATGGGGAGAGAGGGGAAATGGAGGCAAGAGAGACAGGAGAGTAAGAATATGAAAGAATAAGAGAGAGGAGCGGCCAAGCAACCCCTGTTATAGTGGACCAGACTACCTGGCCGTTGCCAAGTAACTGTGGGACAGGCAAACCTGGCTGTAGCCAGGTAACTGTGGGGGGTGGAGTCCAGCAAGAACACTAGGTGCTTGCGGTGTTTCCCTATGTGACTGACACAGAATTATGTAGTTGAGGACCTGTTGGTGTCAGGAATCTAGTGTCTGGGAGCATAGTTAATGGGATCGGTCCCTTGTAGATTAATCTACTGGGTCTCCGCAAATTAAGCCTCACTTAACCAGAACAGAATGCCTTATATGGTCTGACACAACCTCAGAGTAAATGAGAGAAAAAATGATTTTCAAGCAAAGTGATCTAAGAAACAAGCTGATATACCCCACTCTAATATCTAATAAAATAGGCTTTCTACCAAAAGTTATAAAAAGAGATGGAGAAGGATACTTTATAAGGATCAAAGGAAAAATCCAGCAAGCTGATGTGTTAACACACACACACACACACACACACACACATTACTTGGCTAAAATAAAAGACATGGTCCTATAACTTGATACAAACAAATACACACATACATTCTTGCATACATAACAGACATATACACGTTCACACATAGAATGATTAGAGCAAGCTCCAAGCATTCCACACTTACATACATATATACACAATCGGTGGATATAGCAAGCTCCTACATAACATTGCAATGTGGTTACATTAGAGATATCTTCAAGTAATAGATTGTGAAAAACAGTGTGTTACCCAATACCTTTATAAGAAATAACATTATGCACTACAGGAAAAGGAAACAAATTATTCCCAGATACCCAGGTACTTTGCAACTAAGCAACTTGTTATAGATTCACAAAGTGTACACAAGCACGGTAGTTTTCCTAGCCAGCCATTTTCCCTTACTGGCAGGCAGCAATTTGTGGTTATAAAGAAAGTATTGATTGTTTCATTATTTATCTTTAAAATTAATCTAGGAAAAAGCTTAAAAGATTTCAAAATTCTAAGATTTTTATATAGAAGTCAGTCATATCTAACATGAATTTTCAGAATGCATATATTCTCATCAGCAATTCTTAAAAATGATATCAGGAAGCTGAGGACAAAATGGATATAAGAAATCTATCATTACAAGTCCAGCAACAGTGAGAGTCGCATAAGCCAGTGCTGCCACTGTTCTTCTTCTCTGACCATAGAAGGTCCTAGCTTAGCTAATAAGATTGTGTTTTTCTGAAGTTCCCATTGTTCCCTAGGATTATCTATATCACAGGCAGTAGTAAAAATATCTCAACATAGTTTCACAAACAATTTTATTTCTCCAAATGATTTCTAGGTGTGGCAGTCATTGCTGATATTTTACATCTCTAAGTTCTTCCCTACTGTAGTGATTGAATCATTACTCTTTTCCAGCAGCAATGCCTGAAAGAGATCAAGCATTATTATTATGAGTACCATAAATCCTGTCCAGTGAGGAACTGGAAGCCCCCTAGAATATTCATAAAATTCTTAGATTAAGAGGGATGCAAGGTCAGCAAACAGAGCAGAAATCCATAACAGCATGAATTTCTCAAGAAACGTGGTCCTTAGGGCCATGCTACACTGAAGCTAACCCATGTGACTATGGTAACCAGTGGGCCTGACCACAGCCCATGAGTTGTAAAGCTCTTTGTCATTCCTATTGAATAGACTTCAGCAGTCTTTGAATATGAGGAAAATATAAATAAAAAACTACTTTGAGATTCTATCTAACACATGCAGGCATGATAAAGATCAATAATACAGGTGACAGCTCATTCTGACAAAGATGTGGAGTAAGGGAAATGCTCATCCATTCCTGGTGAAATTGAGAACTTGTACAGTCACTGTGGGGATAAGAATAGAGGTTCCTCAGAAAGTAGGCAATAGATCTGTCTCACCACTCTGGCACATATAACTGAAGGATTCTACATCCTACTACAAGGAAATATGGTCAACCATGAGTCTTACATCTCTCTTCCATTATAATACCCAGAAACCGAAAGCAATCTAGAAGCCACAACAAAAGACAGGATAAAGAATATGTGGCACATTTGTACAATGGAGCATTACTCAGCTGTTTAAAAGAGGTATCATGAGTCCTTACTACATGTTGGAACATTTTCTGGGTATATGCCCAGGAGTGGTATATCTGGGTGCTCAGGAAGTATTTTGACCAATTTTCTGAGGAACCACCAAACTGATTTCCAGAGTGGTTGTACCACCTTGCAATCCCACCAGCAATGGAGGAGTGTTTGTCTTTCTCCACATCCCCTCCAGCACCTACTGTCACCTGAGATTTTGATCTTAGCCATTCTGACTGGTGTGTGGTACAATCTCAAGGTTGTTTTGATTTGCATTTCCCTGATGACTAAGGATGTTGAACATTTCTTTAGGTGCTTCTCAACCATAAGGTACTCCTCAGTTGATAATTCATTGTTTAGCTCTGTTCCACATTTTTAATAGGGTTATTTGGTTCTATGGAGTCTAACTTCTTGAGTTCTTCATATATATTGGATATTAGTCCTCTGTGGGATGCAGGATTGGTAAAGATCTTTTCCCAATATGTAGGTTGCCATTTTGTTCTATTGACAATGTCCTTTGCCTTACAGAAGCCGTGCAATTTTATGAGGTCCCATTTGTCAATTCTTGATCCTAGAGCATAAGCTATTGGTGTTCTGTTCAGGTCATTTTCCCCTGAGCCCATGTGCTCAACAATCTTCCCCACACATGCTCCATTGTGTTCATAGCAGCTTTATTTATAATAGCCAGAAGCTTGAAAGAACCCAGATGTCCTTCAACAGAATGGATACAGAAAATGTGGTACATTTGCACAATGAAGTACTACACAGCTGTTCAGAAAAAAAATTCATAAAATTATTAGGCAAATGAATGAATCTAGAAAATATCATCTTGTATTAAGTAAACCAATCACAAAAGAACACACATGGCATACACTCACTAATAAGTGGATATTAACCCAGAAGCTTGGAATACCCAAGATACAATTCACAGACCAAATGAAGTTGAAGAAGAAGGAAGAACAAAGTGTGTATACTTCAGTCCTTCTTAGAAGGGGGAACAAAATACCCATGGGAAGAGATAAAGAGGCAAAATATGGAGCAGAGACTGAAGAAAAGGTCATCCAGATACTGCCTCACCTGGAACTCCATCCCATATACTGCTACCAAATCCAGACACTATTATGGTTGCCAAGAAGTGCTTGCTGACAGGAACCTGATATCCGTGCTTCCTGAGAGACTCTGCCAGTACCTGAAAAATACAGAGGTGGGTGCTCTCAACCAACCATTAGATGGAGCACAGGGTCCCCAATGGAGGAGCTAGAGAAAGAACCCAAGGACCTGAAGAGGTTTGCAGCCCCATAAGAGGAACAACAATATGAAAAAATCAGTACCCATAGAGCTCTCAGGGACTTAACCACCAGCCAAAAATTACACAAGAAGGGACCCAGGGCTCCAGCCAAATATGTAGCAGAGGATGGCCTTGTTGGACATCAATGAGAGGAGATGCCCTTGGGCCTGGGCATCACTGGGGACAGATATTTGAGTGTACCTATCCCTCTGCTGCATCACTGATCAAGATCAGCCTACCTCTCTTTCAAGACAGAATGTGAGGAAAACCAGTGGGTTGTAACTAGATACCATTGGTCCATTTCTTGCTCTGACCTCACCAGAAAGCATTGTGAAATGATAGACTCAGTCCACTTACCGATCTGGCTGAGGCTGCCTCCTGTCCTTACATAGAGAAGCTATAGCTAGAAAGCAACTGGAGTTTGATGTTACTGAGAGATTATACATGGATTTCAGGAGTTTTGGACCCTGAAAGAGAGAGTTTCTCTCCAGTTTAGTGACTAGTATTGGTGTTGGTTTGTGAATTTGCTGCTTATTTTATGCACTAAGTTTTCCATGTTCTTTATTATCTTCCATTTTACTTTTTCAAAGGGAAAAAAAGGCCCTTGGTCCCATGAAGGCTCAATGCCCCAGTGTAGGTAAATGGGAGAGAAGGGTGTGGGAGTGGGTGGGTAGGTCAGTGGGGAGACACTTTCATGGAAGCAGGAAGAGGGGGTTGGATAGGGAGCTTCTGGAGGGAAATCAGGAAAGGGGATAACATTTCAAATGTAAATAAATAAAAGATCCAATAAAGTGATGGATTTGCTTGAACCATCCCTGCATCCCTGGGATGAAGCCTGCTTGATCATGGTGAATAATCATTTTGATGTGTTCTTGGATTCAATTGGCAAGAATTTTATTGAGCATTTTTGCATTGATATTCATAAGGGATATTGGCCTGTAGTTCTCCTTCTTTGTTGGATCTTTGTGAGGTTTTGGTATCAGCATAATTATGGCTTCATAGAATGAGTTGGGTAGTGTTCCTTCTGTTTCTATTTTGTAAAATAATTTGAGAAGTATTGGTGTTAGGTCTTCTTTGAAGGTCTGATAGAATTCTGTACTAAAACCATCTGATCCTGTGCTTTTTTGGTTGGGAGACTTCCTATGACGCCTTTTATTTCTTTAGGAGTTATGGGACTGTTTAGTTAATCTATTTTGATCCTGATTTAATTTTGGTATTTGGTATCTGTCTAGGAAATTGTCCATTTCCTCCAGATCTTCCAGTTGTGTTACCTATAAACTTTTGTAGTAGGATCTGATTTTTTTTATTCGATATAATTTATTTACATTTCAAATGACTTCCCCTTTTCTAGCCCCCCCACTCCCCGAAAGTCCCGTAAGCCCCCTTCTCTTCCCCTGTCCTCCCACCCACCCCTTCCCACTTCCCCGTTCTGGTTTTGCTGAGTACTGTTTCACTGAATCTTTCCAGAACCAGGGGCCACTCCTCCTTTCTTCTTGTACCTCATTTGATGTGTAGGATCTGATTTTTTTAATTTCCTCCATTTCTGTTGTTATATCTCCCTTTTCATTTCTAATTTTGTTAATTTGGATACTGTCTCTATGCCCTTTGGTTAGTCAGGATTAGGATTTATCTATCTTGCTGATTTTCTCAAAGAACCAGCTCAAATCAACAAGATAAACCCTTAGCCAGACTAACCAAAGGGCACAGAGACAGTATCCAGATTAACAAACTTAGAAATGAAAAGGGAGATATAACAACAGAAACTGAGGAAATTCAAAAAATCATTAGATCCTACTACAAAAGCCTATACTCAACACAACTGGAGAATCTGGAGGAAATGGACAGTTTCCTAGACCGATATCCGACACCAAAACTAAATCAGGATCAAATAGATCAACTAAACAGTCCCATAACACCTGAAGAAATAAAAAGGGTCATAGAAAGTCTCCCAACCAAAAAAAGCACGGGACCAGATGGCTTCAGTGCAGAATTCTATCAGACCTTCATAGAAAACCTAACACTCTTCAAACTATTCCACAAAATAGAAACAGAAGGAACTCTACCCAACTCGTTCTATGAAGCCACAATCACACTGATACCAAAACCACACAAAGATCCAACAAAGAAAGAGAACTTCAGGCCAATTTCTCTTATGAATATTGATGCAAAAATACTTAATAAAATCCAACCGAATCCAAGAACACATCAAAATGATCATCCACCATGATCAAGTAGGCTTCATCCCAGGGATGCAGGGATGGTTCAATATAAGGAAATCCATCAATGCTATCCACTACATAAACAAACTCAAAGAAAAAACCATATGATCATCTCATTAGATGCAGAAAAAGCATTTGACAAAATTCAGCATCCTTTCATGCTAAAAGTCTTAGAAAGAACAGGAATTCAAGGCCCACACCTAAACATCGTTAAAGCAATATACAGCAAACTGGTAGCCAACATCAAACTAAAGAGAGAAAAACTTGAAGCAATCCTACTAAAATCAGGGACTAGACAAGGCTGCCCCCTCTTTCCATATCTTTTCAATATAGTACTTGAAGTTCTAGCAAGAGCAATTAGACAACATAAGGAGGTCAAGAGGATACAAATTGGAAAGGAAGAAGTCAAATTATCACTATTTGCAGATGACATGATAGTCTACTTAAGCGGCCTGAAAACCTCTACCAGAGAACTCCTACAGCTGATAAACAACTTCAGCAAAGTGGCTGGTTATAAAGTCAACTCAAGCAAATCAGTTGCCTTCCTATACTCAAAGGATAAGCAGTCTGAGAAAGAAGTTAGGGAAATGGCACCCTTCACAATAGCCACAAACAATATAAAGTATCTTGGTGTGACTCTAACCAAACAAGTGAAAAATCTATATGACAAGAACTTCAGGTCTCTGAAGAATGAAATCGAAGAAGACCTCAGAAAATGGAAAAATCTGCCGTGCTCATGGATCGGCAGGATTAATATAGCTAAAATGGCCATCTTGCCAAAAGCAATATACAGATTCAATGCAATCCCCATCAAAATCCCAACTCAGTTCTTCACAGAGTTAGAAAAAGCAATTCTCAAATTCATCTGGAATAACAAAAAACCCAGGATAGCTAAAACTATTCTCAACAACAAAAGAAATTCTGGGGGAATCAGTATCCCTGACTTCAAGCAATACTACAGAGCAATAGTATTAAAAACTGCATGGTATTGGCACAGTGACAGACAAGTGGACCAATGGAATAGGATTGAAGATCCAGAAATGAACCCACACACCTATGGTCACCTGATCTTCGACAAAGGAGCCAAAAACATCCAGTGGAAAAAAGATAGCCTTTTCAACAAATGGTGCTGGTTCAATTGGAGGTCAGCATGCAGAAGAATGCGAATTGATCCATTCTTATCTCCATGTACTAAACTTCACTCCAAGTGCATCAAGGACCTCCATGTAAAACCAGACACGCTGAAACTAACAGAAAAGAAAATGGGGAAGACACTTGAGGACATGGGCATGGGGGGAAAGTTCCTGAACAGATCACCAATAGCTTATGCTCTAAGATCAAGAATTGACAAATGGGACCTCATAAAATTGCAAAGTTTCTGTAAGGCAAAGAACACTGTTAAAAGGACAAAACGGCAACCATCAAATTGGGAAAGGATATTCACCAACCCTACATCTGATAGAGGGCTAATATCCAATATATACAAAGAACTCAAGAAGTTAGACCCCAGGGACCAAATAACCCTATTAAAAATGGGGTACAGATCTAAACAAAGAATTTTCACCTGAAGAAATTCGGATGGCCGAGAGGCACCTTAAGAAGTGCTCAACATCATTAGTCATTAGGGAAATGCAAATCAAAACAACCCTAAGATTTCACCTTACACCAGTCAGAATGGCTAAGGTCAAAAACTCAGGAGACAGCAGGTGTTGGTGAGGATGTGGAGAAAGAGGAACACTCCTTCACTGCTGGTGGGGCTATAAGATGGTACAACCACTTTGGAAATCAGTCTGGCGGTTCCTCAGAAAACTGGACATGACATTTCCAGAGGACCCTGCTATACCTCTCCTGGGCATATACCCAAAGGATTCCCTGGCATGCAATAAAGACACATGCTCCATTATGTTCATAGCAGCCTTATTTATAATAGCCAGAAGCTGGAAAGAACCCAGATGCCCCTCAAAGGAGGAATGGATACAAAAAATGTGGTATATTTACACAATGGAATACTACTCAGCAATTAGAAACAATGAATTCACAAAATTTTTAGGCAAATAGTTTGATCTGGAAAATATCATCCTAAGTGAAGTGACCCAGTCACAAAAGAATACACATGGAATGCAATCTCTGATAAGTGGATATTAATTAGCCCAGAAGCCCTGAATACCCAAGGCACAAATTGCATAACAAATGACTCCCATGAAGAAGTATGGAGGATATCCGGATCCTGGAAAGGATTGATCTAGCACTGGAGGGGAATATAAGGACAGAGAAAAAAAGGAGGGAGGTGATTAGATAATGGATGGAGAGAAGAAGGTTTATGGGACATATGGGGAGGGGGGAATCCTGGAAAGGGGAAATCATTTGGAATGTAAACAAAGAATATAGAAAATAAAAATATTAAAAAAAAACAAAAAAAAAAGAAAGAAAGTTTTCCACATAACTTATTCAGCCTCCTTTGTTATACCACCTGTGGACGCATGGGGTCATACACATCTCCTAAGTAAGTACCAGTTTGATTTCTGCATGTTCTGTGTGTCTGGTCTATGGTGTCTTCATCCATCTAGTTTTGGAGAATATCCAGCACTATTGGTAATAGCCTGTGATGCTTGGGGGCAGGGTGGATTGTGCTTTGGGAGTTGATTGGCAAGCAGCTAGAAAAAGAAGTCACCTAAGTAACCCAGTCTCAAAAGATCAATCATGGTATGCACTCACTAATAAGTGGATACCATAGAAAATTAACCTAGAAAATTGGAATACCCAAAACATAATCCACACATCAAATGAGGTACAAGAAGAAAGGAGGTGTGGCTCCTGGTTCTGGAAAGACTCAGTGAAACAGTATAGGGCAAAACCAGAACAGGGAAGTGGGAAGTGGTGGATGGGAGAACAGGGGGAGGGAAGGGGGCTTATGTGATTTTCGGGGAGTGGGGGGGGGGGGGCTGAAAAGGTGAAATTATTTGAAATGTAAATAAAAATATATCGAATAAAAAAAGAAGTCACCTAAGCTTGGAATAGAATTTTGTTTACATTATTCAAAATGAGATGTCTATTTGGGAGGCAGTCCATCTAATATAATACAGGTTTATTAAAACTCATTCAAAACATGCAAGTGAATACAATACAGAATGCCTCAAAAGCAATATGTTTCTCTCCAGTTTTTCAAAATACATTTGGCGTTAGTTATTTCTTTCCTTATTTCCTCTTCTACTTTCCATCCTACGCACACTCAAATTTGACTTGTCATGTTCCATTATCATGTTCCCTTAAGCCTTTATAACACTGTCTATCATCTATTTTTCAACATACCATGACTCTTACAATATCCTAACATTTAAGGTTGTTCCACTGTATATACATTCATGTATGAGGCTAATAACCTATTCATAACTGTCAATTGGCCACCATAAATTTCAGTGTTGAAATCATGGATGTATACTTGTCCCAGATGGACATATGGTATCTGAGCAATAAACGACACGTTATTGCCACATACATCCCTTCTAAGTTCTGTTATTTCCATTAGTAAAACTGTACTTTACTTTAACATAAGACAATCTTCCTCAGGTGTGAATATCAATGAATTTTAGGAAGCCATCCTGCCGCAGTTTGCACCAGTAAACTGAAACTCCACAGCCTTCTGTGCATAGCCTCCCAGGATAGAGTGATCTCCTAGCAGCACTTTCACTTCTGAGCATAGAAGTGAGATCTCCACCTTCTCTCTGGGGGTGGGGGGTTGCGAGACCAACTAGGAGCACGCAGGGCATAAGATCAGTGGGGCAGCTGGGACAAAAGTCTTTCCCCTGCCGCCATTTGCACCAGGAAACCAGGAAGCTCCACAGCCTTCTGTGCATAGCCCACCAGGAGAGAGTGATCTCCCAACAGTGCTTCCAGTTTTGAGCTCAGAGGAGTAATGACACAGGCTTACAGGCCCACAGGAGGAACAAACTCCAGCCAGAGACAACAATTCCAACTAGCACCAGATGGCAAAAGGCAAGAACAAGAACCCTACCAACAGAAACCAAGGCCACATGGCAATATCAGAATGCAGTTCTCCCACCACAGCAAGTCCCAGATACCCCAACACACCAGAAAAGCAAGAGTGGGATTTAAAATCATATCTCATGATGTTGATAGAGTGCTTCAAGAAAAACTTAAATAACTCCCTTAAAGAAATACAGGAGAACATCGGTCAACAGGTAAAAGCCCTTAAAGAGGAAACACAAAAATCCCTTAAAGAAAGGAGATCATGTGTCAACAGGCAGAATCCCTTAAAGAGGAAACACAAAAATTCCTTAAAGAATTACAGGAAAACACAAACAATCAAGTGAAGGAACTGAACAAAACCATCCAGGATCTAAAAGTGAAAGTAGAAACAATAATGAAATCACAAAGTGAGACATCTCTGGAGATAGAAAACCTTGAAAAGAATTCAGGAGTCATAGATGCAAGCATCAACAACAGAATACAAGAGATAGAAATAAGAACCTCAGGTGCTGAAGATACCATAGAAAACATTGACTCAACAGTCAAAGAAAATGCAAAACACATAAAGCTGGTAACCCAAAGCATCCAGGAACTCCTGGACAAAATAAGAAGACCAAACCTAAGGATTATAGGTATAGACAAGAGCAAGGATTTATATCTTAAAGACCCAGTAAATATCTTCAACAAAATTGTAGAAGAAAACTTCCCTAACCTAGAGAAAGAGATGCCCATGAACATACAAGAAGCCTTCCAAACTCCAAACAGACTGGACCAGAACAGAAAGTCCTCCTGGCATATAATAATCAAAACACCAAATTCACTAAACAAAGAAAGAATATTAAAAGCAGTAAGGGAAAGGGGGCAAGCAACTTATAAATAAATCAGAATCACAGCAGACTTCTCACCAGAGATGATGAAAGCTAGATCCTGGGCAGACCTCATACAGACCCTAAGAGAACACAAATGCCAGCCCAGGCTACTATACCCAGAAAAACTCTCAATCATCATAGATGGAGAAACCAAGATATTCCATGATAAAACCAAATGTACACATTATCTGTCCACAAATCCAGCCCTACAAAGGATAATTGATGGGAAATGCCAACACAAGGAGGGAAACTACACCCTAGAAAAATCAAGAAAGTAATCTTCTTCCAACAAATCCAAAAGAAGATACTCACACAAACATAAAAATAACATCAAAAATAACAGGAAGCAACAATCACTATTCCCTAATATCTCTTAACAACAATGGACTCAACTCCCCAATAAAAAGACATAGGTTAACAAAATATTTCTCATGTAAATCTTCAATTTTATCAGAAAATGTTTATAATTCCCATTTTAATAAATTTAGTAATGTTTTGTCTACCATTTTATCTGCATTATTTTTCATGATAATCTTTTATTTTAATGTCTTTCTATATACTTCCTCTATTTTATCAGAAATGATTTCAATGTAAATCTTTGATTTTTATCACAAATGTTTCTAATTCCTCCTAATTAATTTAGAAAGAGTTTTTATATCTACCATTTTATATGTAAAATTTTGCATGAAATAGTCAATTTTAATGTTTGTCTATTTATTTCTTGAATTTTACCAGAAATATTTTGCATGTAAATCTTCAATGTTATCTGAAAATGTTTATAATTCCACCTTCAATCATCTTAGCATTATCTTTATGCCTATCATTTTATCTATATAATTTCCATAAAATCTTTAATTTTAATAGGTTTTCTATATATTTCTTCAATTTTATCAGAAATATTTATCATGTAAATCTTCAAGTTTATCAGAAAATATTTATAATCCCACTTTCAATCAACATAGGAATACTTTTATACCTACCTTCATTATATCTATATACAATTTTCCATGATAATCTTCAATTCTAACATATTTTTCTACATTTTTCTACAATATGATCAGAAATATTTTCCACATAAATCTTCAATTCTAACATAAAATGTTTCTATCCCATATTTGAATTAATTTAGCAATGTTTTACATGTCTACCACTTTACTCTTTAATTTTACATGAAAATTGTCAATTTTAATGTGTTTATCTGAAATATTTTCCATGTAAATCTTTAATTTTATCATAAAGTGTTTTATTTCCCTTTACTTCCCTTTTCAATTAATATAAAAAAATTAAAAAAAGGAAAAAGAGAAGTTCAAAGAACTGAAAGGAAAATTTTAAAATATAAAACATTTTGGGATTCAATGAAGAGAGTTTTAAGGAGGAAGCTGAAAAAGAAACAAAGAAAACCAGAGAAATGCCAAAGAAATGTCAATAATTTATCTAAAGCTTTAGAGAATTACAGATTTAGAATTTAGAGATAACTAATAATCATTTTTAAGTGTTTGATATGATTTGCTATTGCAGAAAGGCCAATTAAAGCTAATTTGCTGTTCCATATCTTCCTAGTAAGAATAGCTTTCCAAACCATGATTGGCTTCAGAAAAAGCTAAGGAGTCAAGATGGGGATAAGGTTTGATCTGTGATAGGCTCATGGGCATTCAGGTTGATCCATATTTCTATAGCACCAGGGTGAGAAACAGTCCCAAATGTAGGGGCTATAGGAATTTGGAGAGTTGTATATTCAGAGGGGCATTGGGAGAAGCTATGGACCAAGGATGGGGACTAGATCTGACTCTTGTAAAGGCTCCCAGGAATGTAGAGAGTTCTAGAGATCATAGATAATGTTTCAGATATAGCAGGAAGCCTGGGTAGAAAAAGGACAGTATCCGCACTCCCAGTCAGACTCATTTAAACTGGTGTGCTTATAGAACAAGAAATTAGAAAGTAATTATGGAGTGAAAAGATTCTAAGGAACTAGAGATGGGACATAGATGGTATCAAGGAGTAAAGAGGAATAATGAAACATGAATGAAGAAATATGGTGGAGGGTGAAAGAGCACAGTAGAGAAGGAATTATGAGAAGAAATAATACTAAAGAACTCTGAAAATGCCAGAGGGGGGAGAGGGGGAGGGAGACGGAGATGGAGATGGAGATAGAGACGGATATGGAGACGGAGATGAAGAATGAACCCTGGCTTGCTCATTAAAAGCACTTGACAATCTTGCAGAATGCTCAGATTAATTTATCAGCACCTACATAGGTGTGTCAAAACCACCTACAATTCCAGGTCCAGGAGATCAAATGCTCTCTTCTGGCCTTCAGAGTCTTAGTAAGACTCTCAGGGGCATGTATATACATATAAAATAATCTTTTTACATATGCATATAATTATGTAAAAAAAGGTTAAATTGAGTTACCTCACACTGGGATGGAGCACACTATAGGCCATTGACAGGTATGAGTTATCTCTTTTTGTGGTGTCGGTCAAGGGAATCTCATAAAATTTACCCAAATGTGATGACTCTTCTCCTTGTTCTTCATCACCCTACTTTAAAGTAAGAACTTATGCCTTGAGTTATAGGACAGAGAAACCTAGTTAGTACAATGTGGAAGCTCCTTCACTTCTGGCTAAATTTGACAATGTCAGAAGATTCTACTTATACTCTAGGGAGAGAAAAGTTGTTCAACAATCTTACCCAGCTGGGATCAGTATAAGCTACAGTAATGCCTGGTCTGGTAAGAAATGGCCTCTCGTGCAACAATAACATGATAGTTATTTGAGTAATTAACCAGTTTTTGTTTGTAGTTAAAACCCACAACATAAGAGGAACATCTATTCATTATTAGGAGAAATGTAAACTGGTCCACCCAATAGGAAAATTTGTTTCTTAGTTTTCAAAAGCTAAATGTGAAAGTATAACATGGCCTAGAATGTGCCCAAAATGCTCTGTATCTGAGACACTTACATTTTTCTATGATTTATATCTAAGAAATAAGTGCAGATGTCTATTGTGGAGGATGGATGAATGGGCAGAAATATTTGTAAAAATGGATGGACTGGAAAACATAATATAGGCCATATTAAGCTACACCCAGAAATACACATGCTATGCTCCCTATTATATACAGATCTTAGCTTCAACTTTTTATAATGTTGTGCTTAACTTGTAGCATTTATATAAGTAAAGGAAGAAAATGGTCATGACAGATGGGGTGACAATAAGTAATGGAGGTACAGTAGTCAGTAAAATACATACTAAGAGAAATGGTGAATATTAGCTATAAATAGGATAGGGGGGACATGGAAGAAAGGTAGATTTTGTTGTGGTATCAATGAAACCTAAAATTGTACAAAGGGCTATTGAAGTGGAAATCTCTGGTTTTGTTAGACACCTAGTTGTGTCATGTGATGTTTGTCTTGAAACTGTATTGTGGGAAGATGTTTTGCAGAAGCAGACAGCTGAGAGCCTGTGTTGCTGAGAACACATTGTGGTGTTCAGGAATCTCTCTGGTGAACAGGCATGTGAGGTTTTCAGTAGCAGATGCATGAGTGGACACATGGCATTAGAAAAGAGTAAAAGTACACCCGAACAGACAGTAGATGATGCTTTGGCGTTGGTTCACATTACTGATCTTTGTTGGACTCCAACTTGCTAGTCCATGCTGATAACACACTGGCATTGGTTTGCCTTGCTGATCTTCATCAGGTTTTGCTGAGGCTGGTCTTCAAAAATGATAGTCTGGCATTGGTTCCCCTTGCTTTTTTCTCTGATCCTCACTTGATGAAACATTGCACAGAGAAGTATACAATGAAATTCTATAGGAGTTCTGGATGCTTTTTGGCATGTTGTGGACTAATGTCAATCAGTGAAGCTTCCTGGTTACTTTTGTATTGAGTTGCTACTACTGATTGATCTTTAATATTTTGCCAGTGAACTGTACAGCAGACAATGAAGTTTGGAATTGCCCACTGGAACTACTTCTAAACAGGCCTGCTTTTTCCTTGTCCTATTACCATCTTCTTCCAAGACCTTTAGTTGTTGAGCTATAAGGGAGGTTGAATCATTTAAGAACCCTTATCAAAGGTAGTTTTAAAAAATATAAGCCTAGAACTCGGCTTCCCGCCAGTCAGGAGAGACTCACCTCCATCTTGATCCCGGGCTCCAGAGATCGGTCAGACTGAGGTACACAAACATAATCCTAGGCCCAACACCGCAGGGGTCTGAGCCAGACGGGCGTTGGCCTGCACCCAGGCCCTGGGCTGTTCGAGTGGCCATCGGGGCGCCAACCCAGCCAGGAGTTTTTTTTGCCCCGGCCGGCGCACGTGCCGCCATTTTGCCTACAGGAGCCAGAGTGCTCGGGAGGGCAGAGACTGCTAACAAGCGTAACCTGAGGCTAACAAAACGGGGGTCTAGGCCCCAAAAGGCACAGGACTGACCCCAAGAACTGGGCGGCTTGGTGGGCCATCTGTGTGTCAACCCGCCCAGGAGGTTATTAGCACAACAGACTCTCCCGGTGCTTTCGGGGAGCGCGGACGCGCACGCCCGCCATCCGGGTCACCTGGCGGACCCAAATAACAGACATAGCCCTAGGGGAACTTTGCTCGGACCTTGGCCTCCCAGGCGTTTGCCTGGACTCAGGGCCCGGGTGACAAGGCTAACCTAGTGTGCGCCAGCCCGGTTGGGGAAATCGGCTGCCCAGCGGAGTGAGTGGAGCACAGGGGAGGTCACAGCAACATTCACCTTCGGAGCTCCCTGGGGGTGCACACGGGTTCCACCTGGTCCACAGACACAATCTGGGGCAAGGCCTCAGGCAGAAGCCCCCAGCTCAACTCTCTCCGCTTCAGATCAGCCTGGGTGGCCGCCACATCTCCAGGTCCCTCAAGAGGCTAGTGGGGGCTTCCGGGCGGCCAGCTGGGAGAAGTCGGTGTGCTCCAATAAATCCTGCGGGCCCCAGAGGGAGCCTTCAGGTGCCTGCTTTGGGATCTGAACAGCCTGGACAACAGCACCCTGTCTACAGGCAGTGCAGAGTGTAAGCTGTGCACCAGAGGCCAACGGGGAAGGGGCAGCTTGCACTGGTGAGTCCAGCACTGACAAGACCAAGTAACACCAGTGAGAGCTAGATGGCAAAAGGCAAACGCAGGAACGTCACTAACAGAAATCAAGGCAATATGGCAACATCTGAACCAAATTCTCCTCTACCAGCAAGTCCTGGATACCCCATCACACCAGCAAAACAAGATTTGGATTTAAAATCACTGGTCATGATGCTGGTACAGGAACACATGAAGGACATTCAGGAGAAAATGGATCAAAAGTTAGAAGCCCTTGCAAGGGAAACACAAAAATCATTGAAAGAAATCCAGGAGAATACAAAAGCCAACAATGAGGAAACACAAAAAAAACTTAAAGAAATACAGAAGAACTTTGGTCAACAGGCTGAGGTCATAAAAGAGGAAACACAAAAATCTCTTAAAGAATTACAGGAAAGCACAAACAAGCAAGTGAAGGAGCTAAGCAAAACTATCCAGGATCTAAAATCAGAAGTAGAAACAACTAAGAAAACTCAAAGGGAGACAACTTTGGAGATAGAAAGCCTTGGGAAGAAATCAGGGGACAGAGATGCAAATATCAACAACAGAATACAAGAGATAGAAGAAAGAATCTCAGATGCTGAAGATTCCATAGAAACCATGGACTCAACAGTTAAAGAAAATGCAAAATGCAAAAAGCTTGTAACCCAAAATATCCAGGAAATCCAGGACACAATGAGAAGACCAAACCTAAGGATTATAGGCATAGATGAGAGTGAAGATTTACAACTTAAAGGGCCAGCAAATATCTTCAATAAAGTTATGGAAGAAAACTTCCCTAACCTAAAGAGAGAGATGCCCATGAATATACAAGAAGCCTACAGAACTCCAAACAGACTGGACCAGAACAGAAATACTTCCCGTCACATAATAATCAAAACACCAAATGTTCTAAACAAAGAAAGAATATTAAAGGCAGTAAGAGAAAAAGGCCAAGTAACATATAAAGGAAGACCTATCAGAATCACAGCAGACTTTTCACCTGAGACTATGAAGGCTAGAAGGTCCTGGGCAGATCTCATGCAGACTCTAAGAGAACACAAATGCCAACCAAAACTACTATATCCAGCAAAACTCTCAATCACCATAGATGGAGAAACTAAGATATTTCACGACAAAACCAAGTTTACCCAATATCTATCCACAAACCCAGCCCTAAAAAGGATAATAGGAGGACAACACCAATACAAGGAGGGAAACTTCACCCTGAAAAAAGCAAGATAGTAACCTTTCATCAAACCCAAAAGAAGTTAAGCAATCAAATTTAAAAAATAACGTCAAAAATGATAGGAAGTAACAATCACTATTCCTTAATATCTCTTAACATCAATGGACTCAATGCCCCAATAAAAAGACACAGACTAACTGACTGGATACGTAAACAGGACCCTACATTTTGCTGCTTACAGGAAACACACCTCAGGGTCAAAGACAAACACTACCTTAGAGTAAAAGGCTGGAAGACAATATTACAAGCAAATGGTCTCAGGAAACAAGCTGGAGTAGCCATTTTAATATCAGATAAAATTGACTTTCAACCCAAAGTCATCAAAAGAGACTCTGAGGGACACTTCTTGCTGGTCAAAGGAAAAATACAACAAGAAGAACTCTCAATCCTGAACATCTATGCTCCAAATGCAAGGGCACCCTCTTTCATAAAAGAAACTTTATTAAAACTCAAAGCACACATTGCACCTAACACAATAATTGTGGGTGACTTCAACACTGCACTTTCCTCAATGGACCGATCAGGAAAACAGAAACTAAACAAGGACACAATGAAACTAATTGAAGCTTTGGACCAATTAGATTTAACTGATATATATAGAACATTCTATCCTAAAACAAAAGAATATACCTTTCTTTCAGCACCTCATGGTACCTTCTCCAAAATCGACCATATAATTGGTCACAAGACAGACCTCAACAAATATAAGAAGATAGAACTAATCCCATGCCTCCTATCTGATCACTATGGAATAAAAGTGGTCTTCAATAGCAACAGAAACAACAGAAAACCCACATACACGTGGAAATTGAACAATGCTCTACTCAATGACACCTTGGTCAAGGAAGAAATAAAGAAAGAAATTAAAGACTTTTTAGAACACAATGAAAATGAAAACACAACATACCCAAATCTATGGGACACAATGAAAGCAGTGCTAAGAGGAAAACTCATAGCCCTGAGTGCCTCCAAAAAGAAAATGGAGAGAGCATACATTACCAACTTAATGACACACCTGAAAGCCCTAGAACAAAAAGAAGCTATTTCACCCAGGAGGAGTAGAAGGCAGGAAATCATCAAACTCAGGGCCGAAATCAATCAAGTAGAAACAAAGAGAACCATACAAAAAATCAACAAAACCAGGAGCTGGTTCTTTGAGAAAATCAACAAGATAGATAAACCCTTAGCCAGACTGACCAAAGGGCACAGAGAAAGTATCCAAATTAACAAACTTAGAAATGAAAAGGGAGACATAACAACGGAAACTGAGGAAATCCAAAAAATCATCAGATCCTACTACAAGAGCCTGTACTCAACACAACTGGAGAATCTGGAGGAAATGGACAATTTCCTTGACAGATACCAAATACCAAAATTAAATCAGGACCAACTAGACCATCTAAACAGTCCCATAAAGCCTAAAGAAATAGAAGGAGTCATAGAAAGTCTTCCAACCAAAAAAAGCACAGGACCAGATGGTTTCAGTGCAGAATTCTACCAGACCTTCAAAGAAGAGTTAACACCAATACTCTTCAAACTATTCCACAAAATAGAAACAGAAGGAACACTACCCAATTCCTTCTACGAAGCCACAATTACGCTGATACCAAAGCCACACAAAGATCCAACAAAGAAAGAGAACTTCAGACCAATTTCCCTTATGAACATCGATGCAAAAATACTCAATAAAATTCTTGCCAACCGAATCCAAGAACACATCAAAACGATCATCCACCATGATCAAGTAGGCTTTATCCCGGGAATGCAGGGTTGGTTCAATATACGGAAATCCATCAATACAATCCACTACATAAACAAACTCAAAGAACAAAACCACATGGTCATTTCATTGGATGCTGAAAAAGCATTTGACAAAATTCAGCATCCTTTCATGCTTAAAGTCTTGGAGAGAACAGGAATTCAAGGCCCATACCTAAACATAGTAAAAGCAATATACAGCAAACCGGTAGCCAGCATCAAACTAAACGGAGAGAAACTTGAAGCAATCCCACTGAAATCAGGGACCAGACAAGGCTGCCCCCTTTCTCCTTATCTTTTCAATATTGTACTTGAGGTACTAGCTCGGGCAATTCGACAACATAAGGAGGTCAAAGGGATACAAATTGGAAAGGAGGAAGTCAAACTATCATTATTTGCAGACGACATGATCGTCTACCTAAGTGACCCAAAGAACTCCACTAGAGAGCTCCTACAGCTGATAAACAACTTCAGCAAAGTGGCAGGTTACAAAATCAACTCAAGCAAATCAGTGGCCTTCCTATACTCAAAGGATAAGCAGGCTGAGAAAGAAATTAGGGAAATGACCCCCTTCACAATAGCCACAAACAGTATAAAGTATCTTGGGGTGACTCTTACCAAACATGCGAAAGATCTGTATGACAAGAACTTCAAGACTCTGAAGAAGGAAATGGAAGAAGACCTCAAAAAATGGGAAAACCTCCCATGCTCATGGATCGGTAGAATCAATATAGTTAAAATGGCCATTTTGCCTAAAGCACTATACAGATTCAATGCAATACCCATCAAAATCCCAACTCAATTCTTCACAGAGTTAGAAAGAGCAATTATCAAATTCATCTGGAACAACAAAAAACCCAGGATAGCTAAAACTATTCTCAGCAACAAAAGAAAATCTGGGGGAATCAGTATCCCTGACCTCAAGCAATACTACAGAGCAATAGTGTTAAAAACTGCATGGTATTGGTACAGTGACAGGCAGGAGGATCAATGGAACAGGATTGAAGATCCAGAAATGAACCCACACACCTATGGCCACTTGATCCTCGACAAAGAGGCTGAAAGCATCCAATGGAAAAAAGATAGCCTTTTCAACAAATGGTGCTGGTTCAACTGGAGGTCAGCATGCAGAAGAATGCGAATTGATTCATCATTGTCTCCTTGTACTAAGCTCAAATCCAAATGGATCAAGGACCTCCACATAAAGCCAGACACTCTGAAGCTAATAGAAAAGAAACTGGGGAAGACCCTTGAGGACATCGGTACAGGGAGAAAGTTTCTGAACAGAACACCAATAGCGTATGCTCTAAGAGCAAGAATTGACAAATGGGACCTCATAAGGTTACAGAGTTTCTGTAAGGCAAAGGACACCATCAAGAGGACAGATCGGCAACCAACAAATTGGGAAAAGATCTTCACCAATCCTACATCAGATAGAGGGCTAATATCCAAGATCTATAAAGAACTCAAGAAGTTAGACTCCAGAAAACCGAACAACCCTATTAAAAAATGGGGTACAGAGTTAAACAAAGAATTCTCACCTGAAGAATTTCGGATGGCGGAGAAGCATCTTAAAAAATGCTCAACTTCATTAGTCATTAGGGAAATGCAAATCAAAACAACCCTAAGATTTCATCTTACACCAGTCAGAATGGCTAAGATTAAAAATTCAGGAGACAGCAGGTGTTGGAGAGGGTGCGGAGAAAGAGGAACACTCCTCCACTGCTGGTGGGGTTGCAAATTGGTACAACCACTCTGGAAAGCAGTCTGGCGGTTCCTCCGAAAACTGGGCACCTCACTTCCAGAAGATCCTGCTATACCACTCCTGGGCATATACCCAGAGGATTCCCCACCATGTAATAAGGATACATGCTCTACTATGTTCATAGCAGCCCTATTTATAATTGCCAGATGCTGGAAAGAACCCAGGTATCCCTCAACAGAAGAGTGGATACAAAAAAATGTGGTATATCTACACAATGGAGTACTATTCAGCCATTAGAAACAATGAATTCATGAAATTCTTAGGCAAATGGATGGAGCTAGAGAACATCATACTAAGTGAGGTAACCCAGACTCAAAAGGTGAATCATGGTATGCACTCACTAATAAGTGGTTATTAACCTAGAAAACTGGAATACCCAAAACATAATCCACACATCAAATGAGATACAAGAAGAAAGCAGGAGTGGTCCCTGGTTCTGGAAAGACTCAGTGAAACAGTATTTGGCAAAACCAGAACGGGGAACTGGGAAGGGGTGGGAGGGAGGACAGGGGAAGAGAAGGGGGCTTACAGGACTTTCGGGGAGTGGGGGGGGGCTAGAAAAGGGGAAATCATTTGAAATGTAAATAAATTATATCGAATAAAAAAAAATTCTCCTAAAAAAAAAAATATAAGCCTACAGGATATATTACAACCCATTATTGTATAAGCAAAATTTTAAAGGTTAGACAAAATTTTAAATGTTTTACAATATAAGTGGACATTTCTTATCTAATAAGCCATATGTTTCTAAATAAAAATCCTAATGCCAACCTCCATATAAAATGTTGGACCAGGAATGCTCAGAGGCTCCGATGCAAACCCTATTACCATTGGTCATTGCTACCCACCAAAGCAAATGATAAATCTTTACTGCTGAAGAAAGTATACACTGTGGTTGATTGACAGGCAGTCAAATCCTCAAGAGGTCAAACACTACATGGAGGTGACTAATAAAAGTGGTATTTCTACAGTTTCCTGTTTGCTTTGTAAGCAGATGAACCATAGTACATCTTCCCCATGAATATGTTTACTCTGTCCATAAACTTGGGAAGGGAGCTTTGAAACGTCTCATTTTTTAAATTTCTATGTCTCTAAAGTTTCATAAGATTCCAGAGTCTCGAGAGTCTCATTACTTTCTCGAGTTTTAGGACATCCGCTTACCCCCTCCATTGAAAAATGGTACAATCTGAAGAATACAATTGCACAAGTGAGATTCAAAATCAATGGACAAAAATGAAGACATATCTACATACCTGTATTAACTCTTTTGAGGATGAAATCAAGAAAAAATCCCTTTCAAAATATCTTCCAAAGTGCCCAGAAGAACTAGAAAGATGAATTGATGGTTAAGATTGGTTACTCCTCCATCAGAGGACTTATATTCAGATCCAAACATTTACATCAAACAGTTTTCAAACACCTGTTACTTTAGCTTCAAGGGATCCAGTGAGTTCTTCTGGCCACATGTGCTTCCACATACATATCGGAATAGATATTCCCATGAACAAACACAAATAAATGAAATCTTTTGCAATGCCTACAAATACATAATATAAAAGATTAGATAATTCTACAAAAAAACTTTAAAAATATTGGCAAAGTAAATTGAAGAAGAGCCTAGGGTATTGGGTCACAAAAGTAATGTTATGAAGGCCAATGTAATTTCAAAGTAGTCTTCCTCATACTCCAATGACTTTCTTCACTTAACAAATTCTAAAATTTCAACTTCCTCCAAATCAGAAGAACAAACATGCCCAAAATCAAATCAAGACAGGAGACAAAGACACCACATAACAAATTATTCAATACCTAATTTCATATTGCACTACAGCTGTAACAACCTGGATTTTTTTCTTTTTTTAAAACATTTATTTTGGTTGTTTTGTTTATTTGTTTTTTCCTTTTCATTTTTTGTTAGTTTTTTTATTTACATTTCAAATGTTATCCCCTTTCCACAGTTCCTCTCTGAAAACACCCTATCATATTCTCGGTTCCCCTGCTCATGAACCCACCCACTCCTGCTTCCACATTCTGGCATTTCCCTACCCTAGAGCAATGAGCCTTCACAGGTCCAAGGGCCTCTTCTCTCACTGATGTCTGACAAAGCCATCCTCTGCTACCCATGCTGCTGGAGCCATGGATCCCTCCTTGTGTGCTCTTTGGTTGGTGATTAAGTCCCTGGAAACTCTGGGGGTACTGGTTGGTTCATATTGGTGTTCCTCCTATGGGATTGCAAACCCTGTCAGCTCCTTGGGTTCTTTCTCCCTGTGCTCAGTCCAGTGGTTGAGCATCCACTTCCATATTTTTCAGGTACTGGCAGAGCCTCTCAGGATACAGCTATATCAGGCTCCTGTCAGCAAGCACTTCTTGGTATCCACAGTAGTGTCTGGGTTTGGTAACTATATGGGATAGATCCCCAGGTCAGGCAGTCTCTGAATAGCTTTTCCTTCAGTCTCTGCTCCAAATTTTTGTCTCTGTATCTCCTTACATGGGTATTTTTATCCCTTCTAAGAAGATCCAAAATATACACACTTTGGTCTTCCTTCTTCTTGAGTTTCATGTGATCTGTGAATTTTATCTTGAGTATTCTGAACTTCTGGGCTAATATACACTTATCAGTGAGTACATTCCATGTCTGTTCCTTTATGATTGGGTTACCTCACTCAGGATGATATTTTCTAGTTCCATCCATTTGCCTAAGAATTTCGTGAATTCATTGTTTTTAATAGCTGAGTAGTATTTCATTGTATAGATATACCACATTTTCTGTGTCCAGAGAGAAGCACTTAATGCCTCCTCTGACTTCTATGTTGTGGTTCATTTGCTTTAAAGGATAAGTTGCCAATCAAGAAAAGAGTTCTCAACCACTTTCTTCAGATCCCTCATAAAATGTTTAAAGGAGAACCCATTACAGCCATTGTTTTCTCTATCCTCTTAGGTGTCTGTACAGTAAGAGTTATAGGAACAGGAGCCACAGCCTTACTATTACAAGGCTCCCATTACTGTACCTTGCAAGAAGCCATTGATGGTGACTCCCAAATACTAGAAAAGTCAATGACAGCTTTAAAAAATTTGTTTTCTCCCTAGCTGAAGTAGTTATAAAAATGCATGGGCTTGGATCTACTCTTCCTGCAGCAAGGAGGGATATATGTCCCTTGGAGAAGAATGTTGCGTATATGCAGATTGTATAGGGGTTGTTAGAGAAAACATGACCAAATTAAGGAAAAGATTACAGACAGCTAGAGAAATCTCAAGGATGGTATCAAAGTCTATCCAGTGGGTCCACTAATTAACCATCCTAATATCCTCTTAACCTGGCCCACTCATTATACAGCCTCTGTCATGCATATTGGGATTTCAGATGAGGACTCCATACCATAATACCACTAGTATTGGATTCAAAACTAAAGTCTATAGCAGGATCTTATGGAAGTGAGGTGCTCAGTTTTCGGAGGAACCGCCAGACTGATTTCCAGAGTGGTTGTACCAATTTGCAACCCCACCAGCAGTGGAGGAGTGTTCCTCTTTCTCCACATCTGCTATCTCCTGAATTTTTAATCTTAGCTATTCTGGCTGGTGTAAGGTGAAATCTCAGGGTTGTTTTGATTTGCATTTCCCTAATGACTAATGAAGTTGAGCATTTTTTAAGATGCTTCTCCGCCATCCGAAGTTCTTCAGGTGAAAATTCTTTGTTTAACTCTGTACTCCATTTTTTAATAGGGTTATATGGTTTTCTGGAGTCTAACTTCTTGAGTTCTTTATATATATTGGATATTAGCCCTCTATCTGATGTAGGGTTGGTGAAGATCTTTTCCCAATTTGTTGGTTGCCGATTTGTCCTTTTGATGGTGTCCTTTGCCTTACAGAAACTTTGTAATTTTATGAGATCCCATTTGCCAATTCTTGATCTTAGAGCATATGCTATTGGTGGGCATATACCCAGAAGGTTCCCCAGCATGTAATAATGATACATGTTCCACTATGTTCATAGCATCCCTATTTATAATTGCCAGAAGCTGGAAAGAACCCAGGTATCCCTCAACAGAAGAGTGGATGCAAAAAATGTGGTATATATACACAATGGAGTACTATTCAGCCATTAGAAACAATGAATTCATGAAATTCTTAGGCAAATGGATGGAGCTGGAAAACATCATACTAAGTGAGGTAACCCAGACTCAAAAGATCAATCATGGTATGCACTCACTAATCAGTGGATATTAACCTAGAAAACTGGAATACCCAGAACATAATCCACACATCAAATGAGGTACAAGAAGAACGGAGGAGTGGCCCCTTGTTCTGGAAAGACTCAGTGAAGCAGTATAGGGCAAAACCAGAACAGGGAAGTGGGAAGGGTTGGGTGGGAAAACAGGGGTAGGGAAGGGGGCTGATGGGACTTTCGGGGAGTGGGGGTCTAGAAAATGGGAAATCATTTGAAATGTAAATAAAAAATATATCGAATAAAAAAATGCTAAAAAAAAAAAAAAAAGGTTTCCATCATCTGATTGCAAGCAGATTTATCCTCTGAGCTATCTGGCAGGCTTCTTACCAGAATATTTTTAACTATATTTTTCTGTCATTAATTTTGCTGAGAATAAAATGTAAAGATTTTATGGTTTCTTGGCCTGAAAAAAAAAAACTAAAGTCTATTAATCATGATTTAAATCAAGCTCATCATTTCTTACCCACATACCACCTCTTCCAGAATTTACCATTATATTGAAAGATTAGTAACCCTGAAGATATCCCACTCCACCTACAGATAATCAGGGACCAGATTAGACCTTCAGAAGCTTCAAACCTGACGAGCAGGTACACATCACAACCTTGCTTTTCTCCTTAATTCAATCCCTGCTTAGGGCTCTAAATTCATCTTGAGGCACTTTGCTAGGATTTCAAGGCTTCTCAAGAACCCTAGAGGGGGCTCAGTTTGTTAAGTTCTCTCTGTTAAAGCATTAGGACCTGATTTCAAATCCATAGTAAAAAGCTGAGTATGGAGGATTGGAGAGATAAGTAACTTCCTGTTAAGTGCACTTGCTGTTTTTGAAGAGAACTGAGGTTTGATTTCTGGTACAAACATAACAGCTGACAACCATTTGTGACTCTGGTTACAGGGGATGTAATGACATTTTTCTGGTCTCTACAGGTACTATGTGTATGTGATATATATTCCCGCAAAACATCCAACACACACCCCTGTCACTTTCAAACAAGCTTTGTCACTTTCACTTGATTTCTGAAAATGCCACCTGCCTTCTAAGACAATTGTGAAGTCTCCCAAATTTTAATGGTGTTTGGGTTCAGTGAAATCATGGAACACAATGACTGGAAGAAGAGTACTTTGCTAACATTTGAATGTCCTCTAGCCTGATGCCTTCCCCTGAACCTCTTGCTCTCTCTTGGGTGTTGAGACAGTCTCTTGTAGCCCATGCTGGCCTCTAACTTACTGTGTAGCCAGCGCTGACTTTGAACTGCTGCTCGCACTCTCAAATGCTCTATCATGCCCAGTGATAGTGCTTTAATCTCCTTGAGAACCTCTGGGGAGAGGTTTGCTGTCTGTACAAAAAGACTTTTCTATTTTTGGAAACATTTTAGGAGATTCTTCTGGAGACTGAAATAAAAACTAGGCTCATCCCTGCTTACCTTCAGAGCCTAGGGGAGCTTCCCAGTTCCTCCTTATAATCTGGAACAGATTCCTGAGAGCTAATTTAGCCCTGGGACTTTCTAGAACTGGCTCCCATCCTGACTGTGGATTTCATGTGATAACTGCTGACTTCAGTAGCCTACTCTGAGCTCAGAGCAGGTGAGCTGTATAGTGATCCAAGAAACATCGTGGATATGTGCCTCGGGCACAGGCTAGATAATATAAGAACACCCAGTACGAATGAATATGTTAGAGACAACTTCACGCCTAGTAAACTGCAAAGATCTGACCTAGGCCCTCTGAAGATGAACTATGATTATGCAGCCTGGCCTTCTTGTGGGACTCCTAGCAATGATAATGGGACTGTCTCTTACTCTTGGCTAATTAGTACCATTTTCCTCCTATGGGTTGCACCCTTAATATAAAGCAAGATTGCAAACCTTACTGAAACTTGATATGCCATGTTTGGTTGGAGGCCTGCTGGTTTTTAAATGGAAAATAAGGACTGGATCTGGGGAAGAGTAGAGGTTTTAGGGTGGGACTTGGAGGAAAAGACAGAAAGTAAACTGTGGTGGGAATGTAATAAAACAGAAAAGAATTTTTAAGTTAAAAGGGCTGAATGTTGCTTTAGAATTAGAAAGAAAGCATGTAAGCCATACTCCTTCCATGTTATAAAAATCTGAGTGAGTTATAGAAAGAATGTAAATGGCAAGATGAAAATATGTCTGTGATCTGAAAATTTGTCAGATCAAAGGTCAATACACTAAAACTAATGGTATGTTATCAAAGTATTGATCTGTTCTTGACAATATTGGGATGTGGCATGAAAGAACAAATTTTTTGCCTTATCAGGTTAATTTAATCATAGTTTTGCTCGCAACAGTTAAAAATACCAGAATTGGCTGTAGAGATGGTTCAGCAGTCAGAACCTCTGCTTCAGGGTTGGAGAGATTGTTCAGTAGATAAAGAGCACTGTCTGCTCTTCCAGAGGACCTAGGTTCAATTTCCAGCACCCACATGGCAACTCACTGGAACTCTGTTAGAAACAGAGCCTGAGGGAACAGACACAAGACTTGGACATGTCCACATCAGGCCCTCTGTGTCTATACTATGGCTTCTAGTTTAGAGTTTGGGGATGTGTGCGTTTGTAAACAAGTGGGTCTTTCATTCTAAGTCTTGTCTTGGGCCCTTTTCTTGTTTGTCAATCTTGTCCAACTTTGATATCTTAGCTTTTGTTTTATCTTATATTTTGTTTTATTATATTCACTGATTTTATTGATATTTATCGTTTTATTATTATCCCTTAGAAGCCTGTTTGTTTCCTGATGAGAGACAGAAAAGAAATGAATCTGGATGGGGCAGAAAGTTGTTAGAAACTAAGAGAAAAGGAGGGAGAAGACACTGTAATCAGGATGTTAGAGAAAATCTATTTTTAATAAAAAATAAAATAAATAGTGGACAGGAAGCATGACTTAAGATATATTGAAGTGAATAGAGAAATGGCAAAAATGAGTGGTGTATGCATAGTTAAGATTCATTGTTTATTTATATATATAAAGCTTATATATAAGCTTTTCTAAGAATAGAAAACAAAACTTGTATATTACTTCTCAACTTTAGGATGTAGAATCTTTCTGTGCATCAGTGCCTGGAATCATAACACTTACCAAGAAGAGCAAGGCTTCAAATATGTGATGACCTTTCACCATGCTTTCACATGCTAGGATTACAGGCGTGTTGCATTGCCTGATTTTTCTACAGTTCTTAATAATATTAACTTGGTAGATTTCATTCCACTTTTAGGTCAAACTCAACTCACTCAGCAAGCTCTTTGCACATCTGCTCTCTCGGTCCTGCCCACCCAACTTTCTATTGTATTCTATTTCCATCAAATCCATTCTTCTCCAGAATACAGCCTTCTCCACAATATGACTAATCTGCCAGGAATCAAATCACTTAAAATTGAATCTCTTTATCATCAATTATCACCTAAAATAGTGCCCCAAAATAGTGGAATTTTTTGCCCAAGTTCATCCCACTACGCTGGGCTATTGTTAGTGTCTTAGTTCATTTCATTTGCTGCAAAAAAAAAATCGCCATGAATAAAACAACCAAGAAGAAAGGGTTTTTTTTTTTTTTTTACAGGTTGCATCGATCATCAGGGGACACCAAGGCAGGAACACAGAACAGGAACCTGAACTCAACAACTGAAACAGGAAGAGAAGATTGGCTTACTGGTTTGCTCCCCACGATTTGCTCATTTGTTTCTTATGCTAACCAGACCCCCTTCCCAGGGTGAGCACTTCCCCATTGACATAGGAACTGCCTTATCAACTAGCATCAAGAAAATGCCCCACAGAATTGACTACAGGTAATTTGATGGAAGCATTTTCCCAACTGAGGTTAGCCTGCCAGGAAAACTCTATTTTCTGTCCTATTGACAAAGAACAATAATGGTTGGGCTTAATCTTACACAGGTATTCTGAATTCTGTTGCAATCCCTGCAGCTTAACATCTCTGTTCCTCCTTGTTGTGTCCAGAAAACATTGTTTCATTGATGTAATCACCTACTTCTGGCTCTAAACTTCTGCTCACCCCACGTTCTATGAAGATACTTAGGTCTTGGTGGGAGAGCTACGATATAGCCATTCTAGGTCTGAGAGCGTACCAAACTCATATCACTGCACAGTGACCAGTTGAGAGTTCCTGTGTTAATTAATATCCAAGAACATTCTCTGGTGAGGGCTGAGGGATTCACTGATCTACAAGTGTAGCAATAAGTTATCAAGAAATGCTTCAGTTCTCTGTCCAATAAGGAGAACATTAGTATTGGGTTCCCTTCTGGGACCTATTTGCCCACAGACCATTTAAACAGTGCCATTTATGAGTTCTAGCTCAAAGACAGAGCCTTAGGTCAAATAAGAAATTAGTTGGTTTCTCCCATAACATATATGTCATTTTTTAATCAATGGACATATCTCATCAAGGTCATAATTGCTGTACCTGGCAGGGTTCACAGAAGGATGGAATTTCTGACTACATTTCTCTGGCAGAACCATAAGTAGCGCCTTTTAAGCAAGTAAAAACTGGGTTTTCCACATGACTTCTTCACCCTCCTTTCTTTTACCACCTGTGGACACATGGGTAGCATACATACCTTCAAAGTTAGTTCCAGTTTGAGTTCTGCATGTTTTGTCTGTTCTGTATATAGTATCTTCAGCCTCCAAGCTTTGGAGAATTTCCAGCGCTATTGATAATAAATAGCCTGTGATGATTGAGGGTGGGGTGGATTGTGCTTTGAGAGTTGTCAAGCAGCTAGAAAAAGAAGTCACCTAATCCTGGAATAGAGATTTACATTATTCAATATGAGATGTCTACTTGAGGGACTGTCTACCTAAAATAGTGCAGGTCATTTGAAATATGCATGTGAACATATTACAGGAAGCCCCAATAGCACAATATTTCTGTGCAGTTTTTCAAAAGACACTTAGTGTTAGATATTCCTCTCCATATTGTCTTATCTACATTCCCTCCTACACACACTGAAATTTAAGACTTCATGTTCCATTATCACTCTTAATCTTTTATAACACTGTATTCTATCTCCTATTTTTCAACATGCCATGATGCTTACAAATACCTGAAATTTGAGGTTATTCCCCATTATATATGGACTTTTCAATTGGCCAGCATAAATTTCACAGTTGAAATCATGCTGCTTGCTTGTCCTAGACAAACATCAGGTACCTGCAATTAATGACAGGCTATTCTTTTTTGTCTTATTTCCACATATATCCCCCCTCTAAATACTGTTATTTTCATTAGTAAAAGGTTGTGCAATAATAACTTGTTACTCATACATCCAAGTGTATGTTCTTTGTGCCCAAAACAACCAGTGTGAATATCAATAAAGGTTTAGAAGATACAATTCTTGTATATATAACCTGAATTTTTACTTTTCATCATTGAATATCAAAAATAAGTCCCTAGTGTTCTATTATACCTAGAGAAGAAATGAGTGTGGATGGATATATTTATTTCTTAATAACTGCTGAATCTATGTATTTGTTTATTGTTTATCCAGGTTCCTTCTTTACACAGCAGATTCTCAGATACTAACAAATTATTCTAAGCTTCTGATAAGGATTCATGAGTACATCAGAAAACAAGTCACAATCTACCTTAAAAGAAGTGAATACTGCAATAACCCCAGGACCCAGGTGGGAAAGAGCAGCTTCAGTTAATAAATTTGTCAGAAGTATGTGTCTTGGGATAACCATCAGAAAAGTTGGAATGAAGCAACTTCCTGGGCAATTAGAAAATCTGAATTACATGTTGCCAATTTTCTCCAAAGAATTAGTGTCAGAATAAATTTGCAAGATTGAAATAGCAGGGAGGAAAGTACTCTGTAGAAATGTACATAATGTGTCCCTTGCTTTACCCTTGAGTAACCCAATTTGCATCTGACTGCAAGATCAATTCAGAACTTAAATTCTCCCAAAAGAAACATTAAAACCCATTCCTAACTTCTGCTCAGGTACTCATTAAATTCTATCAAACTCCTAGATATCATCATTAAGCATCAGAAAGTAAAAATTGAGATTTGCTCTGGGGATAAATGATCCTTCCTTCATCAGAGTTATTACAAAAACACCAAGCAGACAAATACACTGGCACGACAGATAACACAGTAATAAACTCCCTGTTGGATGTCGTATACATGTACCCTGTTATTTTATAAGCCTGGAAACCTGAATTCTGTTGTGTTACCTTCACAACACTGCATGAAGAGTAAGAAACCATTCTGAATTTCTTTGCATTCTTTCTCAGGCAAAGAGTCACACAATGTAAAAGGCACTACAATATATGCCTCTATAGGAGCTGTGTTCCTGAGATGGCCATCAGATGAGCATCTTCATCCTGTGTCTCAGAAGGTGGGATTCTTACAACCACAGACTTCTGCTTAAAATTCTCCCTTTTTTGGTGTACATTGTCTGAAGCCAACATGAATGATTATTTCTTTTAGAAGATGCAGTTTAACTCAAACAGGTTAACATTTTGCTTTACTCTCAAAGAAATGTCTGTTTTCTGGATTAACATTCAGCAGAAAACAGCATTCATTGTGGCATCTTTATGTAAGATGTTAAACTTTATCTGGTGGATGGAGGCCCCCCGTGATCATTTAGAAAACATATAAACAAGTAAAATGCAGACTAAACATCATCTTTCAAAGGGGATAATAGTGATTGTGTTAATAATGTTGGAGGGAAGATGGAGATGATGCAGGTAAGACTCTGACTTTTTGAACAAAAATTAAGATCAGGGAAATTATGTATAAATGAAACTTGTTAGCAACTTTTTTCACATGGAGGAACATATATAAACCTATGGTCATCTGTGTGATTGTTACACGGGTAGCTTTGTCAGAAATATTTGGTATTTTGTTATGTGGATGAATAGCATAAAAAAATTCTCAAAGGCCAACAACTTAATATTCTACAACTGAATTCAGTTACAATACCTTATTGGTTATATGTAATCATATATGTTATTAACATACACATTATTTTAAACATGTTACTTTAATATAAGGAAACTGTATTAATTATTTTATGGTGCATTTTTGTTTTTTATTGATTAACTTATTTTATTGATTAAGAATCATTCCATTTGCAGCCTCCTCTCCCTCTTAATTATATTGAATTCTGATGACAAAATCTAATAATGAAGTCTTTAATTTATTATTGACTAAGTAATTTTATTAAGTTGCATGCTATCTGCAACCTCCTTTCCCTTCTCATTGTATTGAATTCTGATGATGGAATCACATACTCATACTAGGCTCTTTCCTGTCTTTATTCGTGTGGGAAAGCCCATGGTGTGTTAAAATGTGTGTTATTCTGCAGGTTATTGACCTATGTAATCATAAAGATGCATTTGTAATACAAACTTTATCTCAAGGCAGGAGTAATTCAATAAGTATAAAATTTGATTCTGAGTTACTGTCCATGTATTGTTCTCCAGGCAAAGCTCCTATAGTGTGATAGAATAGTATCTCCCTGATCAAGAGAAGAAATAATGTGAAATTAATTGATGAACATAGACAATAGAACAGAATCCCGAGGACAGCAGTGTCCTACCTAATCATCTCTCCAGGGCCGAGTAAGGGCCTCTCCATGTCTGCTCATAATAAATCCCTGAAAAGCACTGAGGAAGTGACTCTTCAGATCCTTTTGCTTTGCCAGTTTGTGGTTGGGACTGTGGCCAATGTCTGTCTGTTTGTCCGTAATTTCTCTCCAGTTTTGGCTGGTTCTCAACAGAGGCCCACACAGGTGATTTTAAGCCACATAGCTGTGGCCAATGCCTTGATTCTCTTCATCACTATATTTCCAAACAACATGGTGGCCTTTGCTCCAAGAAATCCTCCAACTGAACTCAAATGTAAATTAGAATTCTTCACTCGCCTGGTTGCAAGAAGCACAAACTTATGTTCCACCTGTGTCCTGAGTATCCATCAGTTTGTCACTCTTGTTCCTGTTAACAAAGTTAAAGTTATAATCAGAGCAAGTATCCCAAATTTGGTGAGTTATTTTTGTTACAGTTGTTGGTTCTTAAGTGTCATAAATAACATCTACATTCCAATTAAGGTCACTGGTCCACGGATAACAGGCAACAGCACTGACTCTAAAAGCAAGTTGTTCTGTTCCACTTCTGGATTCAGTGTAGGCATTGTCTTCTTGCGGTTTGCCCATGATGCCACATTCATGAGCATCATGGTCTGGACCAGTGTCTCCATGGTGCTTCTCCTCCACAGACATCGCCAGCGAATGCAGCACATCCACACTCCCAATCAGAACCCCAGAGGCCAAGCTGAGACCAGAGCAACCCACACTATCCTGATGCTGGTGGTCACATTTGTTGGCTTTTATCTTCTAAATTTTATTTGTATCATTTTCCACAACTTTTTCGTAGATTCTCGGCTCTTTGTGAGGCATGTTGGTGAAGTTTTGGTTGCAGGTTTCCCCACTATCTCTCCCTTACTGTTGATCTTCAGAGACCCTAAGGATCCTTGTTCTGTGCTCTTCAGCTGTTGAAAGCCAGAGTCACTAAAAATGCCAAACACAGAGGACAGCCTTATTAATACCATTAAATACTGTATTCCATAAATATGTGCTCAATGTCTTTTGTATGAACATGTCATGGTGCACAATACTGCTCATTACATCAAGAGTAACGAGGAAAAGAGGCAAAGGCAGCTAGCTCATGATCAGGAGCCTTAGGAGGTTTAATGACTCAGGTCCAGGGATGATGCCAGGATCCAAACTGGACATCTTCTCCTGAACGATCTTGGCAAACTCTTCACTCTGGACCATGGTGAAATTGATTTTCCAATCATCAGAAACACCTGCCTGTCAGAAAGGTGACAAAAGGTATCAGAACAATGTGGAGGCAAAGTTGTCACTCTGTCAGTGGCTTCCCCAGTTACAAAATTATTTTCCCAGAAAATTAAGATCAATCATGTAACCTTCTCTGCTACCTAAAAATGACCACTGACATCAGAGCCCAGAAGATAAATATCTGGAGTGGTTATAGTTGTCAGTGTGATGAAATGCAAAATCTGATTTGTGGCACTTACTCCTGTGAACAAAGAAATGTTTTGGCATTTATTTTGTTTACATATATTGAATGTGTATATAGTTAGGGGGATTTCCTCCCCTTAAGAATAATAGGTGTCATACCCATAGAACTGTAATTGCAAACAGAGATAATCCTACAAATATATTTCCTAAGAATCAAGCTCTGATCCAATGTAAATGTGGCCAGGGTTTTAATCTGCTGAGCCATTTCTGCACCCCCCAGTTGAGAAATTTACCTGACCCACTTGGCACTTCATTTCCAATTTGTGGGGAAAATCACTAATAACAGCTATAGTGAAAGAGTTTGAAATAATAGAATGGGAAACAACAGTTTGTACATTATTATTTGAGGAACAGATTCACAGTGAGTTATAAAATTAATAAATATGTACCTTTTCTCAGATTTGCACCAACACTAAAAATGACAAAACTGTAGCTCCATGTCTTGATCATAACACTGGCCACAGTAAGAGTCAGCAAGACAGTTCAGTAGGTAAAGCACTCACAACTTAGCCCCTCTAGGGGGAGGAGCTGAGAGTTTTCTTTATTATATGAGGAAGAATCCAGTAAGTTCTTTTTATGAACTGAAGCTGCTTGCTTTTTGGGTATCTGTTGTTAATCTCTCCCAAGAAGTCACTGAATGCTCTTTGCCAGTGTTCATCTTGTGCCCAGAGTGAGGCAATCTCTGCATTAGTAAAAGGTACCACAACTTCAGCCGGAACCATTCTGAATAATTGTTGCAGTCTCATTTTTCCTTTAAATATCAATTCAGAGACATTCTCAATGTAGGTTTTTACTCTCTTACTCTGTTTATGTGCTAAAAATATCCATTCTAAGATATAATCTTCCTTCTGCATAAGAATTCCTGTAGGGGAACGAGTAGAAGGTAAGATAACTAAGATGCAAGCCATCTTTGGATCAATACAATCTAGATGTGTATCCTGCAATTTCCTTTCTACCAAAGCTCACTCCTTCTCAGCCTCAGCTGATAGTTTCCTTGGACTATTTACGTCCTCATCACCTTGTAAGGTTAGAAATAAATTGCTAAGCTCTTGAGTGGCCAAGCCAATCACAGGCCACAGCCAGTTAATATCTCCCAGGACTTTCTGAAAATCATTAAGGGTCCTAATTGGCTTCTGCTTTGCACTTTTTGTGGCCTAACCCTAGATAATCAATATTATCTAGGATAAAATTTTTGTATATTTTCAGGACAATTAAGTGTTACTGGGAATTACAAATCGACCCTGAAAAAAAATGACATGATTCAAAAACATGTTCTGAAACCAGATAAGGCTGAGGCAAGTTCTATAGACAATTCACAAAACCCCAATGGGACCAAAAAATGAATATTTTGGCAAACTTCAATAGAGGATCACAAACTAATAGAGGCCAAAACTAAGAATATTAGTAAACAATATTGAGATTGAAGGAATGGTTGACACTGGAGCAGATGCCACCATTATCTTTCTAAAATCTTGGCCTGTAAGTTGGTCACTTCTAGAAGTAGACATCCAATTTCAAGGAGTTAGGACCTTTTCCCAAATAAATCAAAGTACCAGATGGCTTAAATGTATAGGACCAGAAGGTCAGGGAGGAAAATTGAGGCCATATGTGGCTGATATGGCCATTAACTTATGGGGAAGAGATCTATTACAGCAGTGAAAAACCCAAATTAATATCCCCTCAGTCTCAGTATCTAGCCATGAAACTAGTCAGGTTCCTAATAAAAATATTAAATTAGTTAGGGAATGTTATCAAAGGCAGTTACAGACTGTCCAAGCTGTCCATAAACAAGATACAGCAGAGGCTGACAATTTAGCTTTACCCCAAGGAGCCACTGCTGCCAAAACACCAACAGCCTTACCACTAAAGTGGTCGACTGACCAACCCATTTGGATTGATTAATGGTCTATGACAAAAGAAAAACTACAGGCATTAGAATAGCTCATCCAAGAGCAGCTGGAGGCTCAGTATATGGAGGAGTCTACCAGCCCTTGGAATTCTCCAGTATTTGTCATTAAAAAATTCTGGCAAATGGATTAGATTATTCAGCCAATGGGTTCCTTGCAATCTGGGATCCCATGGCCTTCCTTGTTGCCTAAGGAATGGCCTATCATACTGATTGATCTGAAGGATCGTTTTTTTCACCATTTCTCTACATGAATGCGATAAGGAAAGGTTTGCTTTCTCAGTATCTACCTTCAATAGAGGTCACCCAATAAAAAGATATCATTGGAAAGTCTTGCCACAAGGAATGTTAAATAGTCCCACCTTGTGTCAATATTTAGTACAACAGCCATTGGAGATGATTCATAAACAATTTCCCAATCCATTATTTATCATTATATGGGTATCCTATTGACTGATCAATAATAGGCTGGGAGAGGAAGAGAACTCTCCCAGCCTGGCATTGGGGTCTGCGAGAGGGACCCCTGGGAGTTTTCTGGCAGGATGTTGCCCCATTTGTCTGTTGCTCTACATCCCCTAGAAAAATGTCAGCCTTTGTTACACCTTTGAAAAAATTAGAGAGGAAAAGGAGTGTAGACCTCTTAAGACTGTTTCATTGTGAATAGAGTCATTGGGTTCCTTGGGGGAAGTCCAATCTTTATCATCAGGATATCTCCAACCATCAGTTAAACAAGACAGACAAACAGCAACCCAGAAATAGCAAAATTAGCAGCAGGAACAGCAGCAAGAGGGACTGGCAGCAGCAGGCAGAGCAGTACCCACCACAGGCCTTCATGGGTCTCTGATATTTATAGCCACTGAAGAGTCCCTAGAATTCTAAAACTAAACTGTCTGCTTCTGGGGAAAAATGAATACCCCTCCTAAAGAATCAGACACTGATTGCTAGTGGCTGTGGACAATGTGAAGCAACCCCATACTCCACATCTTGGATTAAAACAAAAACATATTCACATAACGTCACTGGGTTTATAAAGAAATGAAAATTATCACTATAATAATCATCACTGTATATACAGATAGCCTGCTACACAATGATCTCCCTCAGGCTCACATGTTCCAGTTGCAATCATGCCTTTATCATGCCATCAAGCACAAACACCTTGTCCCCTAGATGAAGGAATCTGTTCTTCATCTCTGATCATTTGCCAATTGATCATATGAAACAAGTAGAGCTACATTGAGAATCTATTTGGTGTTGGTTTGACTGGCATAGTCAAATCCAATGAATAACAATCAGGTTGCTACATGCTAAGAAAGGATTGTCTTTCTCAGGATAGATTAATCTAGTAGATAATGTTTTCGGTGGCATGACAAATACAGTAAACACTAGTGATGATCATATGTGGCAAGAATGTCTCTTTTAATCCCACAACTCTTAAAGATTAAAACTCTAGGTATCATATAACTAAAATTTCTTATGAACAAGAAAAGGCCACTTGGACAATATGGAAAGATGAGGAAGGAGTGAAGAACATATTTCACATATAGGCAACAGCTTTTGGGATTTGGGGATAGCCCCCATGCCAGTTGTTCAGAATTCAAATGAAGACCAAGTGTCACATTGCTATATATGTGTAGGGAGGCCTAAGTATGGCCTGTGTGTGTTTTTTTTTTTTCATGCTGGTTCAGACTCTGAGAGCTCCACAGGTACAGGTTAGTTGATTGTTTTGGTCTTGCTGTTGACTTACTCTCTCCTTTGGGGTCAGCAATCCTTCTGCCTATTCTTCCACAAGAGTCCCTGAGCTACATCCACTGTTTTTTGGGTGTCTGTCTTGTCCTAGAGATATGGCCTATCTCCTCACCCCTGACAGTTGCAGAATTCCAATCATTTTCATGTCCATCCAGCCATCTGCCCTGTCCTTCCCCACACCTGATCCTGAACCCCCCATCCCACCTTTCACCTAGTTGCCTCATATGACAATTTTATTCCCCTTTCTAAGTTAGATGCAAGCATCCTAGTTTTTGCCTTCCTTCTGGTTTAGCTTCTTAGGGTCTATGGAATGCAGCAGGGGTATCTTGTATTTTATGGCTAATACCCACTTATGAGTGAGGAGTATATACGTGCATTGCTGGTGAAAGTGAGAACATGTAAAGGCACCTTGGGAATCAATTTGGTAGTTCCTCAGAAAACTGGGAATAGTTTTAAGTCAAGACATAGATATACATCTCCCTGTTATATACACAAAAGACATTCCAACATCCCATGAAAACTAGCAGCAGGAACAGGTCAACTATGTTTAGAGCAGCTTTACTCATAGTATCCAAAAACTGAAAACAGCCTAGCTGTTCTGCAACTGAAGAATGGATGAAGAAAAGGTGGTCCATCTACACAGTGGAACACTACTCAGCTGTTAAAAAAGAACAAGGCATCATGAATTTTGCAGGCAAATGGATGGAACTTGAGAATATCATCCTGAGCGAGGTAAGCCAGTCTCAAAAGCACATTCATGCTTTTGGGTTTTTTGAGACGGGATGCACAGTGTATCTCCAGTTCAAATTGAACTGACTGTAGGATACACCCGCTGACTCAAGAGCCACCTACTTCTGCCTCCCTAGTGCGGGGAATAAATAAAAGCATGCAGAACCACCGCCCTGCTCCAACTGACAAATATGTACAAACTCAACATGTCTCAGTTGTACTCAACAGTGACATGCTCACCTTTTCTCAGCAGTGGCATACTGACAGATGTGTCATTCACTCTCTCTCTCTCTCTCTCTCTCTCTCTCTCACACACACACACACACACACACACACACACACACACACACACACAATTTGTTGAATATTCTGCTGTCTTTCATGACTGAAAAGGAACTCTGTGTGAATTTCTCTGTGGATGAATTCAACTCAGATTCTTTTCTGGCTTCAAATGTTTGCGAAGTAGCTGATGCATCATTGGCACACTTTAACTTGTGTCCTTGTGTGTGTGTGGGGAGGGGTGTAAGGATACAAAAGTATTAAAACCTAGAGCTTAAAAATATTGTTGAAGTATACAGGTGCTTCCATGCCAATCAGGTTCCAATGCTTCCTGCCTTCATGATCTTTGCCAGTCTCAAAAGCTTACAACAAAACCCCAGTGTTCACAGCTAAAATGGATCTGATAACGTACCTAGTTCATAAATCTGTTTTCTTTGTCTTAAGGTTTTTATTATTGAATGTACATGTGAGTTTCTGACTATGGGTCTTTACATATGAATACAGTGCCTAAGAAGGCAAGAAGAGTAAGTTGAAACTCTTAGAGCTAGAGTCACAAAGAGGTGTGTGCTAGCTGAAACTGGTACAGGAAATCAAACTCTGGACCTGTTGAAGAGTATGTAAATTAATGTTTAAATACAAATCCCTTTGGTATACGGTGAGAACAGTTCTAACAGAGAAGCTGAAAATTCTTAAAACAAATAAAAATACCAGAGAAATGAAAAGTAAATATCTTAATAATTCATATAATCCTTTAGAGAAGTATGGATCACTAATAATCATTTTTAAACTGCTTAATATAATTTGCTATTGCAGAAATACTAATGAAAAATACTTTGCTGCTTCATATCTTCCTAGTAACAATAGCTATCCAAACCATGAATTGGCTTCAGTAATAGCTAGGGTGTCAAGTTGGGGACAAGATTTGACTGTGTTAGGCTCATGGGTATTCAGGTTGATCCATATCTCTGTATTACCAGGGTGAGAAACAGTACTGAAATGTTGTAAGATCTATAGGAAATTTTGGGATTTTTACATTTACAGGGGCATTTGGGAGAATCTATGGACCAAGGATAGAGACTAGATCTGACTCTCTTGGAAAGGTCTACAGTCAGGTAGAGAGTTCTACATCACATGTGACCTCTGTGCAGCAGTCCTAAGATATGTATCTCTTCCTCTATTTTGCAAGGTCACTTCAAAAACCCACCATCTAGTCTCTTCCAGGGTCTGTGATCCCCTCAGGAAGTCATGCAACCATTTGTTATGTGGGGACCCTAGGAACCTACAAGTATGTGATACCTAAACAGGGAAGCCCAGAACTTGGGACAGATGGACCCAAATAGAACACTATAGAGCAAATCCACCATCCCTTCTTTGACAAGACATAATGCAAGAAAATATAACTGTTACTCTTACAACTTTGATGAGTAGACAGAGCCAAGTCACAACCTGGAGCTGGTGGTGGCAGGTGACAGTTCACTAATGGTCATAATCCTTGCCATTTTTCCACCAGAAATACTGTTGCAAAGTTGTTCACCCATCTGCTGAAGGCAATGAGGACTTTTCCTCATTTAACAGCCTGCCTCTTCCTCTCCTAGGTGTCCACCATGATAAGAAGGGGCCCGTTGGATGTTATAGATACAATGCAAGTATTCCACAGGTGTAGTCAAAGGCCAGTAACCCTCTGGAGATACATGTTTCAGGTGAGGAAATCTTGTCTTTTATTTAATTGTATTTTGATACCTCAAAACATTTTTATTAGCCTTGCCACCGCCAGGAGGTTTCTGGGAAATGAGTGGCTGAAGGTCTGACTACTAAGGCCCAAAGCATTAGAGGTCAGGCCATAGTCGTAGCAGGATGAGAGGTGGAATGTATTGCAAGATCCAGCTGGATGACTTGCTATCTATCATTGTTCAGAGTTATCAAAGAAGCCCTTCCTGCTGAACCAGCAAGGCCCAGTCCTGGCCCAGACAGAACACTCCTGTGGGAACCAGACACTCCTGTGTTCCTCTGAGAACAGTATGACAGAGTTGCTCTATCCAGAAAGGGTAGAATTGACCTCCCACAGCTCTCCGTCAGTCAGTCACAGGACAGTATTGTGCCAACTTCACCTTAGGCTCTGTGGATTTCTCTATTTCTGGACAATATAGTTGCCATGATGCATCCACATTTTCCTCTGAATGGTCAGACCCCAGTGTTCCTCTGGGCATCCTGGTCAGATATATTCAGTAGGGAACCAACTTGGCACAGGCTCAGCATCACTGAGATTTGGGGGAATCGGGTATTCTGGCTCCACGTGTGTTTGTGATCCTAATCTATTGTGTAGTATGCACAATTGTCAGTAAGGAGAATTCCCAGTCATGGAGCTTAGGTTATAACATTGATCATCCTCATGTAATTTGTTTTTCTCTACCTTCTATGTCCACAACCTCAACCTTGGATACACAGGATCATCATACAGTGGAGAATCTCTACATATGTGGCAGGGGCCATGGACCAGCTCATGGATGCTCTTTGGTTGGTGGCTTAGTCTCTGGTAACTCCCAGGGGTTCACACTAGCTGACACTTTTGGTCTTCCTATGGGGTCACCAGCCCCTTCAGTTCCTTCAATCCTTTCCCTAACTCTTGCATCCCAGACCTCAGTTCAATGTTCAGTTATTTGTATCTGCATCCATCTCAGTCAGCTGCTGGTAGAGCCTCTCAGAGAAATCCATGCTAGATTTCTCCTATCTGCAAGCACAGCATAGTGTCTGTAGTAGTGTCATGGTTTGCTGCTTGCTCATAGGATGGATCCCAAGTTGGGCTGGTCACTGCTCAGCCACTGGTTCAGTCCCTGCTCCATTTTTGCCCCTGCATTTCTTTTAGACAGGAACAATATTGGGTTGAAATTTTTGAAGCTCAGTCAATATACCAACCCACCACTGGAGGCTCCGTCTATCTACCTGGGGTGGTCTCCTCAGATTCCATCTCCCCACTGTTGGGCATTTTGGCTAAGATCACCCACATTGAGTCCTGGGAGCCTCCCCCATGCCAGGTCTCTGAGACTTTCTAGAGTTTCCCCCATGATGCACTACCCACTCCTGGCAGCTGCATACTTCCATTCATTGTTCTGGCCTTCTGAGCTTCACTCCTGTCTCCTCCCATACCTGACCCTGGCCCCCTGTATTCCTCTGCCTCAAGATCCCTTCTCTCACCCAGATCTCCTCCCTCACTGCCTCCCATGATCATATCTCTATCGATTAGGAATTCAAGCATCTTCACTTGGGCTCCCCCCTTGTTTAACTTCTGAGTGTCTATGGGGTATATCAGGAGGATTCTGTACTTTTTGGCTAATATCCACTTATCAATGAGAACATAACATGCATGTCCTTTTGGGGTCTGGGTTACCTCATTCATGATGATATTTTCTAGTTCCATCTATTTGCCTACAAAATTCATGCTGTCTATGTTTTTAGTAACTGAATAGTATTCCATTATATAAATGAACCACATTTTCTGTATCCGTTCTTTAGTTGGGGGACATCTGGGTTGTTTTCTGTTGCTGACTAATATGAATAAGGCTACTTTAAACATAATGGAGCATGTATCCTTGGGGTGAGGTGCAGCATCTTTTGGGTATATGCCCAGGAGTGGTATATCTTGGTCTTCATGTATAACCATTTCAAATTGTCTGAGGAACCACCAGATTGATTTCCAGAGTGGTTGTAAATGTTTGCAAGACCACCAGCTATGGAGGACTGTTTTGTGCCTAGTCTTAGTGCATCATGTTACGCCATGCTTAGTTGATATCACTGGGCAGTCTGTTCTTTGTTTCTTTCTTTTTTAGAACAACTCAGTAAAATAAAATTCCAGTTTATTGCTGGACATTGTTTCACACATACATCAAACAGTCCAAAAAATAAACAGCAACTTCATAGACAAAAAAAGGATAAAGAACTTTTTATCTTTTGCCTTTTTAACCATCTCATACAAACCAACTACTTATAGTATAGGTAGGAACATACTCCAAAAAAGTTACTGGAATGCTCAGAATAAAATTGCTCTTTGCTGTTGATTTTGTGTTTTTTACAAGGTTTTTTTTCTCCTTTGAGATTATAATGAACATGGTCACACCACAAATGAAGTCTGAAGTAGGACAGAAAACATTCTGAAGGCTGGATTGGCAACCCGTTATCTTTAAAAATGGCTAACCCCCCCCCAACAATATGTACAAAAATACAAAATGTAAATAAAAGTACAAACAAATTTTCCTTTTAAAGTATTTTTAAGAAAAAAGCAGGGCCTGGGAAGTTCTGGTTCTTTTTCCCTCCCATGTTGCCAATTCATGTTGTGATTTTGGTGGGGTGGCACAGAGTGCATGTCATCTGTGGGTAGCAATGCCCTCTGCAGGTTGGCAGGGCCTAATTCTCTGCTCTGAAATGCCTAGGATCACAGTTGAGGGTAAATCATCTTCCCCAGCACCCCATGTAACTGGGACCCACACACACAGGAATCAGGAAACACAAACCCCCTCCCAACCAGACACACATATTACTTCCAGCTTGCTACTGTTCCCTGAGCAGACCCAGGGATATGGCTCCCCACCCACCCCTGCAACACCCAGAGGAAGCTTGACTCCCAGGAGCTCTGACCCAGCAGAATCTCAGGATCCCAGAGGCAGCTTGACTCCCAGGAGATTTGCCACAACTAGGATCTCAGGATCACAGGATCACAGGATCACAGAGACAGCTGGACTCCCAGGAGTTCTGACACAACCAGGATCACAGAAGGGCCAGGCTCCAGTCAGAGACAGCAAGAGCAGTTAACACTAGAGATAACCAGATGGTGAGAGGCAAGGGCAAGAGAAGCAAAAAAAAAAAAAAAAAAAAAAAAAAAAAAAACAACAACAACAATGCTACTTGAAAATATCAGAACCCAGTTCTTCCACCACACCAAGTCCTGGTTACTCCAATACACCTGCAAAGCAAGATTCAGATCTAAAATGCCATCTCATGAATATGATAGAGGACTTTAAGAAGATCATAGATAACGCACATAAAGAAATACAGAAGAACACAGGTAAACAAGTAGAACCCCTTAAAGAGGAAATAAACAAATCTCTTAAGAAATGTATGAAAACAGAATCAAATAGGCAAAGGAATTGAAAAAAACCACCCAGGATCTAAAAATTGAAATAGAAACATTAAAGTACAAAGGGAGACAAACATGAAAATGAAAACCATGGGAAAGAAATCAGGAGTCACAAATACAAGCATCGCCAACAGAATACAAAAGACAGAAGAGAGAATCAGGCATAGAAGATAGCCTAAAAGACATTGACACAATAGTAAAAAAAAATACAAAAAGCAAAAAGCTTGTACCTCAAAATATTCAAGAAATTCAGGACACAATGAAAAGACTAATCAGTATAGAAGAGAGTAAAGATTCCAAACTCAAAAGGCCAGCAAACATCTTCAACATAATTATAGAAGAATACTTCCCTAGCCTAAAGAAAGAGATGTGTATAAACAGACAAGAGACCTACAGAACACCAAACAAGTGGGACCAGGAAAGAAATTCTTCTGGTCACATAATAATCAAAACAACAAATGCACAGAACAAAGAAAGAATACTGAAAGCAGTAAAGGAAAAAGGTCAAGTAACATAAAGGCATACCTACCAGAATTTCACCAGACTTTTCAACAGAAGTCTAACAGCCAGATGATCTTGGGCAGATGTCATACAGAGCATAAGAGAAAAAATGCCATCCCAGGCTACTACACGCAAAAATACCCTTGATTACAATTCAGGGTTTCTGAGATTTCACCTTACTCCAGTCAGAATGGCTAAGGTCAAAAACTCAGGAGACAGCAGGTGTTGGCGAGGATGTGGAGAAAAAGGAACACTCCTCCACTGCTGGTGGAGCTGTAAGATGGTACAACCACTTTGGAAATCAGTCTGTTGGTTCCTCAGAAAACTGGACATGACACTTCCGGAGGACCCTGCTATACCTCTCCTGGGCATATACCCAAAGGATTCCCCAGCATGCAATAAAGACACATGCTCCATTATGTTCATAGCAGCCTTATTTATAATAGCCAGGAGCTGGAAAGAACCCAGATGTCCCTCAAAGGAGGAATGGATACAGAAAATGTGGTATATTTACACAATGAAATACTACTCAGCAATTAGAAACAAGGAATTCACAAAATTTTTAGGCAAATGGTTTGATCTGGAAAATATCATCCTAAGTGAGGTAGCGCAATCACAAAAGAATACACATGGAATGCAATCTCTGATAAGTGGATATTAATTAGCCCAGAAGCCCTGAATACTCAAGGCAAAAATCACATAACAAATGACTCCAATGAAGAAGTATGAAGAGGGTCCTGATCCTGGAAAGGATTGATCTAGCATTGGAAAAGAATATAAGGACAGAGAAAAAGGAGGGAGGTGATTGGAGAATAGATGGATAGAAGGTTTATGGGACATATGGGGAGGGGGTATCTGTGAACCGGAAAATCATTTGGAATGTAAACAAAGAATATAGAAAATAAAAATATTAAAAAAACAATTCACATTTTCTTTCAATACAATGTTTTCTGTGTAGCCCTGGATGTCTTGGAACTCACTCTGTAGACCAGGCTTGCCTCGAACACAGAGAGATCCACCTGAATCTGCTTCCCCGGTGCTGGGATTAAAGACGTGTGTCACTATGCCTGGCTACTTTTTCATTTAAAAAAAATTTACTTTTTGCAGGATGGTGGTGATGCACACCTTTAATCTCAGGAGGCAGAGGCAGGTGGATCTTTGTGAGACTGAGGCCACTCTGGGCTACAGAGCAAATTCCACGACAGCCAGGGATACACAGAGAAACCATATCTAAGAAACTAAAATAAATAAATAAATAAATAAATAAATAAATAAATAAATAATATTTTACTTTTCATCTTGAGACAGGGTCTTTTAGGATGTCCATGTAGCCTTGAACTTGGTGTGGTAGCCCAGAAAGCATTTAAACTATAGCCTTCTGCCTCGGTCTCCAGCGCAGCTAGGACTACAGGCCATTAGCCACACGCCTGGGTCCCAGCTCCATTTTACAGAGGACAGACAGTTTCACGAAGGAGAAGGAGTGAGGCCCTGGCAGGCCACCCACAGCTCATGACCACGCCGTGGCTCCTCTGCATCACTAAATGCTCTGTCTCACCGGAGACACGATGGGAAGAAAGCCCCGAGGATGAGGGAATGTTCTGGAAATGCAGCACCCTGTCCTTATATCTCAACCTAACTTTTGCTCTGGGGTGTGGTTTGCTTTTTCTAGACAAACCAAAGACTGTGCACGACAGCACGCAGAATCCCGAAGGGGAGGCCGGAGGCAGGAAGGTGGGTGAGGTCCTAGGATACTGCCACTGCTCCCATACTTTATGTCTGGACCTTCCCCAGTCCAGCAGGGTGTTCCTACCTCTTAGGATGAGAGGCTGCCATTGCCACTCCTCCCCCTTTCTATCCATCCCTCACTCTATTTATATATCTGTGTGTGTGTGTGTGTGTGTGTGTGTGTGTGCGCGCGCGCGCGCGCGCGCGCGCGCACGCGCATTGCTAGGGATTGAACCCAGCCTTAAGCATGCTAGACCTAACTTTTACCACTGAGTCATGCCCCCAGCCCCTCACTGGGGGGTTCTAGGCAGGGGCTCTACCACTGAGCCACGCCCACAGTCACTTCCCTACCCATTTTCCCCAGATGCTGCCACTGCCACCATGTGTCTCCCCAGAGCAGTGCTATGAGGTAGGTTGGACCTGCTGCATCTAGTTAAAGAAACTGTGTAGGAAATGTGATCAGAGGATTTTATGATCATTACGGCTGAGAGTTGATTCCGTCTAAACCTTTCTCACTGCAGGGCAGTTCTAGGGATGGGGAGGTCATGGCCCAAGGCCACACAGGGATCCATATCTCATTCAAGGATCTTGGTGCAGTGTTGCTCCTTCCAGCAGGCCTTGGGGCTGGGTTGCAGTGAAGTGGCACTGGCCAGGAGCATGATGAGCGAGAGAGAAGGATGGAGGGAGGGAGGGAGGGAGGGAAGGAGGGGGGAGCAATGAGTTGGGGGGTTATAGTTGCTCTTCCATTTGGGGTTCTTTGTAGAACTCTGAGCTGAGTGCACTTCCCCCTTTTCTTTTCTCACAAGTTCTGTCTCTCATGTAGCCCTGGCTGTCCTGGAACTCACTACGTAGACCAGGTTGGCCTCAAACTCACAGAGATCCACCTGCCCTGGCCTCCCAAGTGCATTAAAGGATGAGTCACTACTGCCTGGCTTCTCTGTGTCTCTGAGGAGTGTAGCTTGACATCCTCTGGTCCATCTTGACTATGGGTTTCACTTGGCTTCTTGATTTACTTGCAGAAGAAACCACCTTCCACAGCTCCTGAAGCCCCCCAGGAAGCCATTGCCCCAAATCCCCAAGCAGCCACTGGTCCCCCCAGGACCAGGCGAAAACGAAGAGTTAAATTATGAGGTATCTGAGTATGCTGTGTGTTGTCATGTCATGCCATCTCTGGTAGATAGAGCTGTGCTTTTCGTCCTCTGTGAGGAGTCTGTGGGACAAATGCCCAACAGGGTTTTTCTTTAAGAACCTCAATTGTGGGGACTGAGAAGGCAGCTCAGGCCTAACCCACGTAAGAGCTGAGCATGACGACATGTGCTGGGGAGGTCAAATCCGGTGCAGCTCTGAGGCTTGCTGGCCAGTCACATACGTACACACTCATGCACAAACATGAACACACACACACCGACACAGGTACACACATGCATTCACACATACACACACGTACACTGCTCTCACAAGATTCTTTTCAATTCTGTTGAATTTCCTTTGTTATCTAGTTCATTTACAAACCTGTCTGTTCACCCCGTTAACTCCATCCTGTTTGTTGAATCTCTCTTTCTCCCTCCCTCTCCCCTCCCCACCTCCTTCCCTCCATCTCCCTCTGTTTCCCTCGCCTCTCTCCTTTTCTTTTGATGCTCCCAACATGTAGTTCACCCTGGCCTTGAACTCATAATCCTCCTGCCTCAGCCTACCCAGTGCTAGATAGCACCTGTATGCGCACCACACCTAGCTTCTGTTTCAGTCTTTCCATTTCACCTTATCCCAGATATTTTCTTTTTCATCCCAATTAGTTTTTTAAGTGAATGTGCGCACATGCACACAAGTACATGTGTGCACATGTGTGGGTACATGTGTGTATATGTGTGCACATGTGCATATATAAGCATGTGTCCATGTGTGTATACATGTGTCCATGTGTGTATGCATGTGTCCATGTGTGTATGCATGGGTCCATGTGTGTATGCATGTGTCCATGTGTGTATGCATGTGTCCATGTGTATATGCATGTGTCCATGTGTGTATGCATGTATCCATGTGTGTATGCATGTGTCCATGTGTGTATGCATGGGTCCATGTGTGTATGCATGGGTCCATGTGCACATGTGTGCATGTGTGTATGCATGGGTCCATGTGCACATGTGTGCATGTATGTATGCATGGGTCCATGTGTGTACGCATGTGTCCATGTGTTTATGCATGTGTCCATGTGTGTATGCATGTGTCCATGTGTGTATACATGTGTCCATGTGTGTATACATGTGTCCATGTGTGTATGCATGTGTGCATGTGTGTATGCATGTGTCCATGTATGCATGTGTCCATGTGTGTATGCATGGGTCCATGTGTGCATGTGTGCATGTGTGTGTGCTTCTGCTCAGTTGCTCCCTGTTACATCTCTTCCCCTTCCATTCTTCTCTTTCTCTTCTCACTCACTCCACTTTCCCATTTCCTTGATCTTGTTTCACTGCTACAAGGTCTCAGTCTGTAGCCCAGACTATTCTGCTACTCTCTAGATATATCAGGCTGGTCTAGAACTCATGGCAGTCCTGCCTTGACCTTCCCAGCTCTAGGGTTGCAGATGTGCATCGCCATGGGCATGTAAGCTTTGGTATGTCAAAGTTCAAGTTCTCTAGGAAACAATCAGACTGGCTCATGCTATCGTGTGTCTTTTGTTCAGTTTGGCAAGATGTCAGCCGTGCCTCTCACAAATGGAGAGAGAGAGAGAGAGAGAGAGAGAGAGAGAGAGAGGCCAAGCAGTCCTTTTATAGCAAGCTTGGTTGCTTTACCTGGCTGTTGCTAGGTAATTGTTGGGCAGAGTCTTGAGGAAATGCTAACATTCCTCCATTTTGGTTTAATTAAAAAAAAAATGAGAAACTAGGAAGAGGTGATGCTGAGGCAGGAATCTTTAGCTCCTTCCTGCTGTTTTGGGGGTGATGGTTTTATCTTTGGGGGACCTAAGAAAACTGGGTTCCAGGTCAAGTCCTGAGAGAGCTGGCTGCTTCATTGTGGTTTAGGGTCTGTGGAACCATCTGTGGGTAGGAAGGTACAGGCCCAAGAGAAGTGTCTGTGAGAACAGACCAGATCACCTGTGGGCTGCTTCTCTGGAGCTGTCCTGGATGTAGTTTTGAGCAAACACCTGGACTTGGCAAGATGCTGAAACACATATACGTATTAGAGGCAAAAAATAAAGTTAAGTACATTTAGGAAGAAAACAGTTGGTTTTTTGTTGTTGTTGTTGTTGTTTTGTTTTGTTTTGTTTTGTTTTGTTTTTTGGATGTACATTTGAACCCGTAGGTCTCGGTGGTTGCAGCGAGGGAACAGGAGGAATCCCAGTCTCTGGATTATGCACCAGGTTGAAGGGCTTAGGGTATTGATTGACAGGGGTGCTTAACAAGATTGGTCCATGAGAGGTGAATCTGAGTGGGTTTCCTGAGGCTTAGAAGAATCTTTGTAAGTTTACAGAAGAGATAAATGTGTTAACAGCACAAATAGTCTTTAAGGTGAGCTCAGGGAAGAGAAAAACCTTTTGTGGAGCAGAAGGGGCAAGAGGATCTTTCCCCCTCTATCCAGAAGAATGAATGTACATAAATGAGAAACATTTTTAAGTTTATATTTAAAAAGACAATAAAAATACTTAAAATTTTGACCTTGTGAATATGATAGTTGATCGTATAGATTTAGCATGAGAAACACTTTATGTGTATAGTTAAAAGACAACCAAAGGAAACTTAAAATCTTGAACTTGTGATTATGAAAGGTGGGTCATACAGTGGACTGTTTTTGTTTTTTGTTTTGTTTTGGTTTTTTTTTTTTTTTGAGTTAGGCTAATTTATCAGAACTCCATTGATTAATGGCCGAAGGGTTGAAGTCTTAATATAACACTGGCATATCCAGGGAAGAAACATGAAGTTGATAGGATTCTAATATTGCTGAAGGAAGATTCAGATAGTATGCAAGAACAAAGCAAGCTTGTTTTGCAGAAACAACCAGCATGCCCGTCACCACCGCTTCAGAATGGCGATGACAAAGACATTCTCGCCCCTTTTATAACAGAACTAGCTCATTAAATCTAATTATTCTGAGTAACAGACATCTAAAACCTAAAGCACATCCCAAGGGGTTTAACTGAAGGTCATAAAGAAGGAGCTAAGGAAATACACCACAGGTGCAAGGACAGGAAGTAAAATAGTGACTGGGTTTATCTGTACAAGGACAACATAGTCATGGTTTCTAACTCTCCATGAACCTGAAAGCTAGTAACAACTTATGGCTGTTTAGTTAGATAATTACTCCTAGTGGGTATGCAACGACACTCAATTTCCCAAATATTTTCTGAGATACTCATAGCTTAAGTTTTTGTATCCCCGGACCTTGCATAAACTTTCCATCATTTTCTATCTATTTATTTATCGTGAGATAATTACGTGGTTGATCATTAGGGAACAGGAAGAACAAAAAGATGGTACCTGACTATTTAGGTAACTCTGGGGTGGAGCCTCGAGGAAATGTTAACATCTGGGGAGCTGGGGAAACCGTTTTCCTGAGGGGCAGAGCTGTAACAAATTCACTGGGGAAACATTCCTCTGCAGCAGCTGGAGCAGAGTAGTAACACTTCTGTAAAGGGAGCCTTTCCCTTCGGAGCTGAAACACTTAACACCTATGAGCTCCAAGAATGAGCCGAGAAACAGAGAGAGAAGCCCAGGACGGCATAGAAACGCTGCAGAACTTTGAGGAGGGAGCTGAGAGGTAACAGGGTCACAAAGTATAGGATCTGCACTGGAGGAGAATGAGCTAGGAGGGCTAAAGTAAAAGACAGAGCAGGCAGTGCCAAGGGGAAGCAAGGAAGAAGGCAGCAGGCCCAAGAGGGCTTAAGGGAACGGCAGGATAACGGCTCCTAGGGACTGGTGAGGAGAGGAAGTCCTAGGAAGGAGATATGAACAAAGGCCTCGGGGATAAATGTCAGTGGTGACAAGAATCCAAGGCATCCTCAAAGGGAGTGAGAGACTTGCCCCAGAGAAATGTCCCGAATCGAAGAGGAGAGGCATCCCTTTCCACTTGTCACAGGCCCAGTAGGGCAAAAGGAGCTTTCTGGTACACTGGTGTGGTTGTTGTAATACTAGTAGACAAAGCAGGCAACTCTGGGGTGGCACTTGTCCTGTAGAGGAGAGGAGAGAGCAGCTGAAGATGGACTTGGAAAAGGGATGACGTCAACAGAGGGAGGCAAGTGGTGGGGGAGGGATTAGATGTACTTATTTACTGGGTTCTGGGAATCCAACTCGTGTCATCACGATTGGCGGCAAAGCGCCTTTATCTGCTGAGCCCGCATGGTTAGAACTTTTTGAATACAACAGGGACATCGCTAGTCTTCCAGACTTGGCGGTGTCTAAGCCAGCTTTAATCTTGGTTTACAGAAGGACTTTCCCATTGGCCACAACCCTGCTCTGGGATGGACTGCGCAGCCTCAGTCGAGTGCGAGGCCTCGCCCCTTGGCGCTGAGCCTCTGACCGCGGCTGCGCGCACCGCTGAGATTTCTGGGAGTTGTAGTTCCACTGAGCTGATTGCACCTACTTCCGGGTTTAGCCGGCAGTGCAGCCATTTGTGTGTGTGTGTGTTTTTGTGTGTGTGTGCGTGTGTGTGAGTGTGAGAGTGTGTGTGTGTGTGTGTGTGTGTGTGTGTGTATGTGTGTGAAGGCGTCTTCTGTGGCCCGGCTTTGTGGCTGGGCTCAGTCTACACGGAGCGACCTGGCGGATGCTGACTCCAGGTGGAGGCCAGACCCCCACCACTCGAGTCATGTCGGATGTGCTTCAGGATCGGGGCAGGAAGCGGTGAGCCCAATTTCGTTCTGACGCTGAGTCGTGAGCGACTCGGACCCTCCCCAGCCCTCACCACGGGCTCACAGGCGTTCAGGTTGGTGAGAGCTGAGGGACGCTCACAGCGCGCATGCGCAGGGTCTAGGCGGGAATCTGGACGCGCTGTTGTCGGTGACTCTGGGTTCCTGTGCCTCTGTCCGGGACTCTGGGTCGCGGAGGGCTGTGAAAACTGCACAGTTGTGCGCATGCGCGGATGGTTGGGCGTGTGGTGGGACCAGTTTGGGACCGAGGATGCCCAGAAGGATGCAAGACAGGGGGTAGGCATAGTTATTGGGGAGTTAATTGAGAGACCTAAGGGGACACTTAGGTGCCTTGCGTTTTGGACAAAAGAGTTTTAGAAGAGGTGTTATCGCTACGGAGAGACAACGTGGTGGGGCCTCTAAGGTGAGGAGAGTTCAGGTCGGCTTGGCACAGTAGGGGGCGCCTTACTGGTTTGGAGGCAGGAGGGGCTTTGAAACCGCGCAGTTGATGAGTTGTCCCTGCTTGTCGTTAGACTGCCTCTTGATTCCTGTCTCAGGAGGCAGAGAGTGTCCTGTATTTCCTAAAGGGGATGTGTCACTTTGCTGTCGGGGAGAATGGTCCCATTTAGTCCACTGAGTCCATTACAGGGTGTGTCACCTAAAGCTCCTCTGCGCAGAATCAGCTCTGAAAGTAAAGCGAGAGATCCTGAGGGTAGGTGCAGAGGTGGGTGTGACCTGAGCCGTTTCCTCGGTGAGCTTACAAAAGCCCCAGAAATCCCCTCCTCCCGTGCATATTTAGTGGAGAGCCTTCCAGTGCCCAGATTCTTTTCCCAAAGAGAGGAACCATGTCAGTGTTCCTGTACTAAGCCCACGCTGTACTCATGAGCAAGCGTTTGTGTTGGAATCACCAGCCAACAGCCTAAAGAGGTAGGTGGCTCTGGTACCCGGAGCAAACACTGTTTGCAAACCCGGGGATGTCCTGTTTGCTGGAGAGATATGTGGCTTCTGTTCCCAGGTCAGGCATGACAGCCAAGCAGAGCAGTGGCCCCGGTTTAGGCCAGTGAGCCCGGTGGGGTTATTGTTGTTCTCGAGAGAAGTATGAGGAAGAGACCCTTACAGGAGCATGCATGACTCAGCTGTATCTCTGAAAAACCCACGGGAGTGATGACTCAGTGAAGTCATGTCTCTGGAGCTGCCTGCCAGACTTGGCTCATCTGGGCAGGGTACCTCCTCCCCAGCCTTTGCTACTTCTTATATAACCTTAAGGAAGGGTGTGTGTGTGTGTGTGTGTGTGTGTGTGTGTGTGTGTGTGAGTGAAGGTTCGTTTACTTCCTGAGTCTTAGGAGCCTCCCTTCTCCTTCTAGGAGGGAGCATTTCAAATCGGAGGAAATGGGTACACAGTAGAGCAGCCTGGAGTTCCTGGTTCTTGTCCCAGGAGAGGCAGTATTGCTTCAGTTAATCCGCCCTTTAGACAGTCGAGTACCAACCAGATTGAGGGTGCAAAGTCCTAGCAGAAGATTCTAGGCAGAAGGCCCCTGTGCATGCCAGTGTATTCAGTTAGAGGATCTGCAACTGGCACCCGAAACCTGAACATCTTAGAGCTCTCAGGTGTTCAAGTTGGGTAAGGACTCCCCATCTTAGCTGCCTTCTGATAGGCAACCGCTGGGAGGAGGCAGGTGCTATGAGCATCTTTACAGAGTAGGTGTTGCTGGGACCTTTGTTTTGGCCTGTTCCGCCATGAAGCAAGAAGAATGCCTGGGTTTATAGGAGAGCAGGATGGAGGACAGGGAAGGGCCCAGAGCCCTTGGGAGCAGCTCTGGCTAGGTTTGAAGACACCTTGGAAGTCAAGTGTTGAGGGCCGAGGACTGGTTCTGGAGCTGTATGCTCAGACTTAGAAGATGTTGCATTTTAACTGAAACTCTGCGGGCATGCAGAACTGGTGACCTCAGGACCCTTGTGGCAGCTGTGACTTGGAGGCACAGGGGCAAACAGATTCCTGTGAGAATCCACCTGGAGCTGGGGCATAACCGAGCCGGCTAAGTGCCTGCCTAGCATGAACCAAGTCCCAGGTTCCCTCCCTGTCACTTCCTAAATCTGGTCTGGTGGCACACGCCTGTGAAAGCCATAGAGACAGGAGGATGGTGCGTATGAGGCCAACCTAGACTACATGACACCCTCACTCAAAAACAATGGAATCAAACCCAAAGCAAAATAGAACCCCTGACAGGCAGAGCACCCAGGTCCTGAATGCAAATCCTTCATGGGAACCTGCTCAAATGAAAGGTGTGTGCCACCATGCCCTGCTAAAATATACTTTTGACACATAGTGCTGGGGTCGTAGTTTGCTGTAATCACAACCAATGGGATGCCCAAGTGTAGGGAAAGACAGGGTCTCCCTGGCATTCAGGTGCCCAGGAAGGTGTTACAGCAGGAATTAGGCAGGTTGAGACTCAGACCTGGGCCTGGTGGGTGGAGGGAAGTAGGTGTCCCGTAGTCCAAGCACACAGGATGCTGGGTTTCAGCCTTAGCATGAGCAGCAAGGGAGTGTGGTGGGGTTGGTGCCTTAAGTGGGATTGGTCAGCTGCTACCCTGCTTTCCAAGTTTGTGATGCCAGATCAGCACAAAGACAGCTGAGCTCCAGGGGTACAGGGTCTGCGCCTGGCAGAGGCTGCTATGTGCTATGGCTGCCAAAGGTCCCCAGTTCTGCCTTGACCCTTGCGCCTTTAGGTCCGAAAGCCCTCCAGACTGATGGAGGAATCGGGTTCAAGTTACAAATTCAGAGCCTGAGGGTTTGGGTAAGAATCTGAGGTAGATTCTGGTTGGATGGTGGAAGGTCTGTCCCGTGCCCTGGCTGTTTGGATAGGAAGGTGGAGACTCTGAATGTTTACTGATGAAATGTCCTGAATTTCCTCGATGTGGTCAGTGGCTCTATGATTCCTAGGCCTGGAAAGAGGTGTTGTCTTGAGGTTGCACACTCAAGGCAGTAAAGTATGTAAATACTAAGGAGTTCTTTGAGTGCTGGCTGTTTGTGGGACTCCCAGGACCCAGTAATGTCCTGATTGGAGCTGCACATTTCAGTACTGGGCAGATGGTCATGTTTCAAGCATGAGGTGAGCTTACAGGGTAGCGGGAATGGAGGAGCAAATTGGAGCTGCAAAGATTTGGCCTGGGAGGAGCAACTCAGGGATTCTTGGTTTATGTCCAGTTGGGGCATTAACTGCCAGGGGGCAGGCTGGGCTGGAGAGCTGCAGTGCGGGCTGTACAGACCTGCTTTTGTTTGTGCAGCTGGGCACCACGCCACACCTGGAGAAGACCATGGCGCAGCAAGACGATGAGTCTCCGGAGTCCCTGCAAGCCTGTGTGGAGGTGAGTGAAGCCACCCTTCTCCCGGTGGCCTCGGCTCTTCCCTGCCTGACCCCACAGCCTGAGCCTTGAAAATCGCTTTGCAGTATTTTAAGGGATTTGGTGCCTCATGGGTGACAGGCTTTTTAAAAGATTAACCAGCATGTGTACGTGCATGTATACACAGATGTCGACAGGGGAATGTGCCTGTGTAGAGGCGAGAAGAAGGCACCAGATGGTGGTCGCTGTTACTGTTTGCGTTTTATTTTAAGAAATGGCCTTTCTCTGACGTAGTAGAGCACTTTCTTCCGCTTGAAGTGTTCCCTCTGGGTTGGTGGGGTGGGGGAATGGGGGGGGGGATAAATAAAATGTCACAGAGCTGATAAAATGGAGAGCCAGAAGGGCTCCTTCCCTGAGATTAATGGAAGCAAAAACCCAACAGTTACAGAGGAAACTCTGGAGGCACACTGCAGAGGAGCCCCCTCAGGCCTGTTGAACTACCTGCAAGCTGTGCAGGAGCTCCCGGATGTAGCTGCTCCTGCTGGGAACCCTCACCCGTGCTCCTGCTGGGAACCCTCACCCACACTCCTACTGGGAACCCTCACCCACACTCCTGCTGGGAACCCTCACCCACACTCCTGCTGGGAACCCTTACCCACACTCCTGCTGGGAACCCTTACCCGTGCTCCTGCTGGGAACCCTCACCCACACTCCTACTGGGAACCCTCACCCACACTCCTGCTGGGAACCCTCACCCACACTCCTGCTGGGAACCCTTACCCACACTCCTGCTGGGAACCCTTACCCGTGCTCCTGCTGGGAACCGTCACCCACACTCCTGCTGGGAACCGTCACCCACACTCCTGCTGGGAACCCTTACCCATGCTCCTGCTGGGAACCGTCACCCACACTCCTGCTAGGAACCCTCACCCGTGCTCCTGCTAGGAACCCCATCTTAGGGTTTCTGTTGCTGTGATGAAACACCGTGACCAGCAAGCAAGTTGTGGAAGAAAGGGTTTATTTGGCTGTTTATCACCAGAGTAAATTAGGACTGGAACGCCAGGCAGCAAGGCAGGAACCTAGAAGGAAGAGCTGGTGCAGAGGCCGTGGAGGGGTGCTGCTTACTGACTTGTTTCTCATGGCTTGCTCAGCCTGCTTTCTTACAGACCCCAGGGTTGGTATACATGGGATTCCTTTCTGGCATGAATAGACACGTGTGTTTCATCTCCCCAGGAAAAGTCTATCATACACACCAAAAGCTAGCATTTCCCTGATAGACTGGAAGCCAGTAGGTCCTAGTGAGTTTCTGTTCTCTACCCTTCTGAGCTGGAGTTACAGGTATACATGGGACATCCAGCTTGTTACCTGACTTCTGGGGTCTAAGCTCTTAACCCTTTATTTCTCTCTACCCTCTGCCCTTTTAAAGTTTAAAGATTATTTTCACTTACTGATTTTTATGTTTGATGTGTATGGGTGTTTCATGCTTGCCTGGTACCCAAGGAGGCCAGAAGAGGGCACTGGCTCCCCTGGAACTGAAGTTATAGATGGTTATGAGCCACCATATCGTTGCTGGGAATTGAACCCAGGTCCTCTGGAAGAGCAGCCAGTGCTCTTAACTGCTGAGCCATTTCTCCTGCCGGTATTTATTTATTTTTAAGTGTTTATTTTTATGTGTCTGTGTGTGACTATATTCTACATGTGTGTAGGTGCCCACAAAACCAGTATAGAGAATCAAATCCCCCGGAACAAGAGTGACAAGAGGCAATGAGCTACCTACCCCTTGTGGGTATGGAGGACTGAACTAGGGTCCTCTCTAAGACCTGCAAGTGCTCTTAACCACTGGGCCATCTCTTCATCCACCATCTTTTTAAGAAACGTTTTAAGGCAAGACAGGCTCTCATGTGTTGAGGGCTGCCCTGGAATTCACTCTGTAGTTAAAGATGACCATACTTCAACTACGTATGCTCCTGTCTCCACTCCCTAAGTACTGGAATTAGATGTGAACTACAGCTTCTAGCCCAGAAAAGGATGGGTTTTTGTGCATCCCAATACTGAGGAGAATACAAAGGCCCAATGCTTCATTTAGATTTAAATACACCACCCAATTTTGTTGCAGGAAATATTAAATATATATATATATATAAAGCTAACACGTTTCTGCACTTGTGCCAGCAACTCCCTGCCCTGGCAGCCTGGCTGACCATACACTGGTGAGCAGTGGCTGACCTGTTTGTATCTCATGGAGACTCTGACTCAGAACTCCAAAATCTCTCCATCCAGCTCGCTAGGTTCCCACTGGCAGATTGCTACCATGCCAGCCCTGTGTTTCAAATACCCCACGGCCTTTGTGGAGCAGCTCAGGCAAACCCACCCTTTACCACTTACCTTTCTCTCTGGAACTCAGTCAAGTCACCGCAAGAAGAAAAACACCACACAAACTTAGTTCAGAAACAATGGTAACTCAATCTCTGGGCGCAACAACTAGAATCCTAATCTTGTAAGCTATATTAAGTCTAAATTCTCTGGTGGCAAATCCTGGTGGATGCACCATAAGCTGGGAGCTACATCTTGTCCTCACTCTATCCCATCCAAAAAGTCCAAAAGTGCCTCTCTCTCTCACCTCCTCCTCTTTTCCCCTCACCAACCCGAAAGTCCCTCCTACTCGCCCAGTGATTGGCTCCTTAATTCATTAGGGGATTGGTTCACAAGAAGTCCCTTGAGTACATGACTCACTCCTTGTCCGTAGCCCCTCCTAGGAGAGGGGAGTTAGCACCGAAATACAACAGCACCAGGCCCATCCACAACACAATTTAAAGACCTCAGTTGAAATTATATAAAATCCATATTAAATCCTTCAGGTAACTCATCCTGCAATGCTTTGAAACAGTGTCTAATACATTATAATGTGAGTTATCGTCAGTATGGAAGTCTTTTGCCTGGTAACAATGTTACCACAATAAGAAGAACTTTTGAATCTAACTATATTCTGGCTGGTCACTAAGATCTCCATAGACTTTGACCAGTCAGCTTACAAGACACTAGGCTCTAATTCCCAAGCCATTTATTGTTAAAACAATCCAGTCACAATTTCAAATGCCTTCTGGACATTGTGGCAAGAAAAAAATGTATACAGATAAAAGCCTAAAAATCTTCAACAGAAAAGGTTCTTAGTGGTGACTGACACTAGATTCTCAGCTGAACCACCCCTAACCTGTTGGCTGTCTCAGCTTTTCCTCCTTTCCCCACACCTATGTCACCTTCAAGTTCCTTGCCCTCTCCTGTTGAGTCTGATTCCTATGTGTATGTTGAAATCCTGTATACTTCCATTGTTAGTACAATGTTTTTATTCTTTGAGCGCTTTACACACACACACACAACACATTTTGACCATATTCCCCTCCCACCGTTCCCCTAGCTCCTTCTAGGCCCACTATCACAGCATCTGCTGGACTATCAAGAACCTACCAGAAGCTATGACTTCAAAGAAAACTGAGTTTCCCTCCCCTAGAAGATACCTGTTTTCAGTAGTTCCCCAGGTAGAAGTGGCTCATGAGCCTTGCTCCGCCCACCAGCTAGAATGTCGGGTAGTTTGATGTTATATGGTCTCATCCTGAGTGCAGAGTCTGTCTTGGCCATAAGACAGTGTTTGTTTCTCTTTGACTTGCGGTTCTTACAGTCTTTTCAGTCCTTTTCATCACAGTCTCTGAGACACAGGCAAGAGAGGCTGTCTTTTTTTTTTTAATATTTATTTATTTTATTTATATGGGTATATTGTAGATGTCTTCAGACACACCAGAAGAGGGTATCAGATCCCATTACACATGGCTGTGAGCCACCATGTGGTTACTCGGAATTGTACTCAGGACCTCTAGAAGAGTAGTCAGTGCTCTTAACCTCTGAGCCATCTCGCTAGCCCAGGAGGGACTGTCTTAGAGTCACTCAACAATGGGCCTTGAGTCGGGGCAGGAGGGACTGTTACAGATAAGCCTTATTTGTAGCTGAGCATTCCACAGACCTGTTCTGTGTACATTGATTAGTTGTGGATTTCTGTGTCACCACCCTCACCACTGTGCAAAACAAAACACACACACACACACACACACGAAACAAAAGACAACCAAAAACCTTTGTTGTCTGAGAGCTGTGCTAATCTATGGCATAGAGATAAAGACTTAGAGGGTAGTTTGTTACAATGCCTATTTAACAAAAATTATAGTGATAGGTTCACCTCTAGGTCATGTGGGCCCCACAGCCGCAGGCTTGTAGCCACATTTACAGTACCAGGCATGCATTTTCCCTTGAGAGTAGGCCTTAAGTCCAATAAACCTAACCCCATAATTGCTTAACCCCATAATATCCCTGCCTAGAATCTCAGCTGCTAGCCCCAACTGTATATACATCACTAACTTCTTTACTGTTGGTGCTGTTTAAAAAGGTCGTGTGTGTGTGTGTGTGTGTGTGTGTGTCTTATGCCTGCATTTATGTGCACAGGTGTGTGCACCTCCAACAGGTGTCCTTTGAAACAGGTGCTGTCCCTAAACCTAGGGCTAGATTGGGATACAGAAGGCCCAGCAATTTTCCTGCCTCTGCCCAGTTCAGAGGAGGTTGTAGACGTTGGCAGGACAGCCTGGGTGGTGACGTGGGTGCTGGGATCCAAGCTCTAGTCCCCGTGACTGTCCAGTAAGAACTCTTAAGCACAGGGCCATCTTCCAGCCTCTTCTGTAGGAGCTCTCCCATAGAGGCTGGCCTGTAAGAAGCTGTGTTGCTGAGTATACCCTTGAACCTTGTGGTCCTCCTGCCTCCCAAGTACTACAGGGACAGTCATGCACCACCATATCTGACTTAATTGTGAAGTTAATTTGTTAGTCATTCTGAATCGGTTCTGGCTTGGGTCGTGCTAGAGGCTGAGTTGCTCACCCACTGCTGAGCAGTGCAGGAGTTTGGGTACAGCCCAGTGGACAAGCCAGGCCAGGCCAGGTGAGTTCTTCGGATCCAAGTGTATCCTGGCTTCACTCAGCCACCTTCAGCTGACAAGCGGGGCCGTGCTGAAGCACTCACAATAGTCCTGTACTGTGTGTGAGGCCTCATTCCTTGGGAGGCCCCTTCTCTCTCCATGGGCTACTTTGAGCTTATATGGAGGGGAGCCAAGACTGGCAGTCTTAGAGCAGGTCAGATCCTACAGACCCACCATGGGAGTTCCAGTCTTGGCTTTGTTCTCTGATGGGTTTCCCTTTGTCTCATGTGTTTGGTTTCTCAGAACTTTGTTCTACCCCAAGAGATGATCATCGAAGTGGACGGAGAAGATGCTGGGTCACTGGACTTCATGCCTCAGGTGAGTTGGGCCAGGCCGGTCCTTCACCCAGAGGATGTGTGCGTGGTGGAAGCACGCTGAAGGGAGCTAGAGAGGATGGAAGTGAGTGACTGACGTGTTTGTGGTATGCTCTGAGGGCCCAAGTGCACACCCACAGGTGGCGGTTTAAATATGCCCGACCCAGGAAGTGGCACAGTTAGGGGTGTGGCCTTGTTGGAGGAAGTGCATCACTGTGACTTTGAGACCCTCATCCCAGCCACTTGGAAGACAGTTTGTTCCCAGCCTCCTTTGCAGGAAGATGTAGAAATCTCGGTGCCTGAGTTCACTCTATAAGAGTCGGCCTTCACCTTTCACCATGTAGAGTGCAGGGAACAAATCCAGGGTGTACAGCTTTGTAGTAAGTGTCTTTTTTATAAATAAATGATTTCTGCTTATTTTCTGTGAGCGGGTGTTTCTCCTGCATGTGTATCTGTGTACGGGTGTGGGATCTCCCGAAGCTGGCATTACAGACAGTTGTAAGCTGCCATGTGGATGCTGGGAATTGAACCTGGGTCTTCTGAAAGAACCGCTGAGCCATCTTTACAGCGCCCACCCCCCACCCTTTTTTAAAAAGGACATGGTCTCCTTATGATCCGTGGCTCACTATTTACTGAGCGATGAAGTGAAAGCAGTTGTCATCTCAGCAAGCTGACAGCTCAACCAACTTGCAGGCCCTTACTTGATATCTAAGCATCGATTGGACAGCGGAGTGAATAGTTACTATAACGAAGCATGGACTTAGAGAGTTAAAGATTTAAAGACCCTGCAAGACCAGTGTTCAACCCAGCTAGCAGTTAGTTTGCATTTCAGAATCCAGTTTTCGGGTAATCACTGAAAGACCTTTGAGATTCCGGTGAAGTTGATGGGCCTGCGAAGAATGCCCAGATGGCAGCGTGTGCATGCAGTTTCCTGTGATTCAGCTCCCATGCCCTACTCACGGGCTACGGCTCCCAAAAGTCTGGCCCCCAAATGTCTGGTCAGTTTAGAGCTTTTGGTGGCAAAGACATTCAATTGCTTGGTATTTACTGTTTTCTGCAAGAGAGCTCATCATCAGCACTTCCTCATGGATCAAAGTCCCCATCCAATAGGCTTGTTAGAGCTTCTGTCCCTAAAGCAACCTGTTCATGAGTCATTGTTGACGTCTTCATTTATTATGACTATTGTTGCCTGGGAATGGACAGAGGATGCTTGTGTGCAAGATGAGTGCTCTACCACTGAGCCACGCCCCCAGCCCCTCGCTGGGGGATTCTAGGCGGGGCTCTACCACTGAGCCACGCCCCCAGCCCCTCACTGGGGGATTCTAGGCGGGGCTCTACCACTGAGCCACACCCCCAGCCCCTCACTGGGGGATTCTAGGCAGGGGCTCTACCACTGAGCCACGCCCCAGCCCCTCATTGGAGGAGTCTAGGCAGAGGTTCTTACACTGAGCTACATCTTCAGCCTCTCTCTACTCTAGGTAGAAAGGCTCTACCACCAAGCAGAGAGAGATATTCCTATCCCTTCTTTCATCTAACTTAAAGAAGCTTCATCTGTATCTCACACTAGTGAATTTCACTTAGGGAGATCCTCCTTATTCTCCAAAACCAAACAGAACAGTAATGTTTCTATATTTGTTTTGTTTTGTTTTGCTTTGCTTTTATGTCAGTGGTCAGAGAGTAAGCATTTGGGGTTTATGGTTTATACAGTCTCCTTGCTAGTTATACTTTGCTGGTATATAGAAATAAATCAGTTACCTAAAATACTGTATCCACTTGTGCTAAATTATAATAAACCTGTACTTAGAAAAAAAAAAAAAAAACAGGCATTGCATCAGATTTACCTGACAGCTAGACTTTGCTAATGTCTGAGGCAGAAGATGAAATGCAGACCTCAGTTGGAAGTCAACCTGGGGTTTGTGAGAGTCCGTCACAAACAAACAAAACTGGGGCATGGGCTGGGGTCTTGGATGTAGTTTGTGTGGAGTGCTTGCCTTACAACTCGTGAGACGAGTTCACCTGTGTGAACTCCTGCACTAAATTACCAAGGAAAATGGGTGTATGTTGGAACTAGAGTCCTGAGAGGCCTCTTTACACATGTGCTGATTCCTGAATGAGAAATTGTTACATACAGTTGATAATCTGTTTTTATTACTTTGTTTCTGCATGTGTGTCAACTCGTGTGTGTGTGTGTATGTGTGTGTGTGTGTGTGTGTGTGTGTGTGTGCACAAACTCTGGCCACAGCATGTTTGTGGAGGTTAGACCCCTGGGAAGAGAGGAAAAGACACTGGAGTCATTTCCCTCCTTCCCCTCTGTGAGCCCCAAAGTTGTCAGACTTAATAGCAAGTGCCTTTCTCCTCTGATCCATCTCACCAGCCCCAGTAACCGAGTAGCCAGGGGATTTTTCAGGAAGCTGCCAAGTTACCTTAGCCTGGAATAGACAGCATGGTGGAAACAAGCAAGCTCTGCCTCAGCAGGAGGGAAGGCAAGAGTCAGCGCCTGAGCCTGTCCCTCTGGTCTCACCATTCCTCTGTGGCACACGCAGGCTGCTGCGCCTCTGTCACACAGACACATGATGGTAGCAAATGATAAAAACCTAGGGGCTGCAGAGTTGGCCCAGTGATTCAGAGCACTGGCTGCTCTTCCGGAGAGCCCAGGCTCAACGCCTAGCGTGGCAGCTCACAAGAGTTCGTAACACCAATCCCAGGGGATCTGACGTCCTGTTCCATCCTCTGGTGGCACTGCACACACATGGTGCACAGAAATGAATGCAGACAAAACATCCACTCGCATAAAATAATAACTATAAGTATTTATATTATCTCATGTGTAGGAGTGTTTGGTCTTCGCGTGTGTACAGCATGCGTGTGCCTCTTACCTGTAGATGTCAGAAGAGGATGTTGGATCCTCTAGGAGCTAGAATTGCAGGTGTTTGTGAGGCCCCATATGTGTGCTGGGAATTGAACTCCGGTCCTCTGCAACAGCAACAAGTGATCTTGACAATTGATCTCTCCATCTCCCCAGCAGCCCCTTAAAGGCTGGTGACATGGCTCAGTGGTAGAGCACTTGCCTAGTGTGTGTGAGGGTCTGGGTTCAGTCTATCATAAGTAAGTAAATAAGATGAAGAGACTCTATATACTTCTTGTTTGATGTTCCTCTTTAAGGGATAAAAGCGGGTCTGGTATCTGAAGCCCAGCAGTGCTTTCCACCCTGGTTAGGATGCTCGGGATGCTGATGGTCTAATGCAACCTCCCTGTGGTTAGAGTCCAGGGGTACTGAGCTAAAACCACCAATGCCCAGCTAAGCAGGAACATGTGTGCTGCTGTTCTAGGAAAGCACAGACTTCAAGATTGTGACTGTGGACCTTACAGAGGAGGGACAGAGTACGTGGAGCAATGCCCAGAGAACCCCAGAGAGGACGGGGGAAGGCCACAGGGACCTGTGGGGTGAGTACTGAGCCACTCTGAACAAAGGACCGTCTACCGATGCTTTCCTTTCCTGTTAAGCTGTAGGGCTCAATAGCCAGATGTACTTTTTTACCTTCATGTGCTCAGGAACGCACCACATCACGCAGGGGAAGGTCAAAGGTCAACCTGCAGCACTGGCTCCCGGGCCATGCACCACAGGAGTCTTTCTCCATGTTTTTGGAGATGCTGCCCAGAGGATTCATTCTGGTATTCTCAGAACATACTACATGCCAGTCCTTTCTGCAGCCCCTGAAAATGTTGGGATGTGTTCTATAGCTCACAGTACCCTCCCGGCTACACTCACTACGCTCCTACAAGTATTTCCTTGAAGTGTTGAGGGATTGATGGTGATGCTGGAAAGTCTGGGAGACTCCCAGGGCCTGAGGACCATGGGGAAACTTTGCAAGGCTGCATTGGAAGGCCTGAAGACCTGGTGCTGGAGGCAGGCACCGTGTGGTACATGAAGATCTAGGAGCACTGGCAGACCAGGAATTCCTGTCCTCTTGCAGTCTCTTCTGCAGCCTTGAAGAATTTTTAACACAGGTGACCCTGCCCCAACCTGGAAATGCAAATTTATATAAAATGTAATTTATTGGGTTTGAGGTTATTCAGTCTTCACAGATCCTAATGGCCAAGGCCTGGGATCAAACTCAGTGATTTTTCTTCTGTCTCCAGCATAAATATCCAAAATCCAATCTCTCCTTCCAACAGCTTTGCAAACCACACAGTTCCCTTATTAAAGCAAGGCAAAGGTTATAAAGACTTTTATCAATGCATTTTTCCAGTTTTCTTGTGACTTTTCCCAGGGAGATGTACAGAAAAGTCTGTTCCCCACAACAGGACATTTACATCTAAGTCCCGCTTGGTAACTAGTATGTTTACTAGATTACTGTAGGAACAGAGCTGACCTGAAAGCAACTAGATCTTCACACCCAGCATAGAGAAAACTTACAGAAGCCCAGGCCTTCTCACTCTATAATCTAGCACCTCTTTAAGACATGTGTAGCTGGGCCAGGAAGACTCCATGACTAAACTCTTAAGTGAGAGTCCAATACTCTTCCCACCTCTCTGTTTTGCCAGACTACACTGGCTGACTGCCAGCACCATCAGCCCTCCTGTGGTAGGCTCTGCCTTCCTTAGCTCACACCAGCACCACTGAGCCCACTGTGGCTGCATCTTTACTGTCATTACCCTCATTACAGCTGTAGGTGTTTTAGAAGCCATGACAACTCTCATGCATGATGGTTCAGGGTTGCAGTGTACTCAAAGAGTGAGTAGCTCAGTTACACCATTCCGGAACCACACGCACGGGGTCATTACATGTGCAGAAGATCTGTGTGCAAACCCCGTTGGTAGTTGCTGCTTCCTTTGTCTTACAATGGGGGATCCACTTTTCCCACATGGGCTTTTTAAGTATTACCTAACAGTCACTTAGAAGCAGGCTGTGTATATACCTCTAATCTCTGCAGAGGAATCCTTAGTCCATAGCACATCATGTGTTTGAAGAATTGGGATAACATTGCCCCATCCTGAGTTCCTGCATGCACAAATATACTGTTGATACACACTGTGCTGGTCAGTTTCATGCCTCCAGAACTCTCTAAGAAGTGTAGCTACTAGCATTTCAGTGCACGTGTGTCTAACACTAACACAAATTGAAAGGTTGTTTATTTCTTCTTTTGGGGGCTCTTTTTGTTTTTAGCACTTTCTGTTTTATTCCTATTGATTTAAAAACTTTTAAATTTACTTGAGGTTCTATGGGTTCTGCATAAAGACTTATTATTTTTGCTCTATGGATATATGTGTGGGCTTGAGTATGTGCACCATAAACATGCAGGTGCCACCAGGCAAAAGAGGATGTCATGTCACTTGGAACTGGAGTACAGACAGGCATGAGCTCCCTAGTGTGTGTGCTGGGATCTGAACCTGTGTCCTCTGAAAGAGCAGCCAGTGCTCTTAGCTACTGAGTTGTCTCTCCCGCCCCTGCATAGGTGATTTTACTGAGACATGTAAGTCCATGATATTTAACGTCTTGTTTATTTGGATAAAATAAAGACGCAGATAGTTTGAGTAGAAGATTCCTTTGAACCCTTGGGCTGTGGCACTTTGTTTCTTTCTTTTTTTTTTTCTTTCTCGAGACAGGGTTTCTCTGTGTAGCCCCGGCCGTCCTGGAACTCACTCCGTAGACCAGGCTGGCCTCAGTGACCCTTCTGCCTCTCCCTCTACCTCCTGGTGAAGACTGTGGCACTTCTGCACTCACTGCCCTCTCTCCTTTCATTTCTCAATCCGGGTTAGAGGAACATAAGTCAGACATTTTTTCCTAGTTCCTTGTAACTTCATCCTGCTCTCTAGCTCTGATTGTCTTGGGGTTAGCGTGTATAGGATGTTGTTATGGTTTGGATATGAAATATGTCCCACAGGCTCATGTGTTACTTATGCATGTTCTCCAGTAGGCAGCACTGTGTTGAAAGGTTCTAGAAACCAGAGTCTAGAGTCTGGCTTGAAGAAAGGGGCCATTTCATTGGTGTGCCATAGGTTATACCTGTGCTCTGATCATTCTCTGATTCCTAGCTATCACAGATTGAACCCTTTCCCCTCGCTCCACTTGACATGATGTTTTTTCAGAAGGCCCTGAGGCTAAGTAATTATAGCCTGAACCTTCTGAGCCATGTGCCAAGGCCAGGCTTCCTTCTGTAGACTTGTTCCTGGTGGGCATGTGGTCACGGTATGATAAAAGTGGCTAATACAGGTGTCTTGCTGTACTGTCTTCCAGACTTGCCAGCTGTGCATGAAACAGAAGAAACAACCTCAAAGCAGACAGTCTTCGATGAAGGACCATCCCATGGGTTGAAGCTGGAGGGGTTGACAAGAGATGATCCTTGGCTGTCGTCATGTGAAGAAGTCCGTGACTGTAAGGAGCAGTTGAAGAAACAACAGAACAATCAAGAGGAGGTGGCCTTTACCCAGGGTAGAGCTGGTTCTCCTGATACTCTCTACAGGGGTCATGACCTTGACGGGAGTTGCTTGGGTACCAACCAGCCTTCATTCCCCATGATACCCCTCAGAAACCATTTTCATAAGCAGGCGTCACATGTTAAAAAGTTACATGGTGATGTTGTTGCAAACAGTCACCAAAAGATCAGCGATAGCGAGGATCTCCTTGAAGATAACAAATCTGGGAAAGTTCCTCAGAGCGTTCATCCCTCTCAGTTTATAAAAACCCCACAAGGAGATAAAGCCTATGAATTTAACGGTCATGTTCAACCTTTCAGCCTAGGTGCGCCCCTAAATCTAAACGAAAAAGTTCATTCAGAAAGTAAAACCTTTGGCTTTAAAGGGCGTGGGCAAGTTTTAAACCATAACATAGTCCTCAATGAGCAACAGAAGCTTCTTGTAAAAGAGGGCCAGTATAAATGTAGTAAAACCGCCCCAAGTCCGTCTCTTCCTCAGAACATGAGAAACTACTCCGAGGAGAAACGCTTTGAATGTAAGTACTGTGGCAAGTCCTTCAGCTGGAGCTCGCATCTCATTGCACACCAAAGAACCCATACGGGGGAAAAGCCGTACAAATGCAACCTGTGTGGGAAGTTCTTCACCCGGAGCTCACACGTCGTTTCGCATCAGAGGATTCATACTGGAGAGAAACCATACAGGTGCAATCTGTGTGGGAAGTCCTTTACCCAGAGATACGTTCTTGTGGTGCATCAAAGAACTCACACTGGCGAGCGGCCTTATGAGTGCACCCAGTGTGGGAAGTCGTTCCGCCAGAGTTACAAGCTCATTGCACATCAAAGAACCCACACGGGAGAGAAGCCATACGAGTGCACCCAGTGCGGGAAGTCGTTCATCCAGAGTTACAAGCTGATCGCACATCAGAAAATTCATTCTGGAGAAAAACCTTACGAATGCAGTCACTGCGGCAAGTCCTTCAGTCAAAGCTATAAGCTCGTTGCACATCAGAGGACTCACACAGGAGAGAAACCCTTTGAGTGTAATTACTGTGGGAAATCATTCAGCTGGAGCTCCCAGCTGGTGTCTCATCAAAGAACCCATACAGGAGAGAAACCTTACGAGTGTAACGAATGTGGGAAATCATTCAATCGCAGCTCACACCTTGTCATGCATCAGAGAACTCATACTGGAGAGAAGCCGTACCAGTGCAAGCAGTGCGGGAAATCCTTCAGTCAGAGCTATGTGCTTGTCGTTCATCAGAGGACACACACTGGGGAAAAGCCCTACGAGTGTGGCCAGTGTGGGAAGACATTCAGGCAGAGCTCCTGCTTTACGCAGCATCAGAGGACTCACACTGGAGAGAAGCCCTACGAGTGCAATCAGTGTGGGAAGACATTCAGCCTAAGTGCCCGGCTTATCGTCCACCAGCGAACTCACACTGGGGAAAAGCCCTACAAGTGCGGCCAGTGTGGGAAGGCCTTTATTAGCAGTTCTAAGCGCAGTAGGCACCAGGCTACTCACAGCGAGGAGTCCTGTAAGTCCTGACCATTTGAGAGTCTGAGCCGGCGTTGACTCCTGTCAGTCCAATCCTCTCAAGTTACATGTGAAGGAATGCACTTGACTGGAAATGACAGTGTGAGAAGAATGCACATAGACCCTTTCCTTACCCTGTGTCGATGATAGGAAGGAGTAAGGCCTTCAGTTTGGCGGATGTGGATAAGAGGTCTCTGAGAAGAAAAGCTGTTACTCACAGGCAGGAGTGCGTTCTTGGATGACTGTGCAGGCATCATCACTAAGCCAGCCTCAGAAGGCCACCTGCTGACTGGCAGAAGTCATTTCCCAAAGCACTCTGTACAGAGAAGGCAGACGCTAGATAGAGAAACTGAATGTTAGCTCAAATACTGCACGTTTAGTGCAGAAGCCCTCTAGTTTGTGAGTTCTGGCCAGGTCCTTGAGAGCACAGCTTCTCTGTTACAAGGCTGACGCTCTGTAAATTTAGTTCAATGGTATGTGTTCTAAAATGCTCTTACTTAGGAAAGTAACTGCTGGCCACCAGCTGTGCTCTCCTGCTTCTGGCTCTTTTCCTCCATGCTTCTAAGTGGCTGAGCCACAATCTCCCACCCCATCTCCAGATCAGAATCCTCGTACCTGCTCACTGCAGGCAGACGAGCCATTTGATCCCTCATTTATGCAGGCTTAACCAGTCAGGTTCTAGTCATAGCCAAACGTAAGCTCACTTTGGAGTGCCCTGCTGCTCTTCCAAGGAGCTGCTTCTCTATCTCAAGGCTTTGCTTGCTCGTCTGCTGTCCTCGCTAGTCATTCCGTGCCATCAGGAGACAACATAGGAGCCACTGCTGCAGAGTGACAGGTGGCCATTGAGTTGTCAGGGCCCTAGGCCTCTAAACCAAGCTCATCTGAGCCAAGGAATGGACTCCCTTGCCCTCAGAGTCCCCAACAGTATTCCTGTGGATGCTGCCCATGAGCTGCATGTTTCAGGAAATTCACAAGTAGAATCAAGCTTGCACTAGCATGGAGGTGAGCCCATGCTAAAAACCCATCTCTAGTGAGGCTAAATCAGAAGGATTGTTCAAGACCAGTCTGTGCTACATAGCAAGACTGTCTACTGTCTAGAAAGAGAAGGAAAGAAAGAAAGAAAGAAAGAAAGAAAGAAAGAAAGAAAGAAAGAAAGAAAGAAAGAAAGAAAGAAAGAAAGAAAGAAAGAAAGAGGGAAAGAAAGAGGGAAAGAGAGAGAAAGAGGAAAAGAAAAAAGGAAGAAAAGTTCATCCTATGTCTACTCCCACACATATATTAAATGTTGGTTCTTTTCCCTGAAAATAAAGAAAGCACTCATTTCTGAATCTCAGAGAACCTAAATCTAAAACCAATGGCCTTTCCTAAAAAGACTTAAGTGAACCGTTGACTGATGGGTGTGTTGTGATGACTCAACTTAGACCTTCCACTGGATCACGGTATTTGACCATGTCAGTCTGCATAGTTGCCCTGATTGGTAGTTTATTATCTCTTTTATACACTTCTGTTACAAGTGAAGATTTTCTACAACTAAGGCAGATGACCAGTCGAAATGAAACACATGTCAAGAGTGTAGAGAGTCCCTGGAACCTCCTTGAGAAAATGGTTATGTATAGCCTGAAGTTGGACAGGGATAATTATTTATTGATGTTGTATGTTATCTCTCAGAGATGCATGTTGTGCTATAACATGGGAAAAGGAATAAAAACTTACCAGAAGCAAAAAAGAAACTTGTCCCATTTGTTTGAGCTTTTAAAGAGTGGCCCACTAGATGCCCTGTGGGGCTCAGTGATTTCCACTAAGCTTAACCTAGGCTAGTCACTCCCCTGAGTTTAGATTCTATAGGATCCCGAACATGAAAGTGTTTCATTAGCAAGGTGAACTAACAGAAAACACGGAGGCCTGGGGTTCTGTGGCTCCTTCACACA